>NW_005364633.1:1752316-1788863 GCF_000412655.1 Myotis brandtii
ATTTTCAGTAACCACCAGAGGCTCGCCCTGATGACAGCTACTGGAGCCTTGCCTTGATCTGGCGGCCTTGCTCACCTGCTCCACCACCCCACCGTGGCCGATGCCTGCCATGTTCCGTGCTCTGCCGCCTGCTGACGCCCACCATGTTCCGCGTGTGCCCCCTGGTGGTCAGTGCACACCATAGCGACCAGTTCAGTTGTTCTGCTGTTCAGTCTATTTGCATATTAGGGTTTTATATAGAGAGATTATATTTTTATTGTATCTTTATCTGGTTGTGTCAGTCCATGTTCATAGCCTGAAATTGATTTTACTAGCACTATCTATAAATAGGTATTACCACAATATTTTAAAAAAGAACATATTTAAAACATTGTTTCTTAATGATTGAAATGAAGAAAAATTATTAAAATAATGATTTAATTGTATTGAGAGTGGCAAATGTTCATGGTGGAGATTTATGGGTTTTCATTGTTGACATGCATGGACTTCATTCCTAGAAGTGAACATGTAGTGGATGTTCCACGAGCCCTGGCCCGTGGTCCTTCCCACAGCGGCCATCCTCGGGCCTGATGTGCTATAAAGCAGGAATCAGCACAGCCCCGGGTCTTGTATCGCCTTAACGAGTACACAGCCTTGGAACAAATTGACAGTCTAACTTGAAGGCATGAAAATCTGATTCCCTATTAATTGTGTTTTAGTCAGTGGGATCTTTTGGGGGGAAAAAATGCCACCATTCAAAAGCAATCTGTTCTCACCCTTAATACACTTTAAAGAGGTTAGTGCACCTGAAGCATTTTAGTTTCTCCATGTTCTTTTGTGCTGTCTTTGTTTGACTGACATCTTTTCATGCGTCGACTATATTCAGTTGCTAAATGCATCCTGTTTTGTTCTTTGTCAATGAACTTTGAATTCAATCTGTGTTTGGCAATGACACCTCAGGTTTTCTTGAGTACCCTCATCAGGCGGAACTGTACTCAAGGACTATGAGAAAGGTTATCAAATTTGAGGAGTTAAACTATGGAAGTTAGCGTATACATTTATATTTTTATTTTGTGTTTTAGGAATTTTAAGTATTGACATATTTTGTAAAAGACAGTTAAGTAATGTGATAAATTCCTAACGAGTGGACCAGGCTAGAGTAATCCCAAAGACAGTGTCAGTGTGATGAGTAAACATTCCGAGGCCAGAATTGTTTATTATTTGTTGCCCAGTCAGTCTTTTGGCATTGAGGTGAGTAAAGCTTTTATTCTCTTAAATCCCACATGCCCTTATTTAGTCCACTGTGAAGTTTATGCTACGATTAGTTTGTATAATGAGCTCTGAAAATGCCTAATGCATTCATCTCATTTAGATTTGTTAATATACGTGGTGATGTACACGAAATGGAAAACTATATTCAAGTAAAGCTATATTCTTAGCCATATGCTGATTTGATTTTTTTTTCACCTTCTGGAATGTTAATCAGATATTATTTAAAATAATGTTTATTCTGTCATGAGCAACCTGAACAAAGCCTTACTAAATAAGGGCTTTAAATAAAGCAACATGTGCATGAACATACCTTGTATAGGGGAATACACTCGCCACCCTGCTCAGCTGTAGTTCACAGCACCTAAAGGCAATCTGACAAAGGCAACTTAAATGAAGATAAATCCCTTTGGAAGAAGCCAGTTAGAAGACTGGAGTTCATTCATTTTAGGCCTCTTCTTTGCTACACCTAGTAGGAGACCAGACACCTAAGTACTAGGACCTTCCAGATGGAGGCGGACCGTGTATCCAGGTTTACCCGGGGCAGTCCTGGGGTGAGCTTGTTGTTTCTGTGTAAATATTTCTCGTTTTCTTTTGCTCTCAAAAGTTTTCCTGCCTGGATGATAAGTTATGTGGTCCCCTCGCTACATGCAGAAACAGAGGTAAAGTCCCAGTCCAGGAGGCAGGAGGGTCAGGGGCAGTGTGGGGAGCTGAGCAGATACTGTGCTTTCACATCTTCCACTAGAGCAGTGGTTCTCAACCTTCCTAATGCTGCGGCCCTTTAATACAGTTCCTCATGTTGTGGGGACCCCCATCCATAAAATTATTTTCGTTGCTACTTCATAACTGTAATTTTGCTACTGTTATGAATCGTCATGTAAATATCTGATATGCAGGATGTATTTTCATTGTTAAAAATTGAACATAATTAAAGCATAGTGATTAATCACAAAAACAATATGTAATTATATATGTCTTTTCCGATGGTCTTAGGCAACCCCTGTGAAAGGGTCGTTCGACCCCCAAGGGGTTGTGACCCACAGGTTGGCGACCCACAGGTTGAGAACCGCTGCAGAGTTGTGAGCCTTGGTGTGTGTATCAGCCCAGAGGCGCTACGTAGGGGAAAAAAAATCCTTTGTTAAGTAAGATTTGCTTATGTGTCTTATTAAATTAACCTTTCGGGAAAAAATCCCAATGTATAATATCAATGTAAGTTCTTAGAGAATACCTTTAGAAAATAAATATTATTTTAACATATAGATGTGTATGCATGTATATGTATATGCTTTTTCCCAGTTTGAACATATCTGCCTCTTAATTAGAATATTCTGAATATTACTTTTTAAAATTTAGATTTTATTTTTTAGTCTAGTGTAAAGTTCACAGAAAAATTGAAGGAAAGGTATGGAGAGTTCCCATATGCCACAGCTCCTACATGTGCCTAGCCCTTCCCATCAGTCCTTTTACATTTAATTTAAATTTTGACATATTCGATTTTGGCAATTATATTTATTGAGCAATTAAAGTTTTTATTCCATTTTAATTTTTGGCTTTCATTGTCAGTCTTGTCTGTTCCTTGGAAGGTGATAATAAATCTGTTCTATAGTTGTTTTTAAGAGTTTCTTTGTCTTTGTATTATAACACTAGAGGCCCAATGCACAAAATTCGTGCAAGAGTAGGCCTTCCTTCTCCCAGCTGCCGGCACTGGCTTCCCTCCAGCTCTTATTAAATTAACCTTCCGGGAAAAAATCCCAATGTATAATATCAATGTAAGTTCTTAGAGAATACCTTTAGAAAATAAATATTATTTTAACATATAGATGTGTATGCATGTATATGTGTATGCTTTTTCCCAGTTTGAACATATCTGCCTCTTAATTAGAATATTCTGAATATTACTTTTTAAAATTTAGATTTTATTTTTTAGTCTAGTGTAAAGTTCACAGAAAAATTGAAGGAAAGGTATGGAGAGTTCCCATATGCCACAGCTCCTACATGTGCCTAGCCCTTCCCATCAGTCCTTTTACATTTAATTTAAATTTTGACATATTCGATTTTGGCAATTATATTTATTGAGCAATTAAAGTTTTTATTCCATTTTAATTTTTGGCTTTCATTGTCAGTCTTGTCTGTTCCTTGGAAGGTGATAATAAATCTGTTCTATAGTTGTTTTTAAGAGTTTCTTTGTCTTTGTATTATAACACTAGAGGCCCAATGCACAAAATTCGTGCAAGAGTAGGCCTTCCTTCTCCCAGCTGCCGGCACTGGCTTCCCTCCAGCACCCGGGACCTGGGCTTCCCTTGCAGCCCCAGCTTCATCTGGAAGGTCGTATGGAAGGACATCCGGTCTAATTAGCATATTACATTTTTATTATTATAGAATAATTGATATTCCTTGGTATTATTTCTTTGTATTTATGATGCAAACACTCTAAATTTGTGACTTGACTTTCCCCCCACTATTGAAAATAATTCAGCCTTTGTCTCAACAAAATTTTTGTATCCTATTTATTCTTTATGAAAATCCAATTACTCATATGTTAGATATTTTCATAGACCCATATGTGTCTTCTGTTCTTTTCAGGGTTTTTCTTCTTATTGTTTCATTAATGTTTCGGTTCTTAAATTGTCTTCTTTTCATTAACTAAATTAATTTTCTGGACAGCACTAGAATTTTAATTTGGTTCTTTTTTTATAACTTCTATTTCTCTTTTGAGAATCTTGTTTGTTCAATTATTTTCAGAATATCTTCTTTTGCATCCTTGAGCCAAGTTATATAATAGACTTTTAAATATTTGTCTTTTATCCTAATATCTAGGTCATCTCAGAATTGTTCTTATATGGCTTTTCCCTTGACATCTTCACAATTTTTCCCCTATATTTTGTAGTGTTTGGGTTGTATGCTAAATATTTTGAATAATACTCTTTCTACAAAGATATTTTTTATTTATTTTAGATTTATAATCATTTACCCTGGCTGAACTTAGTTCCAAGTCTGTATCCCTTGCAGTACAAGGACATTATGATCTGTTTCTCTAGCCTGAATTGGATTTCTTGGAGTTTATTCACCACATATATAGTTCAGGGATCAGCCAGAGCTTTACATCCAATTTAAATTCAGAATTTGGGGATAAGTAGGAGATTTCAGCAGAGTTTTTTTACCCACAATTTGCTGTTTATCTATAAAGTCGGATATTTCCACCTTAATTTTCGACTGATATATTCACTCAACACTCTAGTTGTTCAAGCCAATGAGTATAATGTCTATTTGATAGTATCTACCCATGATTTTGTTTCCCACATGGTACTGATTGCTGTAAGTTTTCAGACAAGAGACTTAAATATATGAGCACACCTATTATTTGTCTTGTTGCAAAACTTTTCAATTTACCTTCATTTGGTTACCCAACATTGCCTTCAGGTATCTTGATTTTATGTTTTGTCTAGAGTTTTTAATTGTGCCGGGGAGTCTGATAGGAGCTATTCTACCATTATGTATAATCTCCAATTCCCTTTTCAGCTGCATTAATTCTATTTCCTGATTAATTTTAGTTATTAAGGAAAATCATTCAGTTTAAGAGTAAATCATTGAACGGACATATACTTTTTAACAAAATATTTTTATATTTAATGTCATGTAGGACATACTTATTTTAACCATTTTGTTTTCAAATACTTTTTTAAACCTTACATCATTTGGAGCAATTATTGCAAATATGATTGTTCTGTATTTCGTATTTTATTAAGTTATAGACTGAGTTTGAGCTTTACTTTTATTTTTCCTTCTTGTCCTACCTGCATGACTGTATGAGAAATAAACAGCTTTTGCATAGATAATGAAGACACTGAAATTGCTGAAGATTTTGCTTACCTCCATTCAGTCATCAATTCAAATGAAGGCTGCAGCCAAGTAATCAAGGGGAAGCTGGGACTTGGAAGGGCGACACTCGGAGACTCAGAAAAGATCATGAAGAGCAAAATTGTGTCATTAGAGACCGAGGCTAAATCACCCACATCCTCATATTCCTCATCAGTGTGCATGGATGTGAGAATGAGGCAGTGAAGGAGGCTGTCAAGAAAAAAAAATTATTTGAAATATGGTGTTGGATGAGAACTCTACAGATAGGCTGAACTGCAAGAAAGCAAACAAGTGGTTCCTAGAGCAAAGTAGCCCTGAAACATGACTGGAGGCAAAATGACAAAACTGAAGCTATCCTTTGGGCCCGTGGTCGGCAAACTGCGGCTCGCAAGCCACATGCGGCTCTTTGGCCCCTTGAGTGTGGCTCTTCCTAAGCCTTAGGAGTATGCTAATTAAGTTAATAGCAAACCTACCTATATAGTTTAAGTTTAAATTATTTGGCTCTCAAAAGAAATTTCAATCATTGTACTGTTGATATTTGGCTCTGTTGACTAATGAGTTTGCCGACCACTGCTTTGGGCACATGATGAGACAGTTGGTTTCTTAGGAAAACAGAAGGCAACAGGAAAAACGGAAAACCTAATAAGAGGTGGATTTACTCCATAAAGAAGGGCACATGATGAGACGGTTGGTTTCTTAGGAAAACAGAAGGCAACAGGAAAAAAGGAAAACCTAATAAGAGGTGGATTTACTCCATAAAGAAGCCAGAGGCACGAGTCTTCAGAAGCTGAGCAGTGCTGTTGAAGACAGAACATTGTGGCCACCTCTCATTGACAGGGTTGCCAGGACTTGGAGCTGACTCAATAGCTTGTAACACATACACCATGTGTTTTGCCTGGCTTTCTACTCCTACTACCCAGTTCTCACTGTCTTCTAATTATGGTTTGTGATTTTGTTATAAAGAAAGCACAATTCTAGTGCAGTTTTTCAAACACTGCTTTATAACTCAGGAGAATTCAAAATGTAGATTTCCGAATGTCTGCACTCATTCATATTTCTAGTCACTCAACAAACATAAAATGAAACCTCTCACCTGCCAGAGACCTTGCTAGTTATTAGGAGCCCAGTGATAAATGTGAACTGATCTTTGTTGACAAGGCTTGAGGCACATGCAATTAAACCATTACACCATAATCAGTATAGGTAACATGTCCACATTATCTAGAACTGATAGGTCAATTGTCCTAGTGCCCCACTCATAATTTACCTTATAGAAAATAGTTTGTTGTACTTGTTTTTAACTACGGATTCAACCAGGAATCCTTTATGATAGCCCTAGCGTTTCTCATGGATGCTTTCTTTTTCCCTTCCTGAAAGAATCCTTGAAGGTCTTTCTCATTTATTACCTTTTGAAAGGATTTTGCACATCACACAACATGCACTCCCATTGTCAGCCTTCAAAGCAATTCTGTTTTTATACTCACAAATCACCTTATGCTGTTCTCACATAATGCTGAAATGATTGAAATGTTGGCAGTTCATTTATTATGATTTTAATACTTTGAAAGAAAGGATTTATAAAAGATTTTAGAAGCTCTAGAATGCCAACACTCAAATATCACTCTGCCTCTAACTATGCTAATATGTGCACACACTTCTGCAAGGTCGAATACAGGAGGGTGTATCTGCTGACGGAGAAAGGCATTGAAAGTCGTCTCAAAGGCAGCGAAAGCCACCGCAACAATACCCAAAGGCCACTACTTCCAAAAGAATCAATTGTCAACTAGTTCCAATGAATTAATTCATCATTTCTTTCACTAAAGAAAGCAGGGACTGTTATTTATGTGTCCTTGTGTTCCTAGTCCCTAGGTAAGTTTTATTTTCAAAACAGGAGTTAGGAAATATTTATCGCCCTAAAAATGGCAGCCTGCTATGGGTGTCCACGCTGAGCTTAGGAGGTGAGAGAGATGAGTAAATGGTGTTATTCTTGTCCTCAAGGAGTTAACAGAGTTGGGAGAGACAGGTCATAAGCCAAGCATTAATTGTGATGACATAATTGTAAATCTGGTAAAAGGGGTAATATGAACAAAGAAGGACCAACTTTGGTGTTTCAAAACGTAGTTCCAACAAATGTAAGTCATGACGAACAAAGGAGAAAGTTCCTCACCAAACTAGGGAGAAAGGAGTCCCTGAGGACAATCCAAACCCATGTGTATGTAACAAAGGCCAAAAGGAGCAGGACCCTTTGTGGGAAATTTAACAATTATGTATGACAGGAGCCAACTGGTATCATGCCAACATGATTGATAGATTTTATTCTTTAGATGATATAGACTAATAGAGCCTGTTCGAATTAGGGAGAGGAAAACACTTTCCTAAGGTCCGATGGATACTTCTGTTTGCTCACTCAGCACGTACTCCCACCACACCCACCTCCATCCGGGTAGAACTCTAGTTTAGTTACCTACTTTTAAAACAGAGTTACTTTGGTTCAGGATGGTAAATCCCATTCGAGCTTTACAGTTGAGACTTAATTTTTAACACTGAGGAATTCCCATATTTTATTTTTCAATAATCACACACGTGCAAAAAGATAGAATTTCAGGTTACACGAGGGTAAGTCGCTGAAGCTGTTCTCAGCAAGAGGACCCCGTGACTAAGCTTACTAGTTTCAGTTCTAAATTATTATTATATCCTCTTTTGGGTCAGGGATTTTAAGCTCATCATCCGGGGATGGACTTCAATGTGTCTGTGAATTTGGATAATGTGATGGAATAGGATGACCACAAATGCAGTAAAATTCTTTTCATTGAGGCGTAGGGCTTATATGTCCTTTTCCTCATTTTAGTGAGGATTTAGTGCAGCAATTTTCAACCTTTTTTCAGCTCACAGCACACAAACTAATTACTGAAATTCGGAGGCACACCAAGAAATACATATATTTTTTGCAGATCAGACAGAAATAGGTATAATTATGATTTATTCACACTGGATGGCTATTGTTGTGTGTTGGCTCTTGTCATTTTTTTTATTTGACAGTCTAAGGGGACAAAAAGGTCAGTGCGGCACACCCATTAAAAATGCTGGTGTAGTAGTTTACTTGATGAGTAACTTGGGGTGTAAGTGACCCTGTGGATTTTCTGAGACTAGGCCATAGGTTAGTGGTTGTTGCCTAGGGATCAGAACCTGCTCTTGCAAGGCTCCCTCTTAGAACACGGTCACCATGACAAGAGAAGCCAAAGCTGAATACGAGGCAAAGCAGTGCAGTGTCCCCAGTAGTTTCTAAGGGCCTTCAGAAGACTGTACGCGCATCTGACACCTGATTGCAAGTGAGAGTTCTAGGTGAGAACCTACTCAGTGAGTTCCGGCAACCGAAGAACTGTGAGAGATCAAATATAAAGGCGTGTGAAGCCACTAAGTTTTGCAGTGTTTTGACACATAGAGAAAAATAATTAGAGTGCATTAAAATATGTTTTATATTCTCTAATCTCCATCTAAACTTTAAATTTATTTCAAGTCAGTGTATAAGCACAAACACATAGCAGTATTCGAAATACTTAGGAGTTGTCCCTCATAGACAATAGAGATAATTTTATATCTTGTACAGTTGGAATATTTTTAAATGCTGTTTGCAGATATCACTACTTAGAAACTGTACCGCGTGTCACTAGGCTTGCGGTAATTCTTGTTTCTGGAGTGCTATAAAGAAGCGAATGATATTGCATATTTACTTTTAAAATTAGGCACCTTTAGTTCAGCATCACCGGCTTTCTTTGTAACTCTAGAAATTCATTTGTAAGCATTTAGGAACATTAATCTGAAAGAGGGTTCTTCAGCGGCAGGAGCCCTCCGAGGCCACGGTGCAAACCTTGTTAGGAAGCAGCCTCCCAACAGGCCTCTCCCCACAGGTCTCCTCTTAGCACCTCTGTTACAGATGCTCACTCATTCAGCTCTCACAGCGTGGCCGAAGGTATGGGAGGAAAACATTTAGGGACATTGTTAAACTTAACATGTAGAGTCTACTAGGTACTTGTGTGTGTGCATGCGTGTTCTGTCTTGCTCAGCTTATCTCTTGTAGAAGTTACCGAATTCCACAGTTGTGTGAGGATCAGCTATGCCGGGTGGCACCCTTTATATCTGGTACCCACAGAAACATAAGTGACCACTGCTCTAAACTGCTTCTTCCCTAATTCCCTGATAAGAGGTCTTTCAACAAAGTCTATGTTATGAGGACACAGGAAGTAATTACTTTTGAAACCACTAGAGAGGCTATGTACGATTTACATGAGGAACAGGATGCGAGTTTATGAAACTAACATCCTTCCAGCAATAGACACTCTTCTAGCTTGACGGTGTTTCATGAAGCATTCTACGTGTGAGGAGAGACAGGTGAGCTGCCATGACAAACGGCCCCAGGACTCCGTGGCTGTAAACAGCAGTGTCTTGCTTGTGTACACACAGCTGCGATGCCCCGTGGGCGGCCAGGGTAGCCCCCTGCCCAGGAGGGCGCCCCATCGCTTCCTTACCCATCAGGCGTCCCCTGTGACTGCAGCAGGAGAGAGTGCTGGGCTGGGCACGCTTGCACCACAATTGAAGCCCGGCAACCAGGTAGCATCTGTCAGCCCATCTCAGCCTAAGAGGTAGAGTCGTGCAAATGGCCCAGGTGCCCAGAAATGGGGCGTGGCAATCTCCCTGAGCAGTCTCAGTATCTCAAACCTGTTTACAGACATTTAAAAAGCTAACATTGTCCTTAGGGTTAAGGGTTATACCCAGATGTTTAAAAACAGGCTCTGGCCCGGCCTGCCTGGTGCAGTGGTTTAGCATGGACCTATGAACCAAGAGGTCACGGTTCAATTCTCGGTCAGGGCACAGGCCTGGGTTGCGGGCTCCATCCCCAGTGTGGGGTGTGCAGGAGGCAGCCGATACATGATTCTCTCATCACAGATGTTTCTATCTCTCTCTCCCTCTCCCTTCCTCTCTGAAATCAATAAAAATATATTTAAATTAAAAAAAATAAAAATAGGCTCTGAAGTTGACAAAAACCATTCTTACACCTTAACATAAATTCCCCAAAAAACAAAACGGGTCTGTGAATGACGGTAAAGGATGGAGCACAGTCAATGTAAACTTGCGAGACCTTCACCTGTGTGTGATTCGTCATTGAAGAAGGCAATTTCTCTCCGCTCCGGGATTATCAATATCCGGTGCCCTTCATCTTTATCTCAGAAAGAGACAACTTACCACCTAGCATTTGAATAAGCAAAGTAATTTTAGGCCACAGTAATGTGTGAAGCTCTTGATCTGTATCAAAATGTGACTTTTCATAAAGGTTGAATGGCAAGAGACTTATATATTATTTTGTTCTTAATATTTCTTGCCAAAAAGGGAGCCTTCAATTTTCCGGTCCCATTATCTATATCTCGCTCTCTGAGCTACACACACACTCACCGTGACAGCCAGACAAAGCCCAAGGAAGACAGACAGGGGAGACTCAGCCAGAAGCATTTAGAGAAAAAAACACTTTTATCAGCAGAAAGTGCACATGAGTAAAAGTTCAAAAGTGTTGCCTTTCTAAATTAAAACTTAAAAAAATAACAGTGTTGCTCTAGCTGGTTTGGCTCAGTGGATAGAGCGTCAGCCTGTGAACTGAAGGGTCCCGGGTTCAATTCTGGTCAAGGGCACATGCCTTGGGTTACAGGCTCGATCCCCAGTGGGAGGCATGCAGGAGGCAGCCGATCAGTGGGTCTCTCTCACCATTGATGTTTCTCTCCTCTCTCTCTCTCTCTCTCTCTCTCTCTCTCTCTCCTCCTTTCCTCTCTGAAATCAATAAAAATGTATATTAAAGAAAAAAAAGAATTAAATGGGCCCATTTCGATAAAGCATTGTTACCCTAAACACAAGTAAGCATTCCCCTCAGTGAGTGTTGCCCATTCATTGTGGACCATTGTTATTATCATGATCCTCATCATGCAAGCCTTTCCTCATGGACCATCATCCTCCAGCCATTCCACACTGCTCAGCACACTGAACTGTTCTCTCTCTACATCACAACACCTGGGTTATTTATTTGTTTTTAATATATTTTTATTGATTTCAGAGAGGAAGAAGAGGGAGAGGAAGATAGAAACATCAATGATGAGAGGGAATCATTGATGGGCTGCCTCCTGCACACCCCCTACTAGGGCTTGAGCCCTCAGCCCGGGCATGTGCTGACTGGGAATCAAGCTGTGACCTCCTGGTTCATAGGTTGATGCTCAACCAGTGAGCCACACCAGCCAGGCAACACCCATGTTATTTAAAAGTCAGTTGTCTTGGATAAAGTATTTTCAAACGTTTGTTAAGATTTCAGTATATTTTGGATGTTGATTTATCATCATCTTTCATTGGAGTTGGAATATGGCTATTTTTCCAAATGCTTTGTATATATTTTTGGTTGACAGAACTGTATATTGTACCTTTGTCTATTCCTTATGTATAGAAAATTAAGTACTAGGCATATATTTATGCATGCACAAACATATGTATACATATATATGTAAGTACTGAAAAGAAAACTTGACATCTAATAAGATTATTAAGTATTCATCATAAACATATAGGATCTTTTTTTAAAAATAACTTTAAATGTTATTTTTCAATGATAGCTTACATTGAATACTATTTTGCATTAGTTTTGGGTGTACATCATAGTGGTTAGAGAATCATATACTTTACAAAGTCTTTTCCCCATACTGGTATTTTCAGGACCCACCTGGTACTGTACATAGTTATTACGATATTATTGACTACATTTCCTATGCTAAACATGTGACTATTTTCAAACTATAAATTTGTACTTGTTAATCCCTGCTTATTTCATATATTCAATCATTACAATTATTCTGTGAAGCATATACCAGAATGAATCCTGTTTTATAGATGTGTCACTGTGTGTAAAGGAAAATAATCACCATTACATAGTAAATGTGATGTCGGAATACCCAACTCCATAGTCTGTGTGTTTAACTTTTATGCTATTGCACATGCAGCTTTATCGTGTCTTCTGCGTACACTGAGGTCTTCGTCTTGTTCTCTGTTTTCTCCACAGTGCTACATGCCAGCCAGTACACTGTAGGTGCTCAATAAAGATTTTTTGAATGACTAAATGAATTTATTAGATTGAACTTGTTGGTCATTGTTCTTAAATTTCCCCCAACCCTATTGACTTCTTGTCTTGATTTCTTTGTTGAGAGTATTAATGTCTCTAACTATGATTGTGGATTTGTGATATTTTTCTTCAAAATTTTATCACATTTTATTTTATTTTATTCGATAAAATCATTTTTATTTATTGTTGGCTTGAATTCATTAGCTTGAGATGTGTAGATTATTTTCCATATGCTAGTTTGTCATCTATTAATACTAGAGGCCCGATGCACAAAGATTCATGCAAGAATAGGCCTTCCTTCCCCTGGCTGCCAGCACTGGCTTCCCTCTGGTACCTGGCACCTGGGCCTTCGCTCCAACTGGAGCTGCCTTCCACCTTTGCTCCAGCCCTGCCGCCCTCCTGTAGATCCCTTTACCCTCCCGCACACCCCCTCATAGCAGGCATCCCGCCCAGCCCTGGCCTCTCTGTGCCTGCACACGTGCACTGTCCAGAGGCCCAGAGCAGCCGGGGCAGGGCAGAACACCTGCATTATCGCCATGGCGATGACACAAGTATCCCGGCCCGGCCGCCACCGTCTTTGTTGCGTCAATTTGCATATTCCCTCCTTATTGGCTGTGGGCGCTGCCATCTTTGTCGTGGAGTGATGGTTAATTTGCATATCCCATCTTTATTAGATAGGATTGCTCAGTTGCTGTTGTTCGTTCTTCTCATTACCCATCAGATGGGCACTGTGTGTACCCACAGAAAGGCTCTCCATTGCCAGTTGTCTTGCTTCAGGAGAGAGTGCAAACCCATCCCATTTTCCAAGCAGTCCTCTACTTGTTCCTCTCCGCTCCCACTCTCCCAGGAGCTAAGCTCTCTCTGTAGTGTGTCCATCTTGGCTTCTCCCATGAGCTCTGACTCATTTGCAGGGCTGCCTCCCTCCACCCTGCCTGCTTTCAGCCCCACTGCAGCACCACTCTGCCCGGCCACCTGGGAATTCTCAGGGTTTCATAGTCACTCAGGCTAATCTTTTTATTCACTTCGGTCTTTGGCACAGGGTAGTGTGATTGCAGCGTGGAAATGTAAAAGGAAAAAACTGAGTTTTTGTTATGAAACCATGTGCCTTTCTGAGATTAAAATAGATACCATGGGTCATTCTGCTATTTAATTTCATAATCCAGGCATACCTTATTTTATTGACTGTAGCAGATATTACATTTCCAGCATCCAGGCAAGACCCTCTGCCAGCAAAAAAGATTATGACTCACTGGAGCCTCAGATGATGGTCAGCATTTTTTACCAATAAAATATTTTAAAATTAAAGTATGTACATTTTTAGGCTTAATGTTATTGTATACTTAATAGAATACCATGGTACACTTAATAAACTGCAGTATAGTATAAATATAACTTTTATATGCACAGAGATATGTATATGTATTCAAATATTTTTCCTCATTAAACAAATCAATGTTATTTTGCATATTAATGTATTCTACAGGGCTATGTCTTTTACTCTGTTTTTTAATGAAAAATATTGTACTCTACATTTTTTAAAAAGAGAAATAAATCATGATTTTGTTTTTATTTCTTTTCTTAACAAGGATTCTAAGAGTAGACTTCTAACTTCTAAATTGATAGCTTTTTTAATGAATTTTAGTCAACCGTCTCTAATTTGGGCTTTTCACAGATAAGTATTAACTTGCTTCTTCTCAATTAGCAACCAGTAGATAAATTCAAATAAGCATTTAAAAATCCTGTCCCCTGGACCCAAGGAGTCAGAACTCTTTTGCTGGTCATGTATGTTAGTCCGTTCACGATCAAGGAGATTGGCCATGGGTGCTAAGTAGGACATTCTCGTGTCAAACGTATTAACCAAATTTAAGACTATTAACCCATTTACTGCCTCTGGGTTTCCCGCCAAGGACATGTTTTGCACACTTTGGGATGAGGGGACCTGAGCTGTTCATATGACTCTGATTCTTCCTCGGAGGCTTACTGAATATGTTTCCAACCTTCCCTTGCCTCTTTGAACTCAGGCGCTCAGAATTTCCTGTGCTTTGCAGACTCTGGGGAAATATGCGTCCTTTGGGTTATGCAGAACTGTCAGTTGACAGAATTGGACATAAGCATGTACATTTTTTGATGATTGAATACTGGTTACTCTGTTTCCTCCTCTTACAAGCGCTTGTCTGGTATGTGTTTGTGTGTGTGTGTGTGTGTGTGTGTGTGTGTGTGTGTGCATACACATGTACACATATCTGTGTGGGTACCCACACATGCACAGACATATGCACACATTAGAGATGTTTATTTTTCACCCCCCATATAATATAATTTATTATTAATATTGTATAATGAAGGATGTAGACATAGAAGCATGGAACAGACTGCAGAATCTCAGAGGGAAGGCAGGGGAGGGTGGGTGGGTGGGAAGAGATCAACCAAAGCACTTGTGTGAGTATATGCATAACCGATGGACACAGACAATAGGGTGGTGAAGGCCTGGGGTGGGAGGGGAGGCAGGTTAGACAAGGTCAATAGGGGAAAAAGGGGACCTGATACATTTTTATTAAAACAATTCTTTTTTAGAGATCACTCCTAAAGTGTTATTTGTTCTGATTTGTTTTACTTAACATGCCACAGAAAAGTTGATATAAATACACTTGTCCTAGCCCAGCTGTGTGGCTCAGCAGTTGAGCTTGGACCCATGAACCAGGAAGTCAATGTTCTATTCCCGGTCAGGGCACATGCTTGGGTTGAGAACTCGATCCCCAGTGTGGGGGTGGCAGTATCAGGTGGCAGCTGATAGATGTTTCTCTCTCATCATTGGTGTTTCTCTCTCTTCCTCAACCCTTCCTCTCTGAAATAATGTATATTTTAAAAGTTCCTGTTCATGAAACAGAAATACTCATATGACCCATCCAAGAGGATTAGGAACTGCATTTGTATCCTGTGCCTAATATGAGGTAAAATGGAAATAGGTGATGTAAACTATTACAATGAAAGCATTATTTCTTATAGCTGTAGTAACAACCTCCTCATTTAAGTTTTTTTATTTTAAAATTTTATTTATAGAAATTGTTAGGTTTTTATCACCTCTAGGCCCAAAGAAAATATTTAAGATGAGTGACTACTCATTAGGTTTTGAAATAAATTACCAATAAATAATTGTTAGAGTGGGTTGAAATGAGTAGATCTCTACGTGATGAACAGTTTTTTTCTCAAAGCACAAAACAAAAACTAGAAAAAATAAAAATTAGACAGAAACCATGATATGAACTGTGCAAAAGGCCAGAGCACAGACTGATTTATAAATGCATGAAGGGTCATCCTACAGGTAGGGAGGAAGCCAATTATCCTTCTAGACCCATACAACTGGCTGCTCATGAAACATTAAAATCAAATCACTTCAGGCAAGTGCTTTGCACTGGATTAACTTGTCTGCGATGCAATCAAGCTTTAGGATGATACGGCAAATGCCAAACAAGACAAATGCCAAACAAGACTTTGGGCAGCATGCGGCCCCTTCCCCGGCTGAATCCACTCCTGTAGAAAGAGTCCTCCAGGCAAGGTTAGGTCACTGATTAGAGCCTTTGGTTTCTCATTAGCTTATAACCACCTGACCTCTTCACCTGCTTCTGCTCTGTGAACATGGCTTTAGAATTAGACATACACAGGCAGAAGGAACCATTTCATTGTTTTCCCTCACAAAAACATTCATATTCTCTATAGTTCTAGTCAAGAATGCTGACCCATTGAATCATAAAGCTGGAATTTTATGAGATTGATATGCTCTAGGAGAGGTGCCTTCATCAAAATACATTCAAGAGATTTCAAATTGGTTAGAAACATTGCAAAATTAACATCCTTCTTTCAATAAAATGCAACAGATATAGGACAGGATTTTGAGGGATAGAAAATTCCCAAGTCATTAAAAAGTAAAAGTTTCAAAAGTATAGGAATTGATAAAACTTGTTCTAAATTAGCATTAACATTTAGCCTAACCTTGCTATTAAATTAAATTATATATATTATTAGTTCCTGTGGCTATGGTATCAAGATGATCACAAATATGATGGCCTAGCACAGTGGTCGGCAAACTCATTAGTCAACAGAGCCAAATATCAATAGTACATGATTGAAATTTCTTTTGAGAGCCAAATTTTTTAAACTTAAACCTATAGGTAGGTACACTGTTATGAACTTAATTAGGGTACTCCTAAGCCGGCCTTTGCTAAAAATGTCCTCAATCTGATTGAGGTACATTCGCTGAGGTCGACCCCTTCCAACTCTCCCATCCACACTTGTCTTGTATACTTGTTTCGTCTATCTCCTTTTGTTCATCCTCTCTATATGTCCAAACCATCTCAACATACCTTTCTCAGTCCTCGACAGTACATCTTTCACTCCACAACGTTCCCTAAAATTAACTTAATAAACTTTACTTAAAGTTTTAAGTCTTAGTTAAACTATAGGTACTTTGAATAAAACTTGATATCATACTTAATAACGATATTATTTATTGATAAAATTAAATTCCTTACAATTTACCTTACAATATCCATAAAATTAAATCATGACAATGACTGGCCCAGGCCAAAAACCGACTTCTGCGCATGGGCCACAAAGTTTCAATCGCACTGTACATGCGCGCCCGCACGTGGTATTTTGTGGAAGAGCCACACTCAAGGGGCCAAAGAGCCGCATGTGGCTCGTGAGCCGTGGTTTGCCGACCACTGAGCTAGCACATCACACATTGGTACTCTTGGAGTTCTGGAGGCAGAATCGGAAATCAGTTTCACTGGGCTGCCGTCAAGGTATCAGGAGGACGACCTTCCTCTGGAATCTCCATTTCCCTGACATTTCCGTCTCCAGCAGGCACATTCCTGGCATTCTTCATCTCATGCACCCTCCTCCACCTTCAGCGCCATCTGCATAGCATCTTGTCATTGCATTGCCACCTACATTGCCACCTTCTTTACTCTGTTTCTGACTCCATCTCCATCATTCTTCCCCCTATTGGGTATTTCTTCTTAGCACTGAGGGGATGAGCAACACCGGAACAGAAATATAAGAAATGTATGGGATCCCTCAAAGAGAAATTTCGGTTTAAAATTTCAAGGAAAATATTCTGATAGTCTCTGTACTGTGTGCCTGACATTAGACCAAATTCTGTGGGCACAGAGGTGTTTGGGAATAAGTATGCTTTGGTCACTTGCCTACTACTGTATTAAGCAGTATGGCACTATGATGGACAACCCTATCGGAAATATAAAAACTGGAGATTCACAAGGAAAGTGGCATTCATATTACCAGACTATGAAATGCTCAGTAGAGAAGCAGTTATAAACTGATGGGCAAACAAAGCTGAAGTTTATTTACCACAGTTAATTTGGTACATTTTTTTGCGACATTGTGCTGGTTTCAAGAATACCAAGAGCGAAATTCCAAAACAGGGAGTGCCATTCTTACAGAGAGTTCTAATGTGTTAAAAGGTAGACTGTTCTCCCCGCAGTGTAGCGCAGAGGTTGAGCATTGATACACAAACCAGGAGGTCACAGTTTGATTCCCAATCAGGGCACATGGCTGGGTTACAGGCCCAATCCCCAGGAGGGACCTGCAGGAGGCAGCCGATCCATTAGGGCATCTGTCTTGGAACAGGTTGCAGTGAGCAAACTGCATTCTGGCCCTGTCTGCAATGCTCCGCTTCCCCACTGCCCACCCGTGGTGCTGTCCCTGACTGCCTAGCCCTCTTCCATCTGCTCAACAATATCAAGAGGGTAAAATAAAATTTTTCTTAAGTATAAATCAAGGAAATAGAACATATATGTAGAAAATAAACAGATTCAGTAATCACTCCAAAAAGCAAATAGTAAAATTCTAAATCAATAGTGTTAAAGCTTAAAGTGCACTTTTTTTTTTAGGCTATATATTTGTGGTACTGGTTAGAGAGGTAGAACTAATTCTATGAATTTGATGAGCTGTAATATGTATGTGTTTAGATTATTGGCTTATTCTTTGCAGTCAACAAAGAATTTGATAAAAAGTCCTTTGTATAATTCATTAAGTAGTTAAATCATATTAGGGAGATTACTAATTTTGTAATACAAGGTTGGGATCTTTTGCTCATTCTTTGATAAAATAGTTAATATTTTTAAAATATCTTTCCCTAGTTGGAGAACACTAAACCAAACAAAATATCCTAGCACTGAATGTGAAGGTTAAAAAACAAACAACAACAAAATCCCCACCAAATTTTACATTTAACTGATTGTTCTGGTTTTATCTGTAAATCATTAAATGTTGAAGACTTAATGGTGTGTGATTTTATGATGGAATTCCAGTTTTATCTTTGTCCACATTTATTTTACTCCCTGTGATATAATTTTGTATAATTGAATCAATGTTAAAAATATATACACATATAGTTGTTATTCATTAACATTTAGCAATTCTCTATTTTCCACTACAGAGTGTCATACAATTAAACACACCACGATTACATTCTCTAGATATTTTTTTCTTTTACAACTGACTTCATATACAAGTGAATTTAAAACACAATAAAAATAAGCATTTTTGGGTTTTGTATTTTAAATTGTTCCTGCTAACAATTTTTAAGACAATACACCCTTCTCAAAGAATGTAAATATGCTGTCACTATGCCATAAGCTTATTTGTTTTGTTCACCTTTAAATGGAATGTGTTTTGAAGGATGAAATCTAACACAGTGAGTATATGTCTGAGGTAAATTTACTGAAGTAGCAAAAAAATTGCATAGAATTTATAAAATACCCCAAAGTTCTAGGGTGTGGAATTAATGCAGACAATATGCTCTTCAGGGTGCTTATGGCATCTTTATTGTTGGCATCTATATTCTAGAGGTTCTCTTGGGGTTGCCTTTTCTTGCTCGTGGAATTTTGTTGATACGTTAGATGTCAGATTCTAAAAAAATTATGGAATGGAATGGAAGGGTGTTTCCTCTTGAAGTTTTGTCTGCCCGAGTTACTTCTCCTGATGTGGCAGCTGGGATTACCTTTGGTTCACACTTAGGTATTTTTGCCAAAATATATTTGAAGAAGAAAATGAAGACGGGACAGAGAATGCCAAAGTTTGACATCGATTACAAATCTTCATATTTTTTAAAATTTGAATTTCTTTATTAGAGAAGTCTATGCAATATAGTTGTCAATTTTATTATTTTAGCATAAGTACATCCTGATATTTTACATATTTAATTTTTAAAACATTTAATATTGCACAGTTTATGCAGTCCATATTTATTTCTTTTGACTTTTTTTTAGTACTTCTGCATAAACTATTATCATGATAGTGGTTTGCATATAGTGTTCTTTTTTTAATCTTCTGCTAAATTAGTAGGACCAATCCCACAATTCACCATGCTGCCTTTTACTAAAAGGTGGAGTCATTGTATGCATATTTTATGCTTTCTGCTATGTATTGTTTAACAATTAGGCGAAGCATTCCTTAAATCCTTGTCCACAGGCCTAAGTCCATATAAGTGAATATAACATATACACAGGCAGAAAACAGTATTTCCGATTGGAGTAGGAATCATGAAGGGAGAGCAGAAAGTCCTTTTTAGAATTTTAGGGAGAGAAATTTTTAGAATGTGGGAAATTTATCAGATGTATTTTTATTCACTCATCCTTTTAATGGAAGAATCAACTTCAGATTATCCACAAATACATTATCTTCACATGATAAAGAGCCGTTAGTGGGGGAAATAGACCCCATGATAGTTGAGCAGAGCCTATGTGAAACCTGGTGACCCTGCAGCAGAAAGTTGCCCAGTGTTTCTGCCTATCAACCGTCTGAGGAAATAGAGAATGGAAAACAGAATGCAGCACCTTATTGGGGAGAATGTGTGTTTAGTGAAAATAAAGTTATTGTATCTCCCAATATTGATAGTCCCAACATGGCCCTGTGGGTTTATATAAAATGTTTTTAGTACAAAAGGAGATGTGTTGCACTCTAGAGCCAAAAATTAGACACACTTTCCATAGGAAATAAGTAATTTTGAAAATAATATCTTATATGTGACTTATAAGATTTCAAAAAAAAGATTATTAGCATAGACTAAAAAATTAAAAGTGACAGAAAACTATAAATGTAAACTGGTTAAAAAACTGAAGGGATTTTTTTAAAAAAATGTAGGGCAATGGAATGAATGACCAATATTATCATCAATAAAGAAAATTGACAGTGCAGAAAATTTTACCAGTGACATGAAAATCTAACTTTCAAACATCCTATATAATAAAAAGCTAATGTGCAAATCGACCGAATGGCAGAACAACTGGTTGCTATGATGTGCACTGACCACCAAAGGGTGCACTGACAACCAGGGGGTTGTGCTGCTCAGCCAGAAGAAACCCTGAGCCGGGCTCATGGCTGGCAAGCTCAGCAGCGGTGGCAGGAGCCTCTCCCGCCTCTGAGGCAGCGCTAAGGATGTCTGACTGATGGCTTAGGCCCGCTTCCTGGGCCGAAGCCATCAATCGGACATCCCCTGAGGGCTCCCAGACTGTGAGAGGGCACAGGCCAGGCTGAGGGACCTCCCACCCCCATGCACAAATTTTGTGCACTGGGCCTCTAGTCTTTCAAATAAAGAAGGGAAAAAGGATGAAGGGTGAAGAAAAGTGATTTTACTCACATCTACCCAAGCCCCTAAGCCACATTCAGAGTGAGAGAGACAAACAACAAAACAGAAGAAAACCTTAGGATTGAAGAAGACAATCCTAAATTTACAGATAGCAAGTCAGAGTAGGAGGCAAAGGAACTTTCTATAGATCATCCACTTAAAAATATACTTCCCACTGCATGGGTTTCTTCAAAAAGCTGTTTTTCTCAAACATTGCCCACATTTCTGTTTGACCTTTAAAGAACAGTTTAGGTTCATGTTTTATTTTATTTTATATTTTCTACATAGTGATGTCCTAACAACTTTTCATCAATAAATTTTAAAAAACCCACAGATGAGAATTTTTTTCTTAGTGCTCTTATTCTTTATATTCCAGAGTTGATGTGATGAGCATATATTATTTTGATATTGGGAATCATTACATGAGCCATTTTTTCTTTCTAAGAATACTGGAGTGAGTCAGTTATGAGAGCATGACACAAAGATGAATAATATGTAAACAAACACTAAAGAAACCCCATACAATTTGAAAGTGAGTAGTATTTTTATGTTTAACCACTCTTTTAAGTATTTTGCCTTGAAATATTCACTGTACCTCTACATGATCTAATTTTTATTATCACCCCCATTTCATCATTACATTTCTGTAAAAATTCTATATTTAAAGAGCTTGATTTTAGGAATTCAGCTAACTGACACCATCCTGGTGTTTCCTTTAGCTTCCTTATCACTGTAGTCCCTGGGAATAATGGAGTGCTTTGATTCCAGCTAGTGCATCAACCATATTCCAAATGATCATTTCAAACATACGTGCCGAACGAAAGGTGTAGCAGTTATGGTTCTTGCCACTGTGATGTAGCTAATGAAGATCATGTACTAGGTTGAGGATAAGTGGTAAATTGATCTCTTCATAGTTACTGTAATCTTTATTCTGTGGTTTCATCAAAGAATCTCTTAAGCCGCGTGACTATGTTATGAGCGATAGCTAATTAAAATTAGGAAAGATGACCCTTACACACACTTCCCAGGCACATCTATAGGGCATCCTGCAAAGCTCACAGGCAAATAGGGGAGTGAGGACACCTCACACTGGGGAGCTTGTACTCGGGACTCCTGTCAATTGTGACACATGGTGGCCAGTCACCAGAGCCAATGAGGCCCTGGTGGCAAGCCGAATAGTAGATGTTGGTATAGCTCCATGTCTTTGTTAATTTCTAGGTGAAATGTGCAAAAATAGGAGTTGTAATACTTTCCCCAGAGCTTAAAGGATTATTTTGGTCCTGCACTGGCGTCTGAGGCCATGGGGGCAGGGCCCTTGATGAGGAAAGCAGTGTGAGGTAGAGGCTACCACCTCCGGGAAGCCTGCTTGGATTCCAATCCTGGCTCCGACAGGCACCGGTTGCGCCTTACCTTCCTACGTTTAACATGTTTTTATTGGGAGAAATCGCATAGCATGGCTAATGCTTGCACGTATTCCCTGCTTTACAGAAGAGGGAAGCTATGTGCCCAGGTGCTCTGCTAGCGCACAGGTCACACAGCAGAAGCAACACGGATGGGATTTGAGCCAAAGCAGCCTGGTGTAAACCTCCTACAATATACTGTCTCTCAAGATCCAGGTCATACTGCCTGGCTGGCGTGGCTCAGTGGTTGAGCGTGGATCTATGAACCAGGAGGTCACAGTTCTATTCCTGGTCAGGGCACAGGCCCTGGTTGTGGGCTCCATCCTCAGTGTGGGGCATGAGGGAGGCAGCCAATCAATGATTCTCTCTCATCATTGATGTTCCTGTCTTCCTCTCCCTCTCCCTTCCTCTCTGAAATCAATAAAAATATGTTTTTAGAAAATCCTGATCATACTAATATGTACCTCGTAGGCAGAGTATTAGGTTCCGGTCACGTAGGAAGCATCAGGAGCAGGTTTAGCGCATGGTTAGCACTCATCGTATGCTAGTTATTGTAACAGACATCACATTACCATGAGGTTCAGACTACAGCTGGGCAGGAGATGAGAAGAGCGAGGATCCTCAGGGAGGAGTGGGGAAGGAGACGGAGAGAAAGCTTAGCAGTGTCCAAGGTATTAGCCACCCTGTTTCCAATCATTCTCGAGGTCTGGCAGCTTCTCTGCCCTTTCTGTGCCTTATTAACGTTAATAAAGGTAACTATTAGGTTAGAAACATGGCATATTCATTTTTGTATCACCTTTACCATGCTTTCCACTTTTTACAAGGACCTCATGTACTGATTTTACTGGATAAATTGCCTAAAGATATATTAAAAAAAAAGAGAGAGAGAAGAGAAGCAGGAAGGATGAAAAGAAAATTTAAAAAAAGAAAGAAGAAAAGAAAAGAAGGAAGCGAGGTCAGTTCTGACTATAGAATAAACATTTACAGGCAAATATAAGAGCAGTATTTATTTGCCATAAAAAACAATAAAATATGAAATGAAAAATATGAGCAATTTTACTGATGATACATATCTAGACATTTCCATTTACTTTTTAATATTTGGAAACATAGAAATACGACTTGGGAAACTGTTGCCAGATATCACACAAAACATTTGGCTCCCTCACTGTCTGTGTGCATATATATGTGTGCCTATGTGTTTGCCAGTCTTTTACTTTTCAAAGGTTTGGGCATTTTGTATTTACATTCTGAAAGCATCAAGGAGCATCCTGTAAAGCAAGCGATCATAAGGGAATCGGATGGGAAGTCCCCACACAGCTCACCTACTTGCTCAGGACATCTGTTACTTCATAAATAAGGTAAATCATTAGCATTAGCATGACTGAAGCCAAATCAGAGCAGATGTAAAAGGCTGTTCTGGTTCATACTCTCTCACTTTGCCTATAGGTATCTGACTTAATATATCCAAAGTACAAAAAAAAAAAATCTCACTCTTTTCAAATACCAAAACTAAGAGAAACATACCTTTCAATAACAGACAAAATAACAACATGACATCTATTCTACGGTCAGCGGTGTTGGTCTGCGGTACACTAGTTGGGGAGCTGTAGACACTGACATTTAAGACAGTTTTCTAGTGCCAAGCGTTTTCCCAGTGGCTAAAGGGAATGTAAAGTTAAAGGGAAAGTCTTTCAGGAAATGGCAGGAGTGACCACTATTAGGTCACACAATGTGTGCTCACTATTAGTTGGCGCTGCCAAATGACAATGATTGTATTAAAAGATAGCTGTCATTAACATTTCTATATTTATTAATCAAGAATCCAACAATTCAGAAATTTATATATTCTATTCTATGTATCCTAGTGGCTGGAAACTTTTGCTTGGTTATCTGATCATAAATATCTATAATAATAAAAGTGTAATATGCTAATTAGACTGGAAAGCTGAACGACCTTCCGGACATCCTTCCAGACGACCTTCCCGATTACCATGCTATAACATCCACTGGTGCCAGGCCAGCCAAGGCGGATGCCATGCGATTGGTTGGGGCCCAGCCATTGCCCCAAGATCACCCTGCAGAGGGAGGCCCAGGCCATTGACCGGCAGGCTGCAGTGGGTGGGCAGGGCCTCTGTCTTCAGGGCACAATCAATTGCCCCAAAGAGGGAGGCCCAGGCTACCCCATGGCGGCACTGCGGCGGGTGGACGGTACCTCCCTTTGTGGGGGTGATCCATTGTGGAGCTCCAGCCAGGTGGGCAGGGCCTACCCTTTGGGGCAATCCATCGAAGAGCCCTGGCCAGGTGTGTGGGGCCTACCTCTTTGGGGCGATTGATTGCAGGGTTCCCAGACTATGAGAGGGCACAGGCCAGGCTGAGGGACTCACCGCCCGCTCCAGTGCATGAATTTTGTGCACTGGGCCTCTAGTTTAACATAAAAGAACAAAAGCAATATCTAGTTTTGGATTTGTTGGGAAAATTAAGTGAAATATCTATATAACATTTAAAAAATGCCTTGTACATGGCGGACACTAAATAAGTCATACCAACGGGAGTAATCATATCATTCCCTCTACTTACCATGCTACAACACACCTGGGGCTTTCACTTCCTAGGCAACCTACACAAACACCAAAAGCAAGTACTTTCTTCTACTTACTCGAGTTTGTATTACTCGCTAACACCAGCACATCAACATGATAGAACAGTTACTTTTTGAAAGCAAACAATGGCTTTGACTCTGTCAAACTGGGCAGGAGAAGAAGAAATAAACCTTTTAAAAAATATTATCTGGATTAATATTTCTATTGCCTCTTTGACTCCTAGTGCTGCAACTTGATACAAAGGAAGATACTATATATTTTTTCCTAAAATATAGTGACAGACAAATTTTAAGCTCGGCCCCAGGTATCACCTTTGGCTGCTTACGTGGCTTCATCATAGCATTGCCAGGTTCTCCATAACGCAATTTGTTGAAAACTTTATAGTCTTGCTCATCACATCTAATCATACCAAAAGGGATCTGGGTGATCAGTGGAGATATAATGAATACCATATGAATTAATAACATTGGGCCACTTCTGAAGTTTTCATGGCTCCATCTGTCTCTTGGTTTATATGAAATAATTTGGCTGCTTACGTGGCTTCATCAGAGCATTGCCAGGTTCTCCATAACACAATTTGTTGAAAACTTTATAGTCTTGCTCATCACATCTAATCATACCAAAAGGGATCTGGGTGATCAGTGGAGATATAATGAATACCATATGAATTAATAACATTGGGCCACTTCTGAAGTTTTCATGGCTCCATCTGTCTCTTGGTTTATATGAAATAATTAATATTCTCTTGCTTTTCCGAGTGACAGTAATTTATACAGCCTGGCCTCTGATGGTTATATGTGTCCCTGAGCACGGAGCCCACTGTTTGCATTACCAAGAAAGTGGAGGTTGCATCCTACATTTTTAACCACCTTTAAGATAAGACAGCCCACGCTTGTCAGGCTGGTTCTTATTTCTGAAACTCAGCCTCCGGGTTGCCAAGATGGCAGACAGAAGGAAACAAATGCAGTGCCTGTGACAAGCACATAATTAGTGCTCCTGTAGCAAAGAAAAGCAAGTGAAATAAGCCAGGTGACTTTTATCCTGTATTCATTTGAATTTCATGGTCTCAAAATATTCTGTAGTCGGGCATATATTTACAAAATGCAATGATTAGTCAATCGTCTGCAAGCTGACATTTTCTTATTTTCATTTTTTAGCCTTGCTTATTTACAGTTATCTAAAGCACAATGCTCACTTGAAAGCTAAGCCTATGAATACCAACTTCAAGGAAATACTTTAAATATTTTGACATACACTTCAATAGAGAAAGTGTTGGAAAGTTAAAAGAATCGTTATGAAGCCTGAAGCTCAGAGCATTGCAATATAAATTAGGGAGGTTTTTTAGAAGCTGAGAGAAGTTCTAACTGTAGGATTGCACTATACGGGGGCTCGGCAGCCTGTGCCAGACATTAACGCGGATGTTATACTTAAAGTTGCTGACCTGACATCTGAAATCCAGACTTTATGGATTGGGAAGAATACAAGGTGTTTGGCATGTTAGTCTTTGGTACCAAGGCACTCAGCAGAGCGGGCATTTAAAGGACAATTACTCATTGAGACACACCCAAGGGTGGCATTGGGAATAAAATGAGCCTTTCCAATGCACACAGAACTATTTAATATATAGTAATGAAAAGAATGACAAATATTACAGTTAGATCATGAGGTAAGCCAACATGTTTGGGGCATATATAGAAAGGAAATTCTAATCATGTGGGTGAAAAAATGTGTCCTTTTTAATTTAATCTTATAGTTTTTAATTCACATTATGTTTTTAAATATAAAAGATAAAAGTCTTAAGACCCATCCATTTATTGTTTTAATTAAGTTACTTTTCAATTACAGTTGACACCATATTAGTTTTAGTTGTACAACATACTGAGTAGACAGTTATGTGCCACACAAAGTGACCCCCCATAAGTCTGGTAGCCACCTGACAGCATACATCAGTGATGGCGAACCTATGACACCTATGAACCTATGTCACCTCTGACACGCGAACTCATTTTTTTGGTTGATTTTTTTCTTTGTTAAATGGCATTTAAATATATAAAATAAATAGCAAAAATATAAGTCTTTGTTTTACTATGGTTGCAAATATCAAAAGATTTCTATATGTGACACGGCACCAGAGTTAAGTTAGGGTTTTTCAAAATGCTGGCACGCCGAGCTCAAAAGGTTCACCGTCACTGGCATGCATAGTTCTTACAATATCTCGACTGTATCCCCGATGCTGTACTTTTTCTCCCGGGACTGTTGTTAGAATTGGCAATTTGTACTTATTTCTCCTTTCTCACCCGCCCCTCCAAGCCCGTCCAGCCTGGTGAGCATCAATTTGTTTTTTGTGTTGATGAGTTTGTTTCTGCCTGGTTTGTTCATTTATCTGATTTTTGCGATTCCACATA
The DNA here is from genome assembly GCF_000412655.1 of Myotis brandtii. Lineage (NCBI taxonomy): Eukaryota > Metazoa > Chordata > Mammalia > Chiroptera > Vespertilionidae > Myotis > Myotis brandtii. The sequence continues at coordinate 1,779,625 of NW_005364633.1, forward strand.
GAAGTGAAATCGCATTGCGTTTTTCTTTGTCTGTCTGGCTCACTCCCTGTAGCCATCCCGAGAGAGTGTCTGCCAGGTCAACAGGGAGGAGGAGGGAGGGAAAGGTCTTGGTTTAAATACTGCAGACTCTCCCTCTCGTACTGAGTCCTCCTGGATTTACAGGTGCTTCTTGGTTTGTTGTGACCACGTGGGGCCATTTCCAGAGGCTTCCAGAGACCCCTATGCAGTTCTGTTCAGTTTCACTGGGAGCCAGGTCAGAGGAGCGCCTCACGTTCTCGGGTTGGAAGTAAATCCTCGCAGCGGAGCTGTGTGACAGTGGACTTCAGTGCTTCATCTGGACTCCTGAGGCCCCAGCCAACAAGAGTATTCTCTCTACACATCTTTGTTCCTTACACTATTTTGCTTTTACTGTAGCAGATTTGAAGTTTCATGACCAAAATTTCTTTCCTAAGTATTCATGCAATTTTTGGTTTATAAGGAGCCCTATTATACTGGCTTGTTCTTAAATGGTAAAATGATTTTAAGTTCCTTCTTCATGTTTTATAGGAATGTGGAAGAACACATTCAGAGTCAGAATAGTAACTGGAACAAATAGAAGGATTTTCTCTCACAGCGATCCTGCTGAGGCTTATGTGATAAATTAGATATGCAGGGCCCATGAACATGAATAATGTCAAGATGATGCACCTCAGGACACTTCAAAACAAGTGAAGTGCCTCCATAGATAAACCTTATGCAAATGTCTTATTAACCTATCAGTTCCTACTTAAATACTCTTAAACACATGGATTTTGAATTCAATTTTAATGAAGTATCACAAAACCTTAAGCCTGTGTCTTTATGTCGTACAGTTAATTCATAGGGAGATTTTAAGAATGACTCCACTTATTGAACCATCTAAGATGAATAAAAAAGTAAATTATAATAGTTCAGTTTACAGGCCACTTTAGAAGAACACATTAGTTTTATTTTACATCTTTCCAGAAGACAGATGGTTATTATCTAGGCTTTAAAATGAAACTTGTATACTAACCAAGTAACAAGCAAGATGCCTAAGACTCCATTGGCATAATTTAACCACTCTGATTATTGGGCAAGGCAGCCTGGGAAAGTAATGATGTCTGCATGCAGAGCTTCGAGGCACATACTGTGGTGAGTGGGAGAGGAGCGGTGTGTTAATCTTGGAACCACAGTAGCATCTAACAGGCTCTGCCCCACGTTACTAACTCAATCTCTGGTGTAAAATGAGGGTATTATCTCTAGAAGAGTTAACAAAGTCACTAAACACCTCATTTTCTACTAGTAGATTTTTAATCACAGTGAGAATTAAACTTCTGAAATAGTGGACAATCTAATTTTCGGCTGCAAGCTCTAATGACCACCCTATAAACTTTAAGACATAATTGTTGTTAAGCAGTATAATTGTGACACTGGTGTTGACGTTAAACATTTTTTAATTATAAATGGGAATGGGATCCCTATTTATAAGTATTAGTAATAGAAGTCATTTTTTGAAAAGTAACTTTTTGTATATAAGCACTGCTCTACTATAATTGCAAAGTAACAAAATGTAATAATATGGAAATAAGAACGGGTTGTCATTTCTAAAGTTATATATTTCAACTGAGTTTGAAGGGCTTTGCAAACACCATTTCTTAAATCCTTACATCATATTTCACATGCAACCTGTTATGAAAACTGTTCTCATTGGAAAAGATAGTATCTGCATGTCGATTTTAATAGATTACCTTAATATTGTGGAACTCAGTATCCAAGGAAGTGGCCTGTTTGTCATGCCTAATGCATACCCCCTGCAAGCTGATGTCAGACTATTCCCATTATTCAAATTTATATGATCAGCCTATTCTATCTAGACCCATTTGCAGTGATAGATAGATTAATAAGACTTCCCTGTATTTGTGCTTTTATTTTTACATTTTTTAAAGCAAAATAACAATGCCTTGAATCTTCTGAAGATTCGGAAAAAAATGACCCTCTAAATTCTTTTGGTTCATTCTGAAGTGACAGCCCCATTCTGAGCTCCCACAAGAAACTGTCAGCATTATCAGAGCAAAAAACCAGAATAAAACTTCAAAGTCAAATTACACTGAGAAGAGGGAAAAAAAATAACTAGGAATAAGACAAATAGCTTATAGTGGCACAGGAAAAATTCTAAAGCATAATAAAAAGTGAAATCAATTAATTATTATAAACAAAACACTACTAAGCATACTTTTAAAGCAATTTTTATTAATAGGTTATAAAAATGCTCTCAAATGGTTATATCTTATTAATTATTATTGGAAGAAGCAATAGAACAGGGACATCATAGGGTTAATTCCCCACACTGATCTCAATGAATATTTCTGTCCCGTGAAAAGAAATATATGTAGGCAGAAAGTTAAAAAAACAACAACACACTGTCTGATAGCAAAGCAGAAAAGATTTATTGGAATAAGAAAGTCAAGAAGAAGAACACAGAGGATCCTTGAATCATAAGTTTAAGATGTAATACATGAGAACCTCAGTGGTTTTGAGCTTTTGAAAGCCCAAGGAATGGGAATCCACTGGCATTACCGCCCGAGGTACCTGCAGCGTGAACACTGGCTGCTTCTGTGACTCATGTTCTGCGGGCGTAGGGAATGGGAATCCACTGGCATTACCGCCCAAGGCGTCTGCAGCGTGAACGCTGGCTGCTTCTGTGACTCATGGACTGTGGGCATCTATGAGTAACCTAGAGAAGTCCTTTCCTAATGAGCAGAGGGGGGTGCCCTGCCATGTTCACAGTGACATTATCCAAGGGCGATCGGTCTTTGTCACGTAGGAGTTAGGACATGCTTCTCTTTGAGGATGAAATCTAAAGTCAATGTTGTATGCTCCTCATCTAATGAAGCATGAGAATATGGAAGTTTCAGTGATGCATATGTTTAAAAATGTAGTATCTAAAAGCACAATATATCTGGAAGAGGGCAGATCATGGGAACCTGGTTATAGTTCAATCCTGGGAGTTACTGAAATCAGTTCGAGCCTCCTGCCATCGGGCCGAGGGGCATGACATCAACGCCCCCAACTGCAAAAGGAAAAGGCGAATGGACTCAGCCACATATCCCCGGACACACATTGACAAGGAAGCTAAGATGTCAGTGTTCCGGGAAAAATACAGTCACTTAGCATATGAAGATGCTCACACTCACTAGTGATTTAATAACAAAAGAACAGAACCTTAAAACAAATATCTTGAAGAAGCTACTCTCATGAACTCTTAGGAGATATCTATGAAATTCATTTCAATAAAATTTTTGATATTTTGATTCAAGAATCTTAAAAAATATTTTAACATAGTTACTTGAATGCAATAATTCCATTGATAAAATAGGATGTAGACAGATATTTATGAATAAATATGCCATTACATTATCATTACATTATCATTTGAAGCACTGATTAGAATGAATAGAATATATATATATATAGGGAGAGGGCTAGAGAGATAGAAACATCAATGATGAGAGAGAACCATTGATCGGTTGCCTCCTGCACACCCAGGCATGTGCCCTTGACTGGAATCAAACCCGTAACTCTTCAGTCTGCAGGCAGACACTCTATCTGCTGAGCCAAGCCGGCTAGGGCATAGAATGAATTTTTAATAATATTATTTCAAGATGTATGAGTTATGATAATTTTTTCTTTTGTACTTTTCGTCTGCAGGCAGACACTCTATCCGCTGAGCAAAGCCGGCTGGGGCATAAAATGAATTTTTAATAATATTATTTCAAAATGTATGAGTTATGATAATTTTTTCTTTTGTACTTTTCTACATTCTGTAAACCCACTCATAATTAAATTATTTTGACATATTTTTAAAGAAGAAACAAAAAACAACTGCATCAGTAAGGACTAGGGTCTGCTTTGACTAAAAGAATCACAAAATAAAAATGACTTTGACGTAGCAGAAATTGTGTTCTCAGCTCGAAGTTAGGAGATAAGTAGCCAGAACTTACTTGGCTGCCCACTTCCCTGAGCCTCAGGGACCCAGCCTCATTCTCCGACGTCATGCCATCGTGCACCTAATGTGAGCTTCGTGGTCTCATCACATCCACATGTGAGTAGATGATCCTGGGTGATACTCCAGTCCCGGCATTCCTGCACATGTTCTGAGGCGAGATGCTGATTTTAGAATGCTTCTACAAGCAGGCATCCTCTTAAAGCAGCGGTTCTCAACCTGTGGGTCGCAACCGCTTTGGCGGTTGAACGACCCTTTCACAGGAGTCGCCTAAGACCATCCTGCATGTCAGATATTTACATCACGATTCATAACAGTAGCAACATTACAGTTATGAAGTAGCAACAAAAATAATTTTATGGTTGGGGGTCACCACAACATGAGGAACTGTATTTATAGGGCCAGAAGGTTGAGAACCACTGTCTTAAAGGATAGCTCCCCTCCCCAGAGACATGCCCGGGTAGGAAAGCATTGATTTGCCAGGGAGGTTTGCTTACACTCAGGATAATTAGGTGAGGTCTTCCTCGTGGAGGAATGTTGGGCAGGGTTGCCTCAATTTCCTTAAAAGATTAGGAGTTTCTGCAAGCTGAGTGGCCCTTAGCTGCGAGACAGACCTTGTACGTAGCATCTACCTGGGTCTGCTCCGCGTTGTTCTCATGGACGTCGGGTAGGGCAAGGGACACCGATGTTAGCACAGACCTTATGCTGCCTGCTGTGTCCTGACAAGTGGTCCACATCCATTTGGACTCATTGTTTCTCCAACGACTGATTCATGGGTGTGTGGATGTCAGCCTAGGAGGGCGCGGTGGCTCAGGGCCTGCTTCACCGCTTGACGTAACTGATGGAACAAGAAGAAAAGTGGCAAAGTCGGCTTTTGGCAGCCCTTGAAGCGGGGTTCCCAGACCTGCCATGGGACATTTAGTAAGACTTAGTGAGGGAATGACACAAAACTCCACGCGTGGGGGGGACTGCAGTCTTTCTCATTGCTTGGCAGAGGGGAGAAAACTCTTTGTGAACATTTTCACAATGTATATTAATATACAAATATCAAGATACCTAAATATTGTCAATTACTCTGTTTGGTAAAATTGGCAATAACAGATATTAAGTTCAATGTTTAGAAAAATCTCAACCAGATGTCAGTAGAATTTTGGAGGTAAAGAGCGAAGATAAATGTGGACAGCGTTATAGTAACAGATAACAGAAGGTAAACTGTCAGCTACCATGTCTTCACGGAAATACCCACTTACGTGAGGTCAGTATCTAAAATAGTCAAACTGCCTGGCTGGTGTGGTTCAGTGGTTGAGTGTCCACATGTGAACCAGGAGGTCACGGTTTGGTTCTAGGTCAGGGCACATGCTGGGTTGTGGGCTTCATCCCCAGCAGGGGGCGTGCAGGAGGCAGCCTATGGATGATTCATCATTGATGTTTCCATCTCTCTCTGAAATCAATAAAAACATAATACAAAATAAAATGTGTTATGAATCTGATGACCTTGAGGCATGACATAAGAACTTCATCACCAGTTTAGACCAATTGAAACTGAATAGTAACCAAAGCTAAAATGAGATGTCTAGACGGCAAGAAGTAAGTCAGCATCTCAGGAAATGATAATTGTAATTGTAAAACTATAATCCAATAGAGAAAAGAGAGAAGAGAGTGAGAGAGTGAGGGAGAGAGAGAGAGAGAGAGAGAGAGAGAGAGAGAGTCATTTTGTAGTGCATTGAAAGATACATTTAAATACTCTAAGCAATTTCTCAGTTAATTTTGAAGAGGAAGTGAAATAAGTACTAAAACTGTCCGAGGGAGAGAGGGAGAGAGAGTCATTTTGTACTGCATTGAAAGATACATTTAAATACTTTAAGCAATTTCTCAGTCAATTTTGAAGAGGAAGTGAAATAAGTACTAAAACTGTCAAGTATCAGATTTAGACCTTTGGTGGTAGTGATTTTGTTTTATTTTCTGTAATTAAACTTGTTTACTCATTTTCTGGGGGTTTTCAGCAGATATAAAGGTGGTTTAGGAAACCTAATTGTATTGAATCATTTTAGAAGGAGGTGATCTGATTGTCAGCCATTCGTTTTATTTGCATATCATGATGGCCTTATCTATTTTGCAATCAGTTTCCCCATTTTCAGATAACAAGTGATTCTAACAGAAAACTCTCAGTGTATTTTATTATGGGTTTGGTAAAAATGCCCAATCTAGCAGATAATTACACATTCCAAGACACTTTTATAGGCTTTTATTTCATAGCCCACGAAGCTCAATATTTTGTGAATTTTATAGTCCATGAAATAAAGAGCTGGTGTAGCAATAAGTTAAACCGTTTGGATTTCAAAAATGAATGTTAATTCTGAGATTCATTATGCTATAGGCCAAGTGTCTAATGAGTTTGAGAGTAGTTTTATTTTTATATATTAGACCAGACTCTGTATCACATAAACAAATTTCGACTGAAGAAAAAATCTTGAGACCAGAGAAGTCAGGCAAAATGAGACGTAGATTTCCCTCTGTGATTTTAATCACAACGTAGATGCACATATTTCTGTACCCTCCTGGGTTCGGTCTACAATTACATAACCTGTGGTGAGGTTTAAAGAAAACCTTGAACTACCATAAAATACATACACATGCAGGACCTATCAGAAGTAAAGGTCATAAAACAGCATTGAGTCAAGTCTATGAAATCATGGAGTTCTTAGAAGGGCTCTTATTTTGAACAAAGCCTTAATAGCTCTTGTAACCGGTGTGAAAGGAATGAGTTCCTGTGGAAAATGCACATTTATTTTCACATTGACACAGACATTATAATGCTGCTTGTGGCTTAAAGGAGTACACCCCGGTGTATGTTGCAGGGAACACTAGTTTTATTAGGAAGTAAAAAGAAATAGGTGAAGGAGAATTCTGTGGTTCTTTCCCTACCTCCCCCGACCAAAAAAAAAAAAAAAAAAAAAAGAAAAAAATTATCAGTGAAGGAGAGTTCTGTGGTTCTTTCCCTACCTCCCCCCACCAAAAAAAAAAAAAAAAAAAAAAAAAAAAGGAGTAAAACATTCATTGAACCAGTTTAAATGTTTTTGTTGTTTGTCTGCTTCTGAGGCAAGATTTCTGAGAGATCTCAACGTCCAACGTACAGGGCAAGGATCTCGCAGGGTGACGGACGTTGTACCATTCCCCAAGCCCATGTCACCGTGGGGCTCACTTCCCAGGGAGCTTCGCCTAAGGGTAGCTTTCCATGGAACACGTTCAATTAGATGGTGACTTGATGAGTCTGTGAAGTCACTCACTCTCTGAGTGTTCAGACAAGGATTCTTCAAGATAAAAATACTGCTCTCTGAGCCTAATATAGCTTCTGTTTAAAGGATTAATTTGGGCTAATGTTAAGGAAGGCTTTTTTCTGCTCTTGCTATTCCATGAATTATTTATATTTGGTCAGTCCATTATTAAAAGACTAAAGGCCTGGTGCATGAATTCATGCACCAGAGGGGTCCTCGGCTTGGTCTGTGGGATCGGGCTGAAACCAGCTCTCTGACATCCCCCGAGGGGTCCCGGATTGAGAGAGGGTGCAGGCCAAGCCGAGGGACTCCACTGGTGCACGATCGAGGCCAGGGAGGGATGCAGGAGTTTGGCCAGCCAGGGAGGGACTGTGGGAGGGGGCTCCAGGGCATGTCCGGCCTGTCTTGCTCAGTCCAGATTGGCCAGACCCCAGCAGCAAGCTAACTTACCTGTCCCAGCGTCTGTCCCCTGGTGGTCAGTGCACATCATAGCAAGCAGTTGAGTGGCCTTAGCACATAATTAGCATATTATGCTTTGATTGGTTGAATGGATGACCGAACACTTAGCATATTAGGCTTTTATTATATAGGATGCCTTATGGTGAACATGCTGTACACGTGGCAGTGCACTGGGTGCTCAGGTAGAAATAGAAGAAATGTGTGGTCTGGTATCAGCTTTTCTGAGACTCACAATACTAGTATGTCTTCTACCAAAGTGCTAGGACTTGTGTGTCACCGTTTGAACTATTTCAAGGCTAACAGCAAGGTTAGGCTGAGCCCCAGTTGACTTTACACACATGGGTTCATCTGAAATTCCTAGGAGCCTGAAGAAGGAAGTTATCTAAATGCCTCGTTTTTCAGTGAGAAGGCAAGGTCACAGGCGGTCACAGAGAAAAGAAATGGCAAAGTCTGGATTTAAACTCAGACTTCAAACTGGAAACTTGCCTTTTTACCACCTCAATTCCAATTTGTAGATGATTCTATTAACATATAAAGTTAGCCAGGCACTGGGACTGAAGTTAGTGATTTGGTTTTCACAAATAGTTTTTCCCTTTAATAATCGTGTGACTGTGTGTATATGACCTACCTTCTTTTGGTTCAGGTTAATCATATGTATAATTATGTTAATCATTCTGTTTTTATGTCTATTTTTTTAACGTGGTCCTCCAACAATAAGCATTCACTAATATTTCTGTATGACCAATATAATTTTGGAATTATTTCCTATAAAGCCAATTTTAAATATTAACATCTTTTCTCAAAGGGAACATAATATTATTTTAAAATGCCATATCCAAAACTATTCACTCATATCTAGAGATTTTTCCAAGGGAGTTTTTCCCAAGGTAACTTCAGACCTATTGAATTAGAATCTGCTTGGGTGGGAGTCAAGAATATCTCTATTTACATCTATTATCTATCTATCTATCTATCTATCTATCTATCTATCTATCTATCTATCATCTATCTATCTGTAATTCAGTAATTTTTTTAGTAGGTTGCCACTTTGTCAATATTAGTCCATATAACTACTATTTCTGAAACAAAAATAATTTGTCTTGTTTATTGTAGCATCAATAGTTTTTAGTACAATGTCTGGCACTTAGAAGGTTTTCTGATAGGCAAATAGTTTTAAAAGTGTTTTAAAAATATAACCAAATTTAAAAATTGAGAGATATTTTTTTGGCAGATCTTATTTTTAAAGTTTTTTTTTTTTAAAAAAAATATATATATATACTGAGGGGCCAGATTTTTATGACCACCCCATCAGTACTTCGTTGGGCCACATTTTGCCTTCAATACTACGGAGATTCTTCTTGGCATTGACTCCACGAGATGTTGAAAGGTGATGCGAGGAATCTGACACCATGCCTGATGAATAGCACTGTCCAGTTCTGTGAGATTTGATGGTTGTGGAACCAGCTGCCTGATGGCTCTTTTAACTTTGTCCCACAAATGCT
>NW_005364633.1:1789091-1836820 GCF_000412655.1 Myotis brandtii
ATATATATATATAATCAGAGAGGAAGGAAGAGGGGGGAAAGGGATAAAAGGGATAGAAACAATGATGAGAGTGAATCATTGGCTGGCTGCCTCCTGCACACCCCCTACTGAGGACTGAGCGGGAAAGGGATAAAAGGGATAGAAACAATCATTGGCTGGCTGCCTCCTGCACACCCCCTACTGAGGACTGAGCCTGCAACCGGGGCCTGTGCTCTGACCAGGAATTGAGCCATGACCTCCTGGTTCATAGGGGCCTGTGATCTGACCAGGAATTGAGCCATGACCTCCTGGTTCATAGGTCAACAACGTTCAACCACTGAGTCATGCTGGCTAGGCTTATTTTAAAGGTTTTGATAGAAAATTTTTGCCCTTATTTCCTCTTCAGATAACTTTTAAATTCAGTAACTTTTGGATTCTTGGTTGGCTTTTCCTTTAATGAACTTGATTGTTACATCAGCCACATGAAGCATTGGCCATCTATGTTAAAATTGTTCACTGCCCTGACAACTGTATATCTTAATAATCCAGAACATGCTGTATCTTTTAGGAATAAAATCATTTTTATTCATGTTTTACCCATTCAAATGTCTTGGTTGTGCAGGTCTTAGATGGCTGCTTTCATTCTAAATAGCTTATATGGCTGCTCTCATTCTAAATAGCAATTAGGGATCTTTTTCCATAATCAAATTTTACTGATTAAGAAAATGAGGTTTAGAGAAAAAGATTAGGGTCCCATTCATGCAGTGACAAGTAAAAGATCTGTAATAGAAATCTAGGGCTGTGTGGCTGCAAACCCTTGATCTTAAGCAGTGCAGTGTGGTATTATTTTTATCTTTTTTATTTTATTTGTCAGATCATGAAAAATCTATATGATAAACGCACTTTAGAATTCTGACTTGATTTCTCCTAGGGTCTATCAATCCTTTTATTTTAAACTGCTTTATTGTGGTGAAATTAAAATATATAAACTGAACAAGTTCTTATAGATTGTAGATTTCTTTAGATGTTCTGCATAGACTGTGAATCAAGATAGTTTTGCTTCTTTTAATCTAAATGCCTCTTATTTCACATTTCTTGTCTTATATCACTGGCCATAGTCCCAACATACATTTTTTTGAAATATGGTAATAGATAAGTAAATGACTTGTACATTTAAATATAATTTCTAATACATGAATACACTGGATAAAAATATTTGCTTATTAGATACCTTTGTATTAATATGTGGGGCCATTATAATTAAATTGAAAAAAAATAAATTTGAATTAAAAGCTATATTTTGAAGACCTGGCAAAATCAATGTTTTACATATAAGACATAAAAATCAACAAATTTCTAAAGAAAATTGTATACATAATTTTGCTAACAAAAATTTTAGAATTTTGTGACTTGAATGATAGGAAAGTGAGGCACATTCTCTTCTCTTTAATGCTTGAACAGATTGTCACCATAGTAACTAACAGATACATCAGGAGAAAATCATTCAAATGTATTCTTGCAGGTGCCTCCCACTCTCACATCTTTCTTTCAGCTGCCTCCATGCTTATTATTGGAATCAAAATAAATATTAGTGCAGGAAAAAAAAAGAGATTTCCACTGGAAAGCATTGCTTTCCAAGTAGCATTGACTTGCTAAATGATATATAGTCAAAGTGGTAAATATGCAGTTAGTCTTTAGTCGTAATACCGGGTCCTGCCTGTTTAGTTGTAATGGAACAGTATTCCTCAGCACAGGTTCTTTTATACGCACAGCAGTCCTGTGTGGTTGTTCCTTCTAACACATGGATGCTTCCCGGGGTGTTTGCGTGTGGAAGTTCTTTCCGGAAGTAACTCCAGAAGGAAACGTGTTGATTGAGACGTCATCATAATTAATGGACAACGAATATAATATTGCAATAAAGGGCAATGTACCACTTCTACTCTAATGATATTAACTGCTATCTTTTATTTTGACGGATACTATATTCCAAAGTTAACAAGTTAAGTTCACAACTTTCTGAGTTCGCTATTTTATCCACATTTCCTGGGTAAGAGCACAGCACCTCAGAAACATTAAATAACATGAAAACTATTTACAGCTACTAACCAGGGACTGGCAGCCGGGGTCATTTATTTTGACGGATACTATATTCCAAAGTTAACGAGTTAAGTTCACAACTATTTACAGCTACTAACCAGGGACTGGCAGCCGGGCAGCCTGTCTGCGGGAAAGCGAGAGGCCTCCCTGCATGTGCTGTCGCCTTCTCCTTACACACAAGCCAGGTGGGAGGTTGGAAATGCACCATCAGAGAAGCTCTGGCTGACACGCTCCTCTCCTGCCTCCAGATGGAAATATAAATATCAACCGGTTTCAGCGCGGCGCCTGGCTTGTCCTTTCCCTGTATCTTCTTTTCTTGGCGCTGTGACTTGTAACGTGGTTACATTCAGAACCAGGAGGAGTCATCAGAAACGGTGTGCGCAGGGTCTGAGAGGCCTCTTTCCAGGGTGATAGCTCCCCTTGTCCTTCTGTGTTTCCTCCTCTCCATGGGCCCGTTTCCGGAAGTGGGGGGAAGCCGGTTTGAACCCCGCAGGATCACAACCAGAGGGAAAGGGGCTCCCCACGATGCCAGGAGCCCAGGTGCCGAATGACCACACACCTCGCCAGTCGGGGATTGCTCCTGTCTGGACTCCCCGAGAAAGAGAAATGATTTTTTAAGTTTCCATATGTTGGGTTCTCTGTGAAAAGAGCTTGAATTGTACCATCCATGCTGTAGAGACTCTCATTAAAAACATTTCAGTTTGGTCTTTCCTGGTTATCTGATACCTAAAACAATTTTATTCACATGATAATTTTTAAAAGAACTTTTATGATTTAAACTATTCTTATATCCCGGCTAATAGTAGAAAGCAAAGAAATAAACAATAAAGGTGGTAGAGTTATCCTTTTCAAATATATATATATTATTGATTTCAGAGAGGAAGGGGAGGGAGAGAGAGATAGAAACATCAATGATGAGAGAGAATCATTGATCGGCTGTCTCCTGCACTCCCCCACTGGGGGTCAAGCCCGCAACCCGGGCCTGTGCCCTGACCGGGAATTGAGCTGTGCCCTCCTGGTTCATAGATTGATGCCCGACCACTTAGCCACGCCATTCGGGCAAGTATATTTTTTCTTTGAAGAATCTTCTGTATTCTGGCTTCTCTAAAAAGTAAGTTAATATTTTGTTTGGGACCTTGAACATCTTCATTAAATATTCCATCAATTTTTTAATTAAAGTAGCATAATGTCCGCAGAAGATGACCACCATGACTTTCAAATTGATGTTCTGGGTTTTAACAGGTAGTGGATTATCCTGTATATAAAGTTTGGGTTATATTTTATCTAAATGCACACACTTTCACCGACATGTATAGAAGCTCGACTGTGAATGTGTATTTTTATTCTTTCATTCCTCCTGGGCAACCTCCTTCTTACCAGTTTGGAGGAGAAATGGGTGATTATTTTTTTGTTTTTCCCTCCATACTGGTAATTTACTCCCTGGAGAACTGTTGTCATTGTCACCGGAAATCAGTTTTCGGAGTCTAAGGGTTCAATGTGTGCAGCTGAAGAGTTGGCCTTCCTTATTTTTGTGAATGAAAGCACATGCAAGTACTTGTTGGAACATCTAAGATGGACTTTACCCCTCACTGTCCACTTTCTGTTGCCTTTCTAGGCAGTCACTACATGCGTGGCCTCAAATGCGTGCCACAGACATGGCACAGAAGTCCGCACTGTAGACTGGCTTAAGTCAGTCCCTTTTGTCAAATCGTCACACGTCGATATCACTTGGAACTTATTAAATATGTAACGCAGCTCCCAGCCCCTGTTACTCTGTGTGCACATTTCCATGACTCATATTTCACTTTTCAGTGTGCAGAGCACTCGCGTGTACAGGCTGCGGGCATGGCGGTTAGCAGGAAGGGTTTGAGTCCATGACACCACGTTTAGTTTCTGTTGCTAAAACTTACTAGTTTGGGCAAATTACTTACATTCTATTTCCATGACTCATATTTCTCTTTTCAGTGTCAGAGCACTCGCGTGTACAGGCTGCGGGCATGGCCATTAGCAGGAAGGGTGTGAGTCCATGACACCACGTTTAGTTTCTGCTGCTAAAACTTACTAGTTTGGGCAAATTACTTACATTCCTAGATTCTCAATTTCGTCACCTGTCATTTATGCCATTTTATTTCCACGGGGTTATGGTAAGGATTGCAGATTAGCCAAACCAATGAGTTCCTGGTGCTGTTACTATTATTCCTGCCCAGTGCAAGCAGAGTGAAGCAGCCGGCGGTTCTTCTCACACTTTATTGGGAACATCGATTAGGATCGGGCTTTTAGTCAATTTTAAATGACAATGCTTAGTTTATAAATAAAGGGGCTCTTTCTGGTGATATGGATATTTTCCAGCATTAAAAAAAAAGAAATACAATGTGCTCTTATCACTTTCAACATCCAGATAAAGAGTGAAAAGTAAAATCAGTCAAGTATCTTGGTCTGTGTTAGTGGAAATGTACTCTGCTTCTACCTTAAAACTATTAATAAAAGTTTCTATTCCTATAGTTTTTGCAAATATTTTATAGACCTCTACCCTTCTTAGAGATTGGGACTTGCAGATTAGCCAAACCAATGAGTTCCCGGTGCTGTTACTATTATTCCTGCCCAGTGCAAGCAGAGTGAAGCAGCCGGCGGTTCTTCTCACACTTTATTGAGAGCATCGATTAGGATCAGGCTTTCAGTCAATTTTAAATGACAATGCTTAGTTTATAAAAAAAGGGGCTATTGTGTGGTGATATGGATATTTTCCAGCATAAAAAAAAAGAAATACAATGTGCTCTTATCACTTTCAACATCCAGATAAGGAGTGAAAAGTAAAATCAGTCAAGTATCTTGGTCTGTGTTAGTGGAAATGTACTCTGCTTCTACCTTAAAACTATTAATAAAAGTTTCTATTCCTATAGTTTTTGCAAATATTTTATAGACCTCTACCCTTCTTAGAGATTGGGACTGTGTATTAACATAGAAATATTTTTTTCAGACTGTAGTAATTTTTCAAAATAACTAGCTACACTTTAAAAATATCATTAAACCTGTTTGCCACACAATCCTCAATTGCTCAGGCTTGCGAGACGATCTGGGAGATGGCACAGTTAATTATGACAAACAGGTAGCATTGCTGCTCTAAGTCCAATGACTTTCTTGATGCTCATGGGCGTGAGGTAGTGAGAAAGAAACGTTTTTGAGTGGCTAAATGATTGTTTGCCACCTTATTTGTCTGTATATGTACATCTACCTACTTATCTCTCAATACTTTATTATTTTAGAGTTCACTAGGCAAACAAACCAGAGATCACACATGCAGAACTGAAAATTAAATTATGTTACTGAGTCAAGCATCTCATGAAATAGCCATGAGTAACCATTTTAGCATGTTAGTTTGCATTCGTTTAAAATTTTTCTTAATTCGCCATCTCACTTTGAATATATGAATTCTGTGTAGGCATATATGATGTTGTATTTTTTATACTTTTACTTTGTTTTAAAAATACTGTTTTAGTGCCAGGTGTCATAATACAATTATCATTGACTACAGAAGCTGACTGCCCTGTCTTGGTGAATTTCTTTACGTTTTAGCAAGTAGGTATGATGCAATTTGCATTCCGGATGCAGCAGAGAAGAAAAAGCAAAAAGACATAGTTTTACACAACATTTAACAAGGCAATATTTCATTACAGAAGCGGAGAAACTGACCTCTGGTATAAGGTTCTCTGAGGAATACCGAAAGCAAGAGAAGCATATGAATATGAAAGACATTTATGCTTTTTCAGACAGCTGCCAAAGGTCTAAATACCTTTTCCTTTCTTTGCTGAAGGAGGCGGAGAGTAAATAGTGAAGGTCACACTATTTACAACAGGAAAGATTCCTTCTTCTACAACCTGCTGAGTTTACCCAAAGTCAGGAGCGCGTACCAATCAGAGCCAAGCCCTTTGGAAATGAATTCACTAATCACAATTTAATAAAGGGAGAAGGTACCATAGGATATTTTATTTAGAAGAAAGAGCCCCTTAGGTAGAAGAAAATTTTAGAAATAGAGTTCAATAAAGGTGAATGCCATTCAATATGTCTTTCTATTTCTAGCTTATGTTTAGTATATTTATTAGAACTTCTCTATTGATGTACCAAGTTAAATATTAGAAGTATATTAAATGTTGCAATACATAAATTTCAGTTAGGAAACATACTCAAGAGGTTTAAATTCTACTTTTCTCCAACAACAGAGATATGTGTAAACCTTTTCATAAACATTTTTGGTCATTCGCAACTTGTAGTAAAATAATTTTGGGGACACTGGGGCAATTCAATTTGCTTTTGGGTGCAGCATTTTGACATTTGCATAACCAAAGCACTCATGCACGGCGTGATGTAATTGTCTGGAAGTATTTCCGTGTGCTCTGAGAGGGCATGCCAATGAGATATACTTAGTCATGATTGATCCTCTACTGAGTATGCTTTCCCTGGGAAATCAGTGTGTGTGTGCATGTGTGTGTATACATACTATAGGATTTATATATTATTTTTCAAAAATGTTTCCATTATTTCTAAAATTTCTATAATGTTTGCATGTTTTCTTGTGATATTTTTACCATGGAACAAATACTGTACATCTACTTTTGTATACAAATCTAAATTCAAAGGAATTCATTTTCAGTAGACAATTAACTTTAAGTAACAAATTTATTTAGAAATTGTACACTGAAAAAATGATGAAACTTTAACATTATAAAGTATAAAGCATAAAATCACATTTTCTATTAAAGCTGTTTACCTACCTCTAATTTTATTGATTAGGTCCCCAGAAATAGAAAGCCCCATGGAACAATTGAATGCTAAGGGACAATCATGAAAGATTTGCACATTAGTCCAAAAGATTTAACCAAGTTTCTGAGAAAAAGGAAAATACACAATTGTAATATGTATAGCTAATTCAGTAATATTTGTGGTCATAAATTATAAACCAAAACAAATACATTATTGCTGCTTTATCATTTCCACAGGGACTCAATTTAAAAATGATACATTTGTGGATTAAAATGGTACAAGAAAAAATTATTAGCACATTCAGTAAAATTTGAAAAGATTTGAGAGGTCAATTAATACCAACATTGTCTATAAAATTTACAAAAGAAAGTTATCAAAAAAGATGAATCTGGTTTATGATTTTAAAAAAAAGAGGTTAAGGATAATGATTCTAGGGCAGGGGTGGGCAAACTTTTTGACTCGAGGGCCACAATGGGTTCTTAAACTGGACCGGAGGGCCGGAACAAAAGCATGGATGGAGTGTTTGTGTGAACTAATATAAATTCAAAGTAAACATCATTACATAAAAGGGTATGGTCTTTTTTTTTTTTTAGTTTTTTTCATCTCAAACGGGCCGAATCCGGCCCACGGGCTGTAGTTTGCCCACGGCTGTTCTAGGGGGAAAAAACAAACAAACAAAAAAACAAAAACGCAGTGAAACAACTGGTGCATATTCTGAGCATTTGGGAGCAAAATAGAAGCCTGGCTGCAGGAGCATGTGAGTGGAAAAGAGGCCATCAGAATATTTCCACAAACCATAATTCTATAAAAAAAAGTCTAAAGTAATCAAGTCAGGTTGTTAAATGTCATGCCTGCATTTCTAATCATAAGCCTCGCTTTTCTCTCACCATGCAACTTTTTCTGGGATTTTGAGCCATCCTTTCACCAGTCCTCTACTAAAATTGTCTACCTGGACCTTTCTGCTAAGAGGTACACAACTGCCCAGAACTCTCGCCCCCATGTTCACCCCGCCCCTGTAAAAAGAACAATCTGTCTTCCATTCTCTGATTGTTCAGTCACCTATATCCCCCACCCATGCTAGTAGCTCAATGTGTTAAACCTAATAACACAGTTATATTAAACAGCAATAAGGAAAACAAACAAACTTGCAGAAATATAGTACTTTACATCAAAATAAAAAAAAATATTGTGGAAATTTGGAATTGTCAGTAATTTGAAAATTAGTGCAATAAAATTAGTGGGGATAAAAATGTCCTTTTTAAAAAATTTCATCTTTATTGTTGAAAGCATTACAGATGTCCCCATTTTTTCCTATTGACCCCCCTCCCCACTCTGTCCCTTCTCTCTGCCTTCATCACACAATTGTCTGTGTCCATGGGTTATGCCTATAAAAGTATTTTGATATCATTTTCTAGGTTCTAAATCTATTCTCAGATCCTCAGGTTTGTGAGATATCATGTGATTTTTTAGAACTATAATCTCCATTCACCAACCATTAAGAGAGCAAACTTTTGATCATAATACTATTCCCATAATACTATTAGTATTCTCATAATACTATTCTCATAATAATATTCTGAATGTTTGTGTATATTCTTTAAAATAACTTTTTAAAGATAGTTTTATTAGACTAATTTGGGCTTTCTTTTATTTTTATTTTTTGAGTTCTCTTTTGAGATTCACAAACTCTATTTACCCATAGTAATTCTCAGTGCCCTACAATATTCTATTTGTTAGTCCCGATTTCATAGTTTAAGTGTTAGAAATGTTTTTTAAGTGGAAAGGATAATGAGATTATAACCCCAAAAATATACTGTAAGCTATGATAATGGTGATATCGTAGTATATATTAATGATGATACTTTACTAACACAGACTTTTTGTTAATTATTTTAAAAAACTTCTCACTGTTAGTGTTTTCTTCTAAATTTGAGTGCCCCCCCTAACTAATTATAAAAGCTTTGCCAAATCTCAAAAAGTACTTTAATTACAGAAGAAGAAGAAGAAGAAGGAGAAGGAGAAGGAGAAGGAGGAGAAGGAGAAGGAGAAGGAGAAGGAGGAGAAGGAGAAGGAGAAGGAGAAGGAGGAGAAGGAGAAGGAGAAGGAGAAAGAAGGAGAAGGAGAAGAAGAAGAAGAAGAAATAAACCTTGAGACTATCTTCACCATATTTCAGTAGCATATTCAGGAAAAAATAAAAATGGAGTTGACATTCAAAGATAATTTGTTTTTGCTTTGTAACTGAGAGAATCAAAGTGATCTTTCATGAAATTCAGTAAGGACAGAGGAGAGTGTTCTTAGTTTATAATTCTTCTGCAGAAAATTTACTTTTTTTGAAGAAATCTCTTGAGAAGAAGCCCTTTGCTCTAAAGCAGTGGTTCTCAACCTGTGGGTTGCGACCCCTTTGGGGGTCGAACGACCCTTTCACAGGGGTCACCTAAGACCATCGGAAAACACATATATAATTACAGATTGTTTTTATGATTAATCACTATGCTTTAATGATGTTCAATTTGTAACAATGAAAATACATCCTGCATATCAGATATTTACATGACAATTCATAACAGTAGCAAAATTACAGTTATGAAGTAGCAACAAAAATAATTTTATGGTTGGGGGTCACCACAACATGAGGAGCTGGATTAAAGGGCCGCGGCCTTAGGAAGGTTGAGAACCACTGCTCTAATGGTTGAATCCTGTTCCGTCAGGCCATGCCGCTAAGTCCATGTTTTCTATCACCACCCACCCCTGAGTGGCTGACATTAACGCTCTCACTGTCACCTGCTCTAATGACAGACACACTCTCTCCGGTTCATTTTTTGGATGGGCATTTCCATTTTTATCCTATTTGTCCTATTGATACATAGGGTTCATGTCATCAGTTAACACAATTCTCTAGCACACGCATGGCTGTGAATGTAGTAGGGGAACATTATTCACCTGCCTATGATCTCTTTTTATTTATTTATTTTTTATTTCAGAGAGGAAGGGAGAGGGAGAGAGAGATAGAACATCAATGATGAGAGAGAATCATTGATAGGCCGCCTCCTGCATGCTCCACACTGGGGATCAAGCCCACCACCCGGGCACGTGGCTTGACAGGGAATCAAACCGTGACCTCCTGGTTCATTGGTTGACGCTCAACCTCTGAGACATGCAGGCCTGGCAGTATGTTCTTTTGAGGTAGGATGTTTCTGAATCCTTTTTGGTAAAATGTGAGCATATTCACATCTATTCCTCTGGATTCTGCCTGAGGGCAAAGAACCTGAAACTTAATTTATTCTCTTTATAAAGAAGAAAGAAATAGCTAACATCAGGCTCTGAACTAATTGGGGCACCACATGACAATGTAGCACAAGGCTTTACATTTTTACTTTATAAAGAAGCCTTGATTATCAAATAGAGAGAAAGCACAAATAAAAGACATTATAATTTTAAATCATATCACATAATTATATTTTTGAAAAAAATATGCCTCTTCTTAATTTTAATTTAAAATTTGTCTTTGTTTTGTAATAATGGAGAAAAGTGAAACTTAGAGATTCAATTAAGATCACAAAACATTCAAGTACTCAGAGCAATTGAATAAGAATCATGTAACAGAGAATCTTAATGGGAGTGACAAACAAATAAGAACAATTTATAATTATCCCATATTTTCTTAGTAAAGTTCTGGGAAAGAGGATGTTAACATTTCACATTAAAATCTTTATAATTATACTAGAGGCCCAGAGGCCCAGTGCACGAAATCTGTGCATGGTTATGGTCCCTAGCGGCTGCAACTGCCAGCTGGGACCTTCCTTTGTTCAGCACACATCATAGCAAGCGATCAAACTCCTGGTTAGTCTAACTCTGTAAGGGACACTTTGCAATATTAGGCAATATATATATATATATATATAATTGAATGTCTACGAAAATGAGCACAGGAATCAAATCACACAAAACCTTTAACTCAATAGAACCCATTGTCCCCTGAGATTGCTATTTAATTTCTATAAGTGAGTAAGATTTTATAATAATAATGCTCTGAACTTCTGAGCTTCTAGCTTAACTATGGAACTTATTGTCCTAATTAAATGAGATGTTAGTAATAATCTGCTCTATTTTGACTATAATTTAAAATTAATGATTTTATATTGGTTATTAGTACTCACAAATTATAAAAGTGATCATTATTTTTCATCATGTGTTGTGTTGGCTCAGGACATTTAAGTTAAACTAAAATATATTTAGACTGTATATATGCACAGTGATTTTTTTATGTTTTCACTGTCTGTTCTTTATCTTGTAATCTTCATATATTATTCACCATGAATAGCAGGATAATTATGTGACTGGGAGTCTAGATTTGATTGACAGTAATAGTGATATTTGA
The DNA here is from genome assembly GCF_000412655.1 of Myotis brandtii. Taxonomy (NCBI): domain Eukaryota; kingdom Metazoa; phylum Chordata; class Mammalia; order Chiroptera; family Vespertilionidae; genus Myotis; species Myotis brandtii. The sequence continues at coordinate 1,800,304 of NW_005364633.1, forward strand.
AAAGTTATTTCTTCCTTTATCATAAAAACAACAATATGTTGTAAACTCAAAATCATTCTTAAAAATTGAGGTAAACATCCTATTTTTTTCTATTTCATCTTTTCCTATTAACTGAAATACCTGAAGAATACATATAAGAATTGCAATGACAATGATTTGCTTATGATATAGACTATAATTTGGATATTCACTTTCTTCCTGGCTTTCTATTTCTGTTTCACTTCAATATTTCTTGTATAACTTGCTTCCCCACAGTTAGTAGGCTAAAATTAGACAACAATTTAGGAATTTGCTTATGATCTGTGTTTTTTTTTTTAAATATTTACTTACAAATGACAAGAAGTTCTGTTTGTAATCAGTTATGCAAGTTAAAATAATTATATAGCATTTTATATAAGCAGACAAAAATGTTAGAATTATATAAGACCTATGCTTCCCCATTATAATAGACCTGCTGAGGGTACAAAATCAAAATACAAAAACCACTTGTATTTTTATACACTAATAGCAAACTATCTGAAAAAAATTAAGAAAACAATCCCTCTACAGTAATATGGAAAACATACTTAGGAATTACTCTAACCAATAGGTGGAAAAATTGAACAAAAAAACATAAAATTGAAAGATATTCCATGTCCATTATTGGAAGACTTAATATTATTAAAATGTCCATACTACCTAAAGCCACCAATAGATTCAGTGCAATCCCTATCAAAAATCCCTATGACATTTTCACAGAAATGGAAAAAAAATAAAACATTTGTTTGTAACAGCAAAAGACCCCCAGTAGCCAAATCAATTCTGAATAAGAACAAAGTTGAACGTGTCTAAACGCCTGACTTAAAACTTTATTGCAAAGCTATAGTAATTTCAGAGAGAAGGGGAGAGGGGTCAGGAAGACATTAATCAAAGAATTTATATTCATAACCCATGGAAACAGACAATAGTGTGGTGAAGGCGTGGGGAGGGGGCAGGAGCAGAGTGGAGGGGGTCAATGAGGGAACAAAGGGGAGTAATTGTAATACTTTCAACAATAAAGATAAAACAAAAAAGTGTTGTACTGACATAAAAATAGACAAATTGGCCAATAGAACAAAATACAAAGCCCAGAAATAAACACAATCAGTTAATAATTGACAAGGGAGTCAACAAGATGCAATGGGGAAGCATAGTCTCTTCAGCAAATGGAGTTGGGAAAACTGGATAAACACATGCAGAAGAATGAACGTGGACCTCTATTTTGCACCACTCAGAAAATGAACTCAGTGGATTACATACTTAGATTTAATACCTGATACTTAAAACTACTAGAAGAAAACACGGGAAAAGATCCTTGACATTAATGTTGATAAAGACTTTTGGATATGATACCAAAAGTAAAAGCAGCAAAAGCATAAGTAAATAGGTGGGACTACATCAAACTAAAAAGCTACTTCACAGCAAAAAAAATAAATATAAAAAAATCAGCAAAATAAAAAGAAAGTGAACCCAGTGGGTGTGGCTCAGTGGTTGAGTGTTGACCTATGAACCAGTAGGTCACAGTTCCATTCCTGGTCAGGGCACATGCCTGGGTTTCAGGCTCGCTCCCCAATGGGGGACAGACAGGAGACAGCCGATCAATGATTCTCATCATTGATGTTTCTATCTCTCCCTCCCTCTCCCTTCCTCTCTGAAATCAATAAAAATATATTTAAAAAAAGAAAAAGTGACTCAGTGAATGGGTCAAAATATTTTCAAACCATCTATCTGATAATGGGTTGAGATCCAAAATATATTATGAACTCATAGAATTGTAGCAAAACAAAACAAAACACACAAACAAAATATGATTACAAAATGGGCAAAGGACTTGTATGGACATTTTTTCAAACAAGAAACACATGGCCAACAATTACATTTAAAGATGCTCTACCTCACTAATCATCTTTGGTGGGTTTTTTTTCTTTATATTTACATAAAATGACAAGAAATTCTGTTTTACAAAGCAGATGGTTGCCAGATGGGAGGGGTGTTGGGGGACTGGGTGAAAAAGGTGAAGGGATTACAAGTATAAATTGGAAGTTACAAAAAAAAAGACAGCATAGGGAATGAAACAATAATATTATAATAACTATGGTTGGTGCCAGGTGGCATCATTTTGTGAGTTATATAAATGACTAACCACTTTGCAATACATCTGAAAATAATACCATTGACTGACATATAACATATGTAAGTGTAAGGTATTCAATGTGATGACTAGACATATATATTGCAATAAGGTTAGTTAACATCTCTATGCCCTCAGATAATTATGATTTTTTTCATGTGGTAATAAGATTTAAGATGTGCCCTCTTACTAATGTTCAAGTATGTGATACAGTGTTGTTAAGCATTAGATCCCCAGAACTTATGTATTGTATTAGCTGGGGCTTTGTACCCATTGACCAACATCTCCCCATTTCCCCCACTTCAAGACCCCTGGCAAACACCATTCTACTCTCAATTTCTATGAGCTCAGGGGTTTAATTTAATCCTATTTATTTATTTATTGGTTGGTTTACTTATTTATTTTTGTGTGTTCAGCCACTTCATACTGGAGGACACAAATAAGCCCCCCTCTTCAGATACATCTGGATGGCTAGATACAAATTACACCGAGGAGGGCTCAGCAAACACCTTCAATTAAGAAAGTGTATGAAGTGGGAGCCACTGCATGTGTTTGAGGAGGCTCGAGACTGAGAAAGTGCACCGGGAACTCCTGGCAGAGTGGATTGGGGTAGGGAAGGAAGAGAGTTGGCGAAATCCTGTGGAGCATGTAGAGCCACAGTCCAGGGGAGATTTAGCACAGTGATGGCAAACCTTTTGAGCTCGGCGTGCCAGCATTTTGAAAAACCCTAACTTAACTCTGGTGCCGTGTCACATATAGAAATGTTTTGATATTTGCAACCATAGTAAAACAAAGACTTGTATTTTTTATATTTATTTTATATACTTAAATGCCATTTAACAAAGAAAAATCAACCAAAAAATGAGTTCGCGTGTCACCTCTGACACGCGTGTCATAGGTTCGCCATCATACTGTTAGCAAGAACAATCGTAAAGAGAGCATAGCTTTGGATCCTGTTGATTTCTTTCTGGAAGTGTCCATATGTTTCTGTCCCGTGCATACTAATGGATGGCTGATGATTTCTCTCCTGTTCTGAAGGGACAATGAAAATGGATACCCTCGCAGCTGTCTTGTCTCTATTGAGTGCACATGTTCCCTGGTTTCTGGCCACTTTCCAAATATCATGTCAAGAAGAAAGAAATTATATGTCAAAAATGAGTCTCAGGTTGTGCTGTAGAAATGATCACGTGGCCTTTCCTCTCACGGGGTCAGACTGGTTTTCCTGCTGGGAAGATTTAAGAACAGCCCGGGAGAGCAGCGATTTACTGAGAAAAGAGTGATTGCCCCGTCCGTGATCTCTGCCCCCTGGGGACTGGCCGGGTCCGTGCACAGCTGCCGAAGCATCTGCCTGAGCCACGCCGGACTCCACTGTCCTATGCTCCCCACTCCCCTCTTCACAGGGAACTCCATCTGAAAGCACAGGCTTCCCCAGCGTCCCCGAGTTAGGGGAAATGAAGTTACAGTTCGCACCGAAATCACCTGGCCTGCACTGTGCCAGGGTTTTTATTGCAATAACCGTGATGCTACTTGGATCAGTGATGTTAATGCAAATAACTGATGGCTTAGTAACAGTGTAAGGATTATTAACATTTTGATGTTTGGGTCTCTCATAATAATTCACAGTAAGGACACTTTGTCTTAGCCCCATGAGCTTCTCTTTCTGAATTCTTAGATGACTAACTATATATACATCAAGGCATCCAGATTGCCATAGTCCTCTCTGTCTATTACAGTTCACCTCTCTTTCTTACCTCTTCTAGCCCCTCTGACTTGATATATACTAATATATATGCTGAGTGGCAGTGTATATATATACCCCACGTTCAAAGGCTGTTAAATGGCATTGTTTACCCGTATCTTCAGAAAAAAATCACTTCTACTGTCGTGGTAAACAACCTGCTTCCCTGTTTATAATAGTCTGGCCCTCTAGCAACTTCAGTACGAAATTATAGCTGATTTGCCTACAAACGTCAGGTCGTAATAATCTGGCCACTCAGTGTGTGTGTGTGTGTGTGTGTGTGTGTGTGTGTGTGTGTGTACAATATTTCCATGTGACTTTCTCCAGCTTCCCAGCCTCTATGACTAAATGAGCATTCTTATATTTTCAATGAACTCAGTTAATTCTTCAGAAGAAGCAAATCCAATGAATTAACTCATACTTAGGTGTGCATCGTCCTTAAACCTAAGAATAAGACTAATTGAATCAGATGCCGTTTTGGTCATGTTTTGGGGCCAAGCCAATGGTGGTGAGGTTTTGGACCCACAGTGCAGTCCACATGTGACTATGACGTGCTCTCGATGACTGATGCGTCTCTGGGAACTGAAGCAACACGCAGTGCTGCTCACTTAGTGTTTCTCAATGTTGTCAGCATCACTCTTTAAGGAAACGTTGTAGATTTTTAACCTAATCAACCGCCTAAGAAATTTTACTGCCATGGTTATTTGGTGTATCTGATACGTACTGCGTGGATATGTGTGCTTTATACATAAAAGGCTAAGCTTATTCCCCCCCCAAATCTAACTTTTGTCCTCAGGGTGGTGATATCCCCTCCAAACAGAATTCATTCTCCAATGTAAACGTAGGGTAGGATGTAAGGTCATTATCTCCACACCCAGAGCGGCCAAAGGTCAGAGAGCTGTGTTCAGTGTGTACATGTGGGTTGAGGTAAATGTAACCAGGACTCAGGTGAGAGGCAGATGGTGCTGTAAGGACTGTCAGGCTCTCAAGAAAGTCTAGGAAGTCAGTTACAAAGATCCACAGAATTCATCCTAGAATAAGTCCTACCAGATCGTAAAACATAGGAGTAAGTTTCTATCAAAACATCTCTGTAGAGTTTTGTTTATTTTTTCTTTTAATAAAAACAAACAAACCCTAAGCCCTCTCTGGGTGTGCTAATCAAATAACTTATTTCAGCGAGCAAAAAAGAATACTCTATGAAATTGCGTTCACAATCTGTGAGCATGAAACTGCGTGCATTGCACTTTGGACTCTATTGCGCAGGGGTGAGCGGGGTACGATCCTGACGAGGTGGGATGTCAGTGTCCTGGGAAGACTGGGACACACCCGCTGAGATGGCCAGAATCCCCTGCCCTTCATCTGTTCCGCCTTCACCCTTCCTCCACAGGGACTTGGTGGGAGGCACACAGTAGCCGGGAAGTCTGCCCCCATCCAGGGAGCTGCTCTCCCAAACCTAGGGTCCCATGGAGGGTGGGGAGCGCGATGCCACTCCAGGAGAAAGGCAACACCGAGTTAAAAGAACATCGTGCGAGGAAACTCAAAAACATGCGTTTCAGTTCCAGGGAAAGCCTCAGTATTTTAAAAATGGATTGTAATCATTCCATTTCCCCAAATTTGGTTTGATAATGGCAATGTGTGCTTGTTAATGAAAAGTCATTCACTAGCTAAGCATTAGTTATTTCCTAGTAAGAAAAAATTTAAATTATTAGTTCAGAGTTTGCTCAGACATAGCCATCTGGGAAGTAAGGTGTTGCCATGTAATTAAAAGGTGTGTTCTTCCATCAAGAACAAAGGGAAAGCCTGTAAGCCACCCATTATTTAATCAGGAGGGAAATGGACCAAATAGAATTATTGTGAATTTTTCTAACCGTGAGAAAGAAGAGTCGTGAGCGTTACATATGTATTAAATAAATACATTAATTAATCTCCAATTACTTTCAGTGAGTGATAATCAAATGAAAGAACCCTCAGATTTGTCAAAATCATTTTCTTTTGTCATTGCATATATAATTGCTAAATTCATATTTTTTCTGATAATTACTTGAAATATGTTCTTTATTTCAAAGTATATTTCTCTTTAGTTCTTATGAAAATTTTAAATGATAAATTATCTGAAACACTCAAATGATGTTTACTGTACAGAAATCTAAGTATGAATATAAATTAAGATAGTATTAAATGTAATTGTATGATATAAATTCAGCTTTAAGCTTTTTATATTAGAAAAAATCAGTATCTAAAAATAAAAAGACAAAATTTAGATGCTAAAGAACATGCAGTACTTTTTAAAAAGCTGTAATTAATTTCAATTACTTTGCAATAAAAATATAACTTCTGATATACCATAGCATTTTGATGATCAATATTTACTTAAATACATAATACATAAAATAGTCCATACAATTTTATGAATTAAATACTCAGGGTGTTTCATGACAGAATCATGTATTTCCATATATTCATATGCATGTGTTTTATGTATAGATCCTAAATTTAAAAAAAAGAGAAAAAATAAATTTTATTTTCACCAAGAGAGATCGAGAGATCAAGTTACTATTAGTGAAAGTTTAATGCTACAGTCCCTTATCAATCTCTGAACTTAGTTTGGACTATAGTAATCTTGATAAATCAGGTAACAAGATTGATCAAAACATAGATAGATAGATAGATAGATAGATAGATAGATAGATAGATAGATGATAGATAGATATTTACAGGCAAAAGAAAAATAATTATCCTAGAAGGCAGAAAATTAGTGTTCTAGAAATTTATACTATTATCCATTGAAGAGTTTTAAGTATGTTTTTCTCTCTAGGATGATCTATCCACCATTGAACTAAATATTTTTGGCAATCTAACTTAATCTTTCATTCTAGATTCTTAGCTAACTTCTTCCCCTAAGAACCTCTCTCTAGTTGACTACTTCCTTTTACAGAGAAACAGCTGCTCATGTGTTTTTGTTTTTTGTGTTTTGTTTTTTTTATCAAGAATACTATTCAGTGACATTTCTGGTTGTAGTATTGGGTAATGTCAATGACTTATCCTAGGAACAAAGAGATGTACTTTTATAAAGACATGGTTGTGAGGTTGGTTGCCTGACAGTCAGAGGGTAACAGAAGGCTAAGGGAAACATAAATCCCTAGTTTGCTTCAGGGAAATGAGGAACATTGTGGTTTTGAGAATATCCTGATTGCAGAATTACCAGCTGTATAAGGGCCAGGCATATGGGATCTATATTGGATTCTTTTAACTATGTACAGATTGTCTAAATTCAGCAGTCAGACATATAAATTATGATTCTGAATTAAGGAAATGGATTTTGAAATGCCATACAATTTGCTATGTAGACTTAGAATAGTGGTAAAATATATAAAATATAACAAAATTTATATGATTCAAGATAAACTAGGTAACCGGTGGAGTAACAAAAAATACTTTACAAAATTAAATGTATCATATGAACAAATATCAATTTATAATGATCATATACACATTTTCATACAAGTAGATGGAACTCTAAAATAAGAAATTCATTTAAAATGATCTAAACTGTAGTTTTAATATTCCATTTTTCTCCTGCTTGTCATTTCAATGATACCCTGCTGTTTAGTGCCGTTGTACATGAAGTGTGCACAGGAACTTGGAGACCATCTGTTTTGGTATCTGCTTTGTTTCCTTTTTTGAAGTTGTAATAGCCGTCATGAATTCTGAGCTGGAGGACTCGCAGGGCCTTCTGGTTAAGATCATTCATGCATCTGCTCCCAGGAAAATGGAAGTGACGGGCAGGGAAGGGGCTCTGTGGTCTGCTGAGGCTCATTTATTTCTGTTTCGACTGGAGGTGTTTCTGAAATCTTGGTGACACGAAAATGCTCCAAAGATAGTCCTCAATTTGAGTGTGCAATATTAATAACACTCCTCTACACATGACTGGCCAGGAAAATTTGATTCTCTTTTTTTCTCTGCATGATCTTAAATCATGGATTCTTGTGGTATTTTGCCTCCCTCCCTCCACCCTCCATCAATTATAAATGCTAGCAAAAATGTACCCTTTCCTCTGTGAAGAAGTAGGTACATTCTTTGAAGGTAGTTCTCTTGAGGACTTCAAGAGAATCCCTGGTGTTTCACTGTTGTCTTAGCAAAAAGAGAATAGACTCTGAAGGCAAAGAAATAGGTTGTGAATCCTGTTTTGTTCCTTACTAAATACCTATCTATAATAACAATCTACAATAATAAAAGCGTAATATGCAAATCGACTGAATGGCCAAAAAGCGGAACAACTGTCCGGATGACCACGCTATGACACCCACTGGCACCAGGCCAGCCAAGGTGGGTGCGATGCGATTGGTCTGAGGCCCGGCCATCGCCCCATGATTGCCCTGCAGAGGGAGGCCCAGGCCACTGGCCGGCGGGGCAATCAAATGGGGGGCTCCACGATTGCCCCAAAGAGGGAGGCCCAGGCTACCCTGCGACGGCACTGCAGCGGGTGAGCGGAGCCTCCCTCTGTGGGGGCAATCCATCGCGGAGCCCCAGCCAGGTGGGAAGGACCTATCTCTGCGGGGCTATCGATTGCGGTGCTCCCGGAATGTTAGAGGGCACAGGCTGGGCTGAGGGATGCCCCCCCCCAACCTGAGTGTGTGAATTTTGTGCACTGGGCTTCTAGTCTATATAATAAAAGCCTAAGCGACACTTGTGGCAGAACAACTGGAACCACCGGTAGTATGACGTGCACTGACCACGAGGGGGCAGACGCTCAATGCAGGAGCTGCCCCCTGGTGGTCAGTGCGTTCCCACAGGGGGAGTGCTGCTCAGCCAGAAGCCGGGTTCACAGCTGGCAAGCGCAGCAGTGGTGGCGGGAGCCTCTCCTGCCTCCACTGGCAGCGCTATGGAGCAGCAAGCTGAGTGGTAAGAAGCAGCGAGCAGGCGGGCAGTAAGGAGTGAGGGATCCCGGATTGTGAGAGGGCACAGGCTAGGCTGAGAGACTTCTCCCCACCCCCAGTGCAAGAATTTTGTGCACTGAGCCTCTAGTGTTAAATAAATAGAGAGAGATAAAGAAAGCAAGGAAGAAATGCTGATAAATATATCCCATCAGCTTTTGTTACCTAAGGCAGATGTGTTTGTAAGCCACTTCATCTAGTACAGTGCTGAAGTCCTGGATTTGGAAGTGAAAATAAAATGTGAGTAAATGGATTAACTCTGTCAAGGATCACGCTTTGATCACTATAAAACTGTCGCCATGCTCTAGGAAAAAAATCGTAGTTTAATGGCGAGAGTTTGGACTAGCACTTGAGTGCACAGAATATTGACTCCAATTTTCAGCTCTGGGGCATGTTCTGTGAGGTGGTGAACTGCAGTTTGATGATGATGTTTGAACACACCAGGATGTGAATTGCACTCCCTTGTTTAGTGGTAAAGTGCACTTTCACAGCGTGGTTATGGGATCCGTATTAAGTACAATATAATCTCAGTTACAAAATTTACAGGCCACTTCTCAAGCCGGAGGCAAAGATGTAAACGGTTGAGGTTCTTCAAGATGTTTTTCTATCGAACACACCTCACTTTCAACCTCTTTAGTTTATTCAGCTGTCAGTTTTGTAATCAAACCTCTCTCCAACTCCAAAGATTTTCATATTTTCAAATATCGATTTTGTCATGACTCATCCTGGAAAGAGAAGTGAGCCTAAAATTACATAAACAAACTCTCTGTTATCAGTCCTGTGAAAGGATACAAAGCAGTTTATGTACAGTGCTACTTACACATTGTAAACATATTTTCAACTCCTTTAAAGAAAATGGTTTTTGACACACCCTTTTCTTTTTATAAATTACTGGTACCAGGTGGCGGTTCAGGGACAGGGTGGGGTCTTGAGAGACATGAACCTTTAAGGATTCCGATCTCATCATCTGTAATATCAAATTCGGTACCTATTAGTTGTGGTTGTGGTGGATAGTAATTGAAATTTAAAGGTGAACACCTCTGTTAAATGCAAAGTCCTGTGTCATGTTATTCATGATGATCACATCTGCTCTCAAGCCATCTCTCTATTTTTTTATCCATATTGAGTATATAATTTACATACAATTAAATGCACATGATAAATTCGTGTGGTTCAAGTTTTGACAAATGTAAAGACAACCTTTATGAAAATCTAGGATGCTGTTTTTCACCTCGGAAAGTTCTCCTGGGCCCCTTTGCACTCAACGTTTTCTTCATCTCCACTCTAGGAAAGCATTGGTCGGATTTTATCAGGAAACATTAACTGTTGCTGCTTCTTAAATCCTGTAGACCTGGTGGGATGCAGGAGGTGGGCATAAAAGCTGAATGAACATGATATCCACCATACCGTCTTCTCCTGCACTATCTTTGACTCTGGTTTACTTTAGCAACACTGAATCCTAGGAAGGCATTGCCATTTCCATGTACATCTCTGAGGAGGATTCATACCTCAAGCATGTAATTGCATGTGACAATAGACTGAGCACATATGATGTGGATTTTAAAAACCAACCAAAAGTCTGTGCAAACATTCAGTAAAGTGTTTGGAGTAAGAGTGTTCTACAGTAGTCTTTTAAAAGATTCTGACTTCATTTTTATTCTGATTCATCCCTCTAAATTTGGATACAGAATGGAATATAAAAATTATTAAATTGCTTAACATATAAAACCAACATACCAGACTTATCAATTAATCTGGCCTTATTAGATGACTCATTGAAATGCAAGCACATGTTTTTAAGACTCAGATGACAATTGGATAAATTTAAACCCTGAATGGATAGAGGTTGGGTGGAGGATTCGCTTCAGTGTAAGTGGGTGGGATAAGGAACAAGCGGGGTGAAACTGAAAAATGAATGGATAATTGTCTAATCTGGGTTATGGGTCCATTGCTTATTGAAGTATTCTTTTTGTATGTTTATTAATTTCAATAATAAAAAAATAATTGTAAGAGAAAAGCTGACATTTAATCTTTATAGCTACTTTTGTTACAAACCAGGAGATAAAGTTTTCTTCAGGACTGAATATATGAAGCTCTAAATAAGAAGTCGCTAAGAATGGGTAGGATAACTAGTGACGTGAGGACAATCAAAGCCATGCACAGACACATCAGGAATCTAACAGGAAAATAGAACAAAGCAAATGACAGTTGAGAAAAGCTGGATGAAAGGAAAAAATGAATGCAAATCACAATAAACCGCAGGCTGAGGGTTTGGAGCAGGACACAGACGAATATTGTTCTAAACTCCTGCTGAGACCCTTTGGTTAATCTCAGAATCCTGCCATGCACACCGATGGGCTCCTTTCCTCCCCGAGGCAGGCTGCAGTGGCAGGCAGCAGAGTGAGTCTAGCACATCTGGGCAGGGCAGGGGAACAGAAAGCTTTCCGTTGGCGTGGGCTTTTATTCAGTTAGAGTCCAGTGGTCGGCAAACTCACTAGTCAACAGAGCAAAATATCAACAGTACAACGATTGAAATTTCTTTTGAGAGCCAAATTTTTTAAACTTAAACTATATAGGTAGGTACATTGTTATTGACTTAATTAGGGTACTCCTAAGGCTTAGGAAGAGCCACACTCAAGGGGCCAAAGAGCCGCATGTGGCTCGTGAGCCGCAGTTTGCCGACCCCGGAGTTAGACCATCTCTTTCTCTCATTGAGTCTCCTGTGCGCTGTCATTCCATGTATCTTTATCATTTGTGCCTTCCAAATATTCTCTCCCCTTGAATATTTATATTTTGATTATTTCTTGGTTCTGTGCATTTTACCAAACATTGACTTCGATTATCTTTGCTGAGTCTCATTTTCTTAAAGTGCTTATTTTTAACCACATGGATGGCTGGATGTTACTTATTAGTTGTCCTTACTCATTTTCATCTCTTTCCTATTTGTTATATTCATTGTGTGTGTGTGTGTGTGTGTGTGTGTGTGTGTGTGTGTTAATAGTCACCCAAGGATATTTTTTCCATTGATTTTTAGAGAGAATGGAAGGAAGAGAGCCAGGGAAAACATTGATGTGAGAGAGACACATCAGTTGGTTGCCTCCGCACAAGGCTCGATCAGAATGGGGATCGAACCTCAACCCAGGTATGGGCCCTTGACCAGGAATCAAACCCAGGACCCTCTGATGCACGGGCTGGCACTCTAACGATTGAACCACACAGGGGCTATATTCATGTTTTTACGTTATTTAACTTTGTCCTGTGCAAAGTCCAATGTACTTGGTAATGCTTTTCTTTTCATAAATCACTGCCAAGTCCCAAGGGTTTGAGGTTGACTTGTTCAAGGGACGAAGTAATAATGTGGAAAATTATTCCTCACTTTGCCAGACAAATAGTGCTTTTATCAATCAATTCTGCAAAACATGATTATAATTACATAAAATATGACCTTTGTGTTTTCTAATCAATTTTCCTGACTAAACTACACAATGTAAATATTTACTGTTTAATGTACTTTTCTTTTATGTAGTTTTTTTTTGAGGGAAAGTCAGCAAAAATAGTCTGTTTTTAAGACTGAAGTTTCAGACATTTTTATATGAATATACACTTTTAGCATGCACTTACAAGCTCTGCTTATTTTTGAACTATCCATACTTAAAGTATTAAAGTATCAGATTTACCTCAGATTATATTCATATTCATTTATATTTCTTAACTGAATGTGATGAGCATTAGTCTCTTGAAACCTAACTGTTGGGGCAGAGAGAATGAACATGCCTCAACACCTAAGCAAAACCATAGTAGAACTGATGTTGAACTAAAAAACTTTGAAATGTAATTTCATTTAATAAAATCTATCTGTTTCTCCCTGTATTGACTTTAACTTTTTGTTAGGCATAGCAAACAATATGAAGCTCAACAAAAATCTCTTGGAAACAGGAAAAAAATGGGCTCAAAACCTAACACAGAAAACTTGTTCTACCTGCCTGCACACTCTAAATTTTCTATTTTGTGGGCTTAATATTGAACAAGACTTTTAGAGATAACCCATGATTAAGAGGTTGGACATTGGAGAAAATTTGGGGTATGTACCTTATTTTTCTACTTATTAACGTGTGACTTTGGATTATTTTACCCTTTTTTAATTTCAATTGCATCTCTAGCATACAAATAATTATAATGCATGAAAATCTATCAAAACAATATGAGCACCAGATACTTGCTAGTAATTATCATCACTATTATGTGTACTGATACTCTAGAGAACTTTAAAATCTTAGTTAAAATTCTATGTGTAGCTATGTTGGTATTATAGCTAGACTTGTGCAGGCAGTATTTCCATGAGAGACCATTAAAATAATTTTGTAGCACCTTATGGCACATTCGCACACACAGGCGCGCGCGCACACACACACGGACACATGTGTGCACCATGCAAATTCTACTAGCTAAATTTTCAAAGAATTATATAAAAGTTTCAGAAGATATTCAACTCTATTTTGGTATTCTCACTTGTGAAGGTCTCCTCAGCTTCCCAGAGTGGAGAACTCTTGGAGAGGTGACAACACAGACACAATTTATTCTTTCCTTTGCACTTCAAATATAATTCTCAAAGAGGTGTAAAAACATTAACAAAAAAATTCAGAAGAATTTGAAAGTTTTCAATAACTCCTGGTGGTAAAAAAGATAATATATATTTTTTATTAATCAACAAGGGGAATACATACATTGACTTTGGGGATGAAATACAACATATCTTGAAATCCTGAGGTCAATTTCCTATGAGAACCACAAGATGAAGAAAGCCTCAAAACTACTCTGATATTATTAAAACACAATAATAAATGTGAAGCTTTTAATAACTACATTATTTTTAGTAATTTTCCTTTGGTTCCAATTTCACCTTTCTTTTGTAAATGTGGATCACTTCAGTCGCTTGTTCAATATTATGATTTGCTATTAGTGAGAGTAGAATGAAGAAAGTGATTAATATTTTTGTTTTTGCTAAAGAAGAATTGGAAACATTCAGAGTAGTAGGAAAATATTTCTAAATATTTATTAATTAAATTGATTAGGGTGACATTGGTCAGCATGAACATATAGGTTTCAGGTGTGGGTTTCTATGTTCCAGGATCTGTATATTGCACTGTGTGTCCACCACCCAGAGTCAAATCTTCTCCCATCACCATATATTAGGACCCCTTTCTCCTCCCAACCCCTTCCCTCTGGCAACCACCACACTGCTGTTTGTGTTCACCAGTTTCAGTTTTATATCCCCCATATGAGAGAAAGCGTACAGTTCTCAGCTTTTTCTGACTGACTTATTTCACTTAGTGTAATGTTCTCAAGGTCCATCCATGTTGTTGCAAACGGCACTGTTTCATCCTTTCTTATGGCTGAGTGGCACTCCATTGTGTGTGGACTGCATCTTCATTATCCAGTCCTGGGTGTAAGACCAGGGATATTGCCTTTTTAGTAGACAGTGCTGAATGTTATTTATAGAAACAAAAATAGTTATAAAATAAAATGAAATTGTGTTTCCCCTTGTTAGATAAAGCAAAAGGATTCAAGTTATAAGCAAAATTTCCTGGAAATTTTAATCTCCGTGCTCTTTTTGGAGGTTGTACAACTGTGAACAAGAAGTAAGTAGGCATAGGTAGCCAAAAGGGAATAATTTATTGTCTGGGTCTATTATTTTATAATTATATTTTGATATGAAAATGAATGAGTTGATAAAACACCTGGTGAAGATGTTTCTCTATTTGGTGATGGGGAAAGTAACTGGAGGCATGATAGTCAAATACGAATGTGTCTGCTTTTTTGGCGAGAGATAGATGAACATAAACACTTTTGCTAAGGAAACAATTGCTATGTCTACTTGATAGGGCAGTTAGAGTGGTGATGATGGTCAAAGGTACCTAAATAACCTCAACATTGAAAAAAAAATTTGTGTAATCAACCAGAGAATCAGTGCTGTACATATACATTTGTGAGTTTTATGTGTATAGTTCATAGTCACAAGCTTTTTTGTATAATTTGAGATAAATAGCTTCTACAGATGAAACGTGTACCCAAGCCCTACGGGATGTTCTCATGGAAATAGGAGTGGGGTATCCTCACTTCAGTTATTCCATAGGCACATTTGGCCAGAGATGCTCACGCTCTGGAATTTTAAAGATACATTAAATTAATTTCTCGTTGAAATGGGAATGTGTCATCATATAGTATACCTGTATAACTGAACTTTACTATCTTTTCTTGTGCTTTGAGACTTTATTGAAACATGTAAAAAGGAAATATGCAATTAAGATACAATCATCTTGCTTTTTTTCTGTATCCTGTTGAGAAGCAGATGATAAATCATCATACATAGTCATTTCTCTATCAGTACAAAATATCATCTATTACAAACATTAGCAATCCATCCATTAGTCAGAACAGCAGTGTTCTCATGTGAAGTGATCAATTACTAGTGATTTCAAAATTCAGAAACTCAGGGTTTCCTCTACTAATTAAGAAAGCGATTGCATCCTGATGAAACACCATGTACAAGGATAAATTTAGCAGAGCATTCCAAAGGAATACTCTTTCTACAGTACCTTGCTATTTAAGTGCCAGTATCATCATAACAGGAAAGATTTAGATATTCTCTTATGGCTTTCTACTTATATTGCATAACATTTGCAGGCATATACTTTAAAAAGCTTTTACTTAGTGATTCTGTATCAAATTAGAAACATCAAGATTTCAAAACGAAACACAAACTTGGTTAAGATAGACATTTTAATTACCTGAAGTAAGACATGAATACTAGAATTTGTGCATTTTTATTTCACCTTTGGGACATTTTTATTAAGCAAATTACAGTTAAAAATGCTTCTTTTACCTTATCTTCTTATATCAACCATCTGGAAAATAGCACCGTAAGATTTATTTAGAACAGACTTTTACTTTGTTCCTCTTTGTCACTATCAGAGCATCAAAGATAACATTAAACACACAAGCGCCTCAGTGATTTCTGTGTAATTGAGCACATTTTCACTCAGTAAACACGTTTTTGGTGGCGATACATAGCAGATACTGGAGGGATAGAGAGGAAAAGACACAGCCCAGGTCTCTGGAGCTGCCAGCTAATCAATATTTGGAAGTTCACTTTTAAGCCCTAGAACTTTTGGGATCATTTCATCTCTTAGCCCAGGGTTACCTTCTAATATTTTCTTTCAATTGTCTGCTCTCACCTTCCCCACCCCCTCAATCCCCACCGATTTTAAATTCGTAGCCAGTGTATTTAAAATGTAGGCTTTAGCTACCACCTGTTTTAAGATAAGTCTATACTCCTCCAACCTTACTCTCTCTAAAATTAGGTAATAAACATGATGAAAGAAACACAGTGCTGAGGCACAATTTTGTTCCTTTTTCTAAGCCTCTACCAAAGGTATTCTAACTCTCTGAACCTGACGCTTTGTCTAATTCTTCAACACTAGACTGTATTTACCCACTGAATAGTGCTCTGTATCTCAGCACTATAGCCAAGAACTAAAGCGCCCACAGCCCATCTCTTCCCCAAGGGAGAGTCTATGGAAACCTCTGTGAACTTGACCTTTTGTGCACATGCCTACTAAGAAGGGGTGAGGCCAACCTGTTCACAAGTCTCTGAGGATTATTCTCTGATAATATTCTTGCTGAATTCCGAGGGAAGTATGACTCCACACAGAGGGACACACACATCCTTAGGAAGAGCTGGTTACCAGCGATTTCATGTTGCTCTGTGATGCCATATTTAACAGCTTCTGGACACATCTCAATACCCTTATCAAATGTTAAATGACATATTTACATCAAAGAATCATTGGTAAACATGTTGAATATTGGTTCTTTCTAGTGATATGGTAGAGTTTTGGAGTACAGAACATAATTTAAGTAATTTAGCCTAAAAGTTGGCCATGTGTAGATTTACAACTGTAACTGGAAGCATAAATATATCCCAGGCATAGAGAGTGGACAATGTAGATGCTATGTTAATGCATTCTCCTAAGACTTTTATGTGTTAATTTCACCAAGGCTTTGCAGATGAAACAAACAAACAAACAAATAAGTGTCATTAAAAGTTAGGAATTTCTCCCAAATCAAACTTGTAAAGATTAAAATTTACTGAAAACCAAGGTCTGCCTGGCTCTCTAAGAGCAAGCAGTGCTAAGTGAGCAGACATAAGGTCTAAACATTGTCTGCTTGTGTCTGAGGGGTATCATGGGAAATCTTTCCCCAGGGCCACAGTAAACCCCTGAGTCCAATGGCACTTACTCATGGAGGCCGCATAAGCGAAACAGAGAGACCAAGCAAGTAGACATGCTGCTATGATGGCAAGTCCCCCAGGTCCAAAGATGCAGTTGATGTGTTTACTTTTTTTATGTACGTACCTTCAAACAACAAATGAATCAGCTAACTCTAAGACTTTTCATGGAGACCTTCTCTTCCTCTCTGGCCAAGAAATTATCAGAATTTACCTCTGTTCCTGAGTTTTATTTGAAGCAGTTAATCAGGAAAGTGTTTCAGCTGGATGAGATGGCTGCTTTTCTCTCAGAATTAGGGAGGCTATAAAGTTGAATGTAGCCTAAACTTATAAAATAAAAATCAAATGGAAAGCTTTCTATTTTCTTTTCTTTTAATCCTCACCTGAGGAGTGAGAATAGTTTCTACATTGATTTCTAGAAAGAATGGAAGGGGGGAGGGGGAAAGGGGCAAGAGAGAGAGGAACATTAATATGAGAGAAATACTCCAATTGGTTGCCTCTTGCATGCATTCAGACACAGGTCGGGAATAGAACCTGCAGCCCAGGTACTTGCCCTTGACTGGGAATCAAACCTGTGACCCTCTAGTACACGGACTGATGATCTAACCACTTAGCACACTGGCCAGGGCTCTATTTAAACTTTATGGTTAGGAAAAATTTCAAGGTTATTTCAACGTTCTCGCTGTAAGAGATTTTTTTTTACAGGTGCCTGGATTTAAAAACAAAATCAATCTTTTATTACACAATATTTGTTTCCACCAAATTCCTGAAACTGTAATTTGCTGTTCTGTGTACGAGGGATTCAGTGACTTGATACATGTCCCTTTTGAAGGTTAGACAGAACATTTTATTCCTCATGGGCCAATTAACATTGTAGAGAGATAGCCCTTGGCCAGAAATAGCCCTTGGCCAGAGATAGCCCTTCCAATTCTGCTTAAAAGTTAACCTTGAGGAGGATGAGATTAAAACATTTAGTTGATGAAGTTCTATTTTCTATAGAAAAGACAACTCCAAACATGAGTCGCATTGATCATGAAGGAGTAGCAAAATATTCACAAAGAGATCTTACACACAATGTGTTTTCAATACGGCTGTAATCAAATGCATGATGTGGTCCTCTCGGAATGAATGCGGAGAGTGAAAAGGATGCTAAGGCTGCTCAATGCATTACGGATGTAATGCCATAAATCCCAGCCAGCGAGACATACTCTTGTTTGCCACCTGTCAGTGCTGATACCAAAGGAGGCTGCCACTGGCCCACCCTTTCCTTTTAAAGCTTCAAAATACTTTTAAGAGAAAGCTTTTATGCTAATCACAGTACGAGACAGCCTTCTTCACATAAATAAGATTTCCAGTGAAACCTATTTTCCTAATCAAATGGGAGCGCGTCCAAATGCGCCGGTAAATCCTGCAATCCTGCACTTTTGCATCAGGATGCTCTTGGGCTCCGCTTTTCTCTTGTATATTCATGTGGCTTCAGTCAGAAGTATCACGTCCACAGCTCGGCTCCATGACATAAGTATCTTGCTGAGATGTGGAGGGAAACCCGCTAGCCTTCCCTACCTCACTGTTGTCCTCAGGTTGTGATTAGTAATCACTACCACAATTAGATGTTTTCCAATTTAAGTAGTTCCTATATATGAACTCACCAAACCTAATCTTCAGGAAGTGGTGAACACATAATAAATATGAATTCTTTTCTTATTTATATGTAATATTAAACACTTATAAAAGTATCTAAGTTGAATAATATTTTTATATTTAATGTAAGAATATTGATGATTATGAGACAAAAGATCAATAACAAAATGGTGTTACAATAATATTTTAATAAAATATTTACTTTATTCAATAGCAAACTATATATTAGTTAATCTGTGTTTCATATTTTACAGATAATCATTTCAAGTCATCTATTTTTCATTGTCTAAGAAATTGTGTAACATTTTGAGCAGTTATTTATTTATTGAGAAATATTATAATCTAATTTTCTCCTTTGCATATATGTCCTGCTAAATTTGTCAAAGCTCTAATTTCATAATATTTTTTATGAACTGAAAAAGTTATAATGCAGTTTCCTAACTCTGAAAAGGGGAGGACAAGAACCTGCCAAATTATAACTTAAGAAAAAAGAGTTCTATCATGGCAATAGAAAAACTTTTAACTTAATTAGTAAATATTTGAAACTTATAAGAATCAATGCATGTACCATTTATATACAACATAATTTACATTTTACAAAATAAGTAAAATATTTAATAGGAAAGAATGTTTAATGAAAATGCTTGTGCGGAAACTTTAAGAAATACGACACTGCTTCTAATTCTACATACATCACTCGGTAGCTGTTTATAAAGAACAAAATAATTATCATGTTCCCTTTCTTTACCCTGGGAGCAGCTAACTTGGGACTATCTGATAAATAATATTGTATGGTTTACATATATGTTACATTTTAAAATGACATATAAATCATTATTATTGATCTACCTATAGGCATGCTTAACCCACCTTTTTGAGAAACCAAAGGCTGCTTAATTTCTTTTTAAATAATTGAACTGAGCAAATGGGTATAGTGATGCCTCTGCTATTAATAGATGTAACATATGCAAGTATCCAAGTAATAGTCCTGGATTCTGAGTATGTTGGTTGATGATCTGTCCATTGCAATTATGTCTCTATGGCCTATCCAATGCTATAGTACTTAAAACATTTAACATTATTAATTGAGATATTTTGAATCCCATTCTAAAAAGTACGTTCTTTAATGAGAGAGATATTCATTTCTTCTGAATATTCCCTATACCTGCTCAATATCCTATACTTAATAAATGTTGCATGAAAGAGTAATCTGAATGAATAAATTAGAACTTGCTAACAATGTTATATATTACTACTTTGGAATGCTATAGTGATTATTTTTTTAAAGAAAAAGAAACAAATCATTAAAGCATTTTTTGCAGTTCTTTCTATTGGCTTAGTTTGTAATCTTCAGTGTTGTAAGTTTGATGCCCTAACTACACAGAGCTATTTTGTGAACAACTTGCAAATTCATCTTTTTAACAGAGATTCCCAATCTGGTAAGCTCCCTAATCAGTTCAAAGACATCCACG
The DNA here is from genome assembly GCF_000412655.1 of Myotis brandtii. NCBI lineage: Eukaryota > Metazoa > Chordata > Mammalia > Chiroptera > Vespertilionidae > Myotis > Myotis brandtii. The sequence continues at coordinate 1,820,525 of NW_005364633.1, forward strand.
TGTACATGTCTATGTATGCTGGCGATCTCAACAGCTTCAATACCTATTGCTTTATTTCTTACATCAACAAGTATCAACTACTTAGCAAAGAACAAGCATTTGATCCTCTAAAATGACAAGTAGGGGAGGACATCTGTGAGATGGAAACACTTCTGTTCGAAGGCTGGAAACCTGTCTCCCTGGAGTAATTTTAGCACATAAATATCTTGGTCACATTCACAAGAATAGAAACTGGATTAATTTAAAAGAGTTGACATTTCACAGGATGATTGCAAAATCACACATATAGGTCCAGAAAATAGCTACAGAAGTACACGACAGGGGAAAAAAATACAAAGAGTGCCATGTGAGAGACAGATCTGAGAATTATAATAAGCTCCATATCAAAAAGCAATGATATCCCAGATATCTGCTCTCCCAGATATGAATGCAATTGTAGGAGGCATCCTTGTATGTATGAAGTGCACACATAAAATATAATACACTATTGTTCCTGTGATACATTTGCTATTGAAAAATGGGATATTGTAGTTACTAAAAACTATAAATTTGATATTTCATTCTAATATATTTTATTTCACTTCTTCTAAAATTATCTGGTTACTTTTATGAAGTTTTTCTCTCTTTCTCATTTTACACAAACTCCCTTTTGGTTTAGCTATTAAAATTGTTGTGTAATATGGTGAATTTACAAATGCAATTTTGCATTTTTTTTCAAGAGTACATATTTCACCATGGCAAATAATTACCTTTCCTTCAAATATGTTATTGAATTTTTAAAACATAAATTATATTTGATTTAGCTTATATCTTTAAAATATAATTCTTGCGCTACAACCTAGGTAAATTCACTTAATTGAATGACTATAGATTTGGTAATCTCAGACACCTTCAAAGATTTAAACTTATTACTTTGTGTATTTGAAAAATTATAATCAGTAAAAGGTTCTCTGAATGCTATGTTATTTGGTAAAGTTATTATAAATGAATGCATAATTCAAGTTTTAGCATGACTTTTGCATTTCTCTCAGTACAAACACTTATTTTCAAGACAATTTTAAAATCTTTTTTATATTTTGCAGAGTGAGTATGTTGTCTGTCTTATTATCTTGGCTGTTCCAATGAAATACCATTGACTGGGCGGCTTGTCAACAACAGAAATGTACTTCTCATGGTTTGGGAGACAGGGCAGGCACGGTCATGGGGCCAGCATGGTTGAGGTCTGGTGAGAGCTCCTCCATGTTGCAGACAGCCTACTTCCTGTGTCCTCTCATGATGGAAAGATAGACGATATGCACTCTTCTTATAATGGCACTAATTCCATTTGCAAGGGCTCCACCCTCATGACCTAATTACCTCCAAAAGGCCCCACCTTCAAAGACCATTATATTAGGGATTCAATTTTAATATAAGAATTTGGGAGGGATACAAATATTCAATCCATAACATTCTCCTTAGTACTCATCATATGTAAAGTTTCACGTACAAAATGCTAAATGACAATGCTTGTTTTAAATCACCCATTGACAAAAAAACAGCAAAGACAGATAGGAATCATAAATATATGTATTACCATCTTAAAAAATACTGTGATAATTTCAATATTAAAATGTGCTTAAAATGTCATAAATAGGATAGTTGAAAGCATTTCCACAATAAACTTGCATAAAAAACTACCTCTCCTAAACTCTCTGCGTCATGAAGCTGCTGAACAAGATAACTTTCTGAGCGAGAAGAAGAAGGTGTTCTCTCCTACACTTTCCCAGGGATCCTCCTCAGCCACATGCTGGCCCAGCCCCAGACCAGCTGGAGGCAGTGGCAGTCTTGGCAGCGCTGTGCCTGTTGGCATAAGGCAGGTACCTGTCTCAGAAGAGGACCACACGATTCCAGTCGCAGTGTGTGGAGAGCTGCCAGAGTCACTGGATGGTTTGGAGGAGGAAGAAATAGCACTAACAAAAACCACCGTCACCATCATTCAGTTCAATGTAGTTTTGTTTCGTTTGTTTTTCATTTTCTTTGAGCCATCGTTTTTGGCCCATGGGTTATTTAGAAATGTGCTTTTTCTAGTTTCCAAACATTTGGAAATTTTCCTTTGAAATGTATTTGATTAATTTCTGGGTGCATTTCCCCGTGATCCGAGGCATCCTCTGTATAATGTCAATTCTTTCACAGTTTTTGATTTTTTTGTTTGTTTGTTTTTTATTGCCCAGGGTATGGTGTGTCTTGTTATCTGTGTGTGGGCACTTGAAAATCATATACATTCTGTTATTCCTTTGTGGAGTGGTCCATAAATCTCAACTAGAACCTTTGGATAGATGGTGTTGAATTCTACATCCTTGAATCTGTGGGTTTCTGTCTAATGCCAATATATTTTCAGCCACCATTTCTTCAAATACTTCTTTCAAAGCTTCCAATTTTCTCTGTTCCATCCAACATGAACATCACATCTATCCTATATAATAAAAGGCTAATATGCAAATCAACCGAACGGTGAAACAACCAGTTGCTATGACATGCACTGATCACCAGTGGGCAGACGCTCAATGCAGGAGCTACCCCCTGATGGTCAGTGCACTCCCACAGGGGGAGCACCACTCAGCCAGAATCCCTGAGCCGGGCTCACACCTGGTGAGCACAGGGGTGGTGGCGGGAGCCTCTCCCACCTCCATGGCAGTGCTAAGGATGTCCGACTGATGGCTTAGACCTGCAAGGGGGCCTAAGCCATCAGTCAGACATCCCCTGAGGGCTCCCAGACTGTGAGATGGTGCAGGCCCAGGTGAGAGACCCCACCCCCTGCAAGTGCATGAATTTCTTGCACCAGGCCTCTAGTTTTTTAAATAACATTCCAGACCCCTGAGGCTCTATTCATTTTTATTTTTTCAGCTTACTTTCAGATTGAGTAATTTCTATTGTTCTGTCATCAAAGTTCGTTGATGCTTTAGTTTGTTTCTTTTCTTTTAAAGTTTATGTACTGAAATATAGATCACACATTCTTATCTTGATATGTATTTAAGTGGCAAATATTTTAATTCTAAAATGCAGAAACCAAACTTACAGTAGGCCATGTTGGTAGTAGTTACCAAGAATCACTGAAGACTTCTGTTCAATAAGAAAGCTGTTTGGTCTCATAAAATATCCTCCCTCTACTATTATTCTTAACCCTTCCCATTCCCCAACTGACCAACCTAGGAAATACCTTCGATCCTTTCATCACAGTAGAAGTGATTATATTATGTTCCTGGAAAATTAGTATTTTAAGATACAATATTTTAGCTCTTATTTTTTGAAGAAAAATTGTCACTGAAGGTAGGCTTCGCTTGGCGTAGATGAACTAAGAAAAGCAGGTGCGTGTGAATTTCATTAATGATATTTACCACAACATTGTGGTTATTCGGAACATAAAATGCAAATACCCAAGCTCGGGTACACACACACATTGAAAAGTTCCCCACATAACACTGTTGCTTCAAAACTGGAACAAATATTAAACGTTACATTTAAATTTGGTGATCACCTTAGGTTAATTACCAGACATTTGGTAAATCAATACTTACTGCCTTGATTTCCATAGCTCTGTAGTTTGTTTGGATTTTGGGTAGTGTAAACCCTCTAACTTTGCACTTTTTCCCCAAAATTATTTAAGCATTTTAGTACTTCAGATCTTTGCATTTTCATGTGCATTTTAGGATCACTTTTTAAAAAAATATATATTTCTTTATTAATTTCAGAGAGGAAGGGAGAAGGAGAGAGAGATAGAAACATCAAAGATGAGAGAGAATCATTGATTGGCTGCCTCCTGCACACCCCCTACTGGGGAACGAGCCCGCAACCCAGGCATGTGCCCTCGGCCGGAATCGAACCTGGGACCCTTCAGTCCGCAGGTTGACGCTCTATCCACTGAGCCAAGCCGGCTAGGGCGGATCACTTTTTCTCAATATCTGCAATAGAGTCTGCAGCAGGGAACAGCAGGGAGAGGCCAAAGCGGCTGCCAGGGAAGCTTCTTTGTCTCAGGTTCCAAAGTCCCCTGCCCTTCAAGCCCATCCTGGAAAAGGTGCAGGTGGGGTTCCAGGAGAGCCAGGAGCAGGCCAGCGTCCAGAGCTTCCGTTCCATGTCGCAGGGGTGGAGTTCCGCGTCCAAGCTGATGACAGTGCATCAGTCCACGTGTGGAGTCCCGCATGGCCTTAAGCCACGTGGGCGACGGCGAGCATGCCCCCTGCCACAGGAGAGACAGGAGCCCAGTGCGCCAGAGAGAAAAGAGGAGAGTGTGTGTCTTTGTCTAGGGGCAGATCTATGCTTTGCTAGCCCCTGATAGGTCGTGTCAAAGAATTCTGCCTTAGCTGCATCCATACAGTGCCCTTCTTTCTCCACCCAGCTGGGTTGTCTTAGTACCTCTGGCCTAGCTGGGTCTAGTCTTACCCGCCCAGCCAGGTTCCCCAGCTCTACTTCCTGTCCCTCCCTGACGACCTTGTTTCCTTCTGTCTCCTCACTCTCACCTCACAGCAAGTACCACGATGACAGTGGTGTAGGGGAGATAAATGGTGATGGAAGGAGGCTTGACTTGGGGCGATGAACACACAGTACAATATCGTTAGAATAAGTTTCTCCTGGATCCTGCCTGACGACGCCAACTGTCGGTGCACAGACCCTCCACTGCCGGGAACTGGACCTTCATGGGTGGCAGGTATCAGACGGAGAAGACATAAGAAGTCATGGGATATAAGAGAGTCTTTATTGCAGCCCAAGTAGCCATTCTACTAAGGAGCCATTAGACAAAGTAGTTCTTCAAAGTAAAGTCCCACAAAGCAAGCAGCGACACACTGGCTGGTTAACATTACATCTTTCCTACAAAATAGCCTCCAACATAGGAGCTATGCAGACTATATAGCCTGACTAAGCAGCCTCACATAACAGCAGCCTCACACCGGCTGGTCAGTAACATACTTCACACTAACAGACAAAAGAGGCTTCTTGCCCAATGGTGGCATCAGTCTTTGGGTTAGAGAAGGGCATGCCTGCACAGTGCGATACAGTTAGACAACTGTCTTTGCTCTTGCACCTGCATACAGCATATTAGCCTTGGACACTCTGATTAGGATTCCCATGCTCAGATTGGCCTTGAATATCCAACATCCTCCACACGGGGCCCCCACAAATATTCAGATGCTGTATCATAGAATGGTACACCTGAAACCTATCTAATTTTATTAACCAATGACACCCCCAATAAAGTGAATTAAAAATAATATAAAGTTAATGAAACACTGAAGAAAATATTTTTTTAAAAGAGCTTTTAGCAATCTCAGAGGATGGATGATAGAACATGTCTGAAATGTTGCTGTCTCTGACCTGTAATGTATTAAAGTGGGCTAGAAAAAACTAATATTACAATGCTAATTCCTACTGAGGTACAAGTAGCATTCTCCCATGGAATGTTAACTGTAGGTTTCATTAATTTATGACGCAGAAGTTAGAACTGAACCATAGCTAATGATTTTTGCCTATAGCCAAGAAACTATAGGCAAAAGACACAGTCCAGGTCTATTCATTTAAAATCTGCAGAATCACGAATTCAAATCATCTGTAAAAAATGAAGTGCTGCCACATTTGTACATAAAGTTCCAAAAACCATTGTGGTGGGACTATTGTGCAATGTGAGTCTCTCATTGTCGACACCACAGGCCACTGTGATCAATGACCCTGCTTCCCTGGGCTTGGTGTACCTATTGAGACCAGCACAGAAGCCACATTATAGCGCTGGAAACAGCGGGCGTTAGCAAGTGTGTCATCATTGTCCCATCTCATCGTGTTAAACTTAAGGTTTTAAACATATGGACTTATATTAGGAAATATGGACTAAATAACATTAGGGTTATATTTTCAACTAAAACCCTTCATAAAAGTATCGTTCGATGATATTCATGAAAATGACTGAATCAAAGATGCATTTTCAAATACTGTTTATCAGGTAGTGAATTGTTACTGCATTTACTTTCCAGTTCCCAACACAGTGAAGAAAATGTTCTCCTATTGAAGGACGGGTGCGTTTGCGGTGCTGTGGGTTGTCATTCTGCACCTGAGCGGTCATTTTTGTCACTTTAGTTTTAGCTGGAGAAGGGTAACAATGCTGTCGTTAATGTGAAGTGGCGAACAGTGTGCTGTTTAGGAAATTATTGAGCCCTTCCATTCTCACTTTAGCATGCGGCATTGGCGCAGGCCACCTCTCGGCGGTGGGTTACACACAGTTTACAGGGCCCACGAAGTGCTCTCAGACTAAGAATGTGTTTTTTTCTATTTACAACCTAATCATAGTCTCTCTTGCTATTATCCTTTTCTGTAACATAAACTTCTACCAAACGCTTTTTGGACTTCCTCCCAGGACTGAGATAGCTGGGTCTTTAATTTCTCTGTCTGGGCTGCTGAGTTCATTTGTAGTTGGCTTTTCTCAGCATAATATCATCAGCCCCATGAGAATGTGCCCTGTAGTAGGGGCCCGGGCAGTTCAGTCTCAGCCAGCTCTGTGTTCCACTGGGGAGCTGAGCTTGGGGCTCACATCTCCACCAGACTGAAATACTGAGGCTTTCTTATTATGTTATGTAGTGCCCCCAACGCCTCCTCTAGGGTTGTTTCTTTAACATATTTTATGTTTAAGTATTATTTTCTTCACTATAATATACTTCCCCTCTGAGCAGTGTGGCCCAAAGGAAACATATTCTTTCCAGGCATCGTATTTAACGTAGGTTTCTGGTCTTGAGCAGCTCACTCGTTCTCTGCTTACGTTTCTTAACTGGAACCCGAGGGAGTCGCTCATCACAGCCAGAGGCGGAGCTCAGACTCTCCACGTGGGCGGTGAGGATCTGCAGTCGGAGCCCTTCTCACTAACCCCCCTTCCACATGCTGTATCGATTAGGTATGGCTACAGCTCTCAGACATTTGACCTCGCATATTTAGGCATTTCCAACATTTGCTTGCCAACAAATTGAATTATTATAATATTCTGGAGAGACAAATTGACAAAAGCTCATAGAATACTGAACCCGTGCACAGGCATGCGCGCGCGCGCGCGCGCGCGCACACACACACACACACACACACACACACACGTGGTTTTACCAGAGTCAAATCTGAAAGAAATATTCACAGTAGATTTTATATATTTAACATGCAATAATTTTAGTAATGTCACAAACATTACAGAAGGTCTAGGAGAAAAATATATTTCCTCCCAATAGGTCATTCTCAAAGGCAGATTATATAATACATTACTGTTTGAACTATTGCCGTAAATGTCAGATGAAACATATCATTGTGATCATGAATTTTTTTTTCTGGAACATATGAACGTATCGATATTTCAAGAAAAATGCATTCTGTTAATGAATATCATTCACAAGTAGGCTTACACAAAATAGAATGATCAATAAACCTAAAGTTGCTTATTATATCAATATTTTAAAGATTTCATCTGGTTAATGTGTAGACTGGTGCGTGAGCTAAGACAGCAATTCAGTGGCTATTCCTTAGGTCTCTATATTCAAGTAGAGAAAGTCATTAGCTTGCTTAGCCATTTGATCAGAACTTCTTCAAATGTTAAGTTGGAATTTATTAAGGTGACTTTCTAGTATAACCCAATGTTACACTGATTACTGAGTATTTGTAATACATTTTAAGATGCTATCCTTTTATTCTCAGGATTATTATTTGTAATACACAGCTGGTTTTAATTCAATATCATCTGACCTTCAATGTTCATTCCTTTTGGACTGAATGTGTAGTATCTGAGTGCCCACTTTTGTTTTGTAGTGTTTCCCTTTTTTTGGATATGATGTCAGATTTGCACTAGGCTAATAGAAGTGATTGAGGGGTTCTGTAATGCCTTGAACTTATTTTTTTCTTTTTATCCTAAAAGAACTGTTGTTTTTCATTTTATCCTAAACAAATTATTGTCATCATTGTCATAGAGAGGAGTGGTCTGAAGCAAGCTGATCTTCCACATGTCATCAAAGAAATACTTATTTTGATTATTCCAACACAGTATTCCTGAAAGTTATAAGGGTCTCTAACTGTGGAATGCCTTCTATGAAAAGGGGATGCACATGAGCTTGAGGAGTGCTTGGTTGTAATGCACATTCGCACTGTCCAGGCTTGGATGAGTTCTGGAACATGGAAAACTAACTTCGTTGTGGGAGGAGACAGAGCCCCCAGGCACAGACCCTCTGTCCCTGAGGCCAACGCTCTGACTTGCAGTTACCCTCCTAGAAACCTGTCGTTCAGATTTGTCTCTCGGGGGTTGTGTTTACTTTTTAAGGTTTTTGCTATTCTGTTTTTCCCAATTTATAGCTTGTTACACATGTTTAAGAATGTGAATGGTGCCCTGGCCAGTGTGGCTCAGTTGGTAGGACATTATCCTAGTCACCAAAGTTTGCTGATCGATTCCCAGTCAGGGCAAATGCCCGGGTTGCGGGCTTAATCCCCATTGGGGGGCATCCAGGAGGTAGCCAATAGATGTTTTGCTCTCACATAGATGTTTCTATCTCCCTCTCCCTTCCTCTTGCTCTAAAAATCAATATTTTTTTAAAAAGAAAGTAAATAAATATTAATGGAGATTTAAAAAGATAATTCATAAAATCAAAGAAGAAAGATATTTAAAATTGATAGTAATAGCACAAATTAAAAAAGAAAATGCTAGATGTAAGCCATAGTCTTATTCATTGGTCTAAATTCAGTTAAAATTCTGGAAATATGTATAATCTTTCAGATAAAGTGTACTATTTACAAGGTTATCAATTCAGAATTATGTTTAATGTAATGCTGGTTGGAATTCAGTGTGAATATCAGAATTTGTAAATCATTGAAAAAAAGTCACATTTCTAAATTCAGTTAATCTTTGAAAACATACCATCATAATAAAAATATCTAGTCTTCTTTGACCACCTTTTCTTAGACATTTGGTACATGTAATTCCATAAATAAACATTTTTCACAAGCACCCATAATATTTTCCCAAATGATGCTTTATTTCATTTTTTTGCCAGTTAGGACAATGAATTTTTTTCTCATTATTGCTATGGCCTAACACAGTCTCTGGTACCAGGTAGGCACTAAATCAATACCTGTTAAGTTAATTAATGCTCTTGATTAAATTAGATCTTTGAATCCTATAAATGCCTATTTACAGATTGCCAAGGAATTAGTAGATTTCATTCCTATAGATAAGTATCTAAATGAAGCTCTAGATCAAGGTCACTCATTTTTTTTTCTTCTTACAGGTAGTGTCATAAAAAATTGAAAGCTACCTGTACTAATATTGGTCAGCATTGCTGGTTCTCTTAAATAGTGAGGTCATGTGAATCAAATATTCCTCACTTGTTTCAGACTCTTGAAAATACATTCCATAGTAAAAGACAAACCTGTTTCCAGAACTTCCCATACAGCCTCAACAACAATAAAAATACTTATTTAACTGCCATTATAGTATTACAGAACATAAATGGATCTATTTTCATTATTAGTCTAGGTAAGAGACAAGGATTAGAAATGCTCTATATTTTATCCAAGGAGTCTACACACCTTTAATTGTTTCAACTCGGTTTTAATTTATACATAGATCTAGTAACACTTTGGTAGATTGATGGGAAAAAGTTTAACTTATTTAATAACAGACAGAAGCAAATGTGTTGGATTTCTCATTTGAAGTGCAATTTGCAATACTCAAAAGAACTTCCCATTTGGCTGAAAAAGCACACACCATCATTCATGCAGAGAGTGTACAAATTCTGGAAAGTAAAAAAAAAAGTGTTATTATTTTTATTGCTATCATCATCATCATCACCACCACCACCACCACCACCACCACCATCATCACCATTCTCACCATTATCAGGACGAGGGACACTTATCTTCCCCATAGGAATTCTCACATGGACACAGTCCAGCTTGTAAAAACTGTGCTGTATATTTTCAAAAAAAGAGTCGATGAGAGGATGGGAGAATAGCCCTGATGTTTTATTACCTTGGGATCAGGGACTATAAAGAGACCCGAATTATCCAATGTAAAATTATGGGAGTATAAAATGGCACAATGTGCAGTAATTTACAATCAATTTAGTAAGTGTCACGTCATAAATCTGTTCTTCAAATAGATTTCTCACTATTGGCATGAGTGCTTAACGTTTATGCTTTCCCCTGTGCGGGTCCTTGAAGAGCTGTTTTAATAACATTTCACAATACTCACAGATATTTTGACCTCATCAAATCATAGCATTTTATGTATGTGGAGAACGTTACAACTTGTCCCTATATTCTGGCTGCAAGGATCAAACCTGCTACCTACTAAAAGGTGAGCAGACACTGCCCAGTTGAGGTCCCAGGCGGCCATTTGCAAGCAAGCACCTGCTTTAACCCCAGGCGCCCACTGAATGAAGTCCTGTGCATGGGGGGCCGGGGGGATCTGGGTTGAAAGGGTGGCTCCCGTTTTCAAGAAGGTGAAGCACTCTCTCCACTGGTCTCCAGCGTCTGTAAGGCTGCCTGAGGAGGGGAGGGCGCCCCTGTGAGCTGGGCATCGCTTGGCTTCGCTGGAACCCTCGCTGGGCCGCGGTGCCCGGTGCGCTGTGTTTCACTCCAGCTCCTGTGTGTGCACTGAACGCAGCGTCTGCAGAGCGGGGCCAGTCTTCAGCCCCCGCGCCTGGTCCCCGCATGTCCGAAGCACGTGCCGGCGACTCCCTGCACAGGATGCACACCCTTCAGCATCGATGGCGGGTGGAGGACAAGGCCCAGTGACCTGCTGCCCGCCCTGCGAGAGCACTGGTTCTGGGTGGAGAGTGTGTCAGGTAGCCGGGGCACGTCTGCCCGGAACCCCCGCGGGGACGTGTTCGAGATGGGAGCAGGCGGACATCTAGTTTGTTGCGGGAAAGGATTTAGTTTCCTGAAAACTACCCAGGTAGTACTTACAATGCACATTTTTTATTTTAACGGAGTAAAATGAATATTTTTTTTTTTAACGAACAAAGTATTCATGAGACCCAAGGATATGTTTTTATTGATTTTAGAGCGAGAGGAAGGAAAGAGATAGAGAGAGAGAACCATCGATATAAGACACATTGATTGGTTGCCTCAGTTGCCTCTCCTATGTGCCCTGATCAGGAATTGAACCCACAACCCCTTGGTGCATGGGATGATGCTCCAACTGATTGGGCCTCCTGGCAAGCGTGACTATCTTATTCTTGATATATTCTTTAGTATTTAAAGAATGGGGAGTAAAATATCAGTGTATCTTGACGAATATTCAATCTATTATTAAACTACTAGAGGCCCGGTGCACGGATTCGTGCTCCTGTGGGGTCCCTCAGCCTGGCCTGTGCCCTCTCACAATCCAGGACCCCTCGGGGGATGTCGGAGAGCTGGTTTCAGCCCAATCCCCGCAGGCCAGGTTGAGGGACCCCACTGGTGCATGAATCCGTGCACCAGGCCTCTAGTATACATATAAGATCTTTGGTTAATCTCTTCCCACCCTCCCCCCTCCCCCCTTCCCTTTGAGATTCATCAGTCTGTTCCATGTTTCCATGCCTGCGGTTTCCATGCCTGTGGTTTCCACTTCTACGCTGAGCGTCTGCTCCCTGGTGGTCAGTGTGCATCACAGCTACCGTCCAGTCAACTGGTGGGCTGGTCGCATAGGCTTTTATATACATAGATTAACATTGGTCTCATTAATTGCATGCTACAGTTAATTTAAAAAATCATACATTTGACAGAATAAATTTCCCCAACTCTGTAAATGTTGATTACATAATCTGATAAATACTTCTGAATATTTGATGGCAATTTCAATTCTATTAAATTAGAAATGTAATATTTTGCACACCTTAAACAGCAAAATAAAGCAATACAAAGATTACAGTTCCCATGAATATTTTACATGACATCTAGTTACAAAGTGCAAATTCAGGTATTTAATGTGATATCTTCAATGTCTTTAAACTTTTTTATTCATATTTATATTATTATGACACAACCTTCGTGGAGGGGTTCAGGATCTGAAGGAGGGGCTGACACATAAATGAAAATGCTAGACAAGAAATATGAATTTCGATGGCATTGGGGGCCAGGTGGAGCCTCTTTCCTGAAGAGCCACCGCGAGACTGAGTCCAGTCTGCTTTTTATTCACTTTTAGATACACATCTTGCCCTCAGTAAGGCACAGCAAACAGGAGGCAGACAGACAGTCTCAAAGGTCAGTAAAGACCCGTAAGGTCCAGTAAACATTTACTTGGAAGCTCTCAGGTCAGAAAATTGCTTTGAGCCACAGCTGTCTCAACATGAAGAATCAGTGCCTAGCATCAGCCCTGCTAAGGCTCAAGGTCATCTGCCTCCTGCGTTCCTTGGTGCACACTCATGACAGTATTGGCAAGCGGTGGCTTCCCGCAATTATATTTTCAATTCTTACCTTTATTTATCACATATTTTTATTTTTTTCTTAAACTTTTTTATGTGTTTAAGAGTTGTAATTAAAATGATCTAACTAAGGAAAGTGGCAGTTAGTCGAAAATATGTGGCCAGGGCTAGAGAATTTGATAAACACTTACCATTTTTTCTAATGAAGTACTTTATGCTGAGGGAAGGACTCCTTGTACTTTTGCCATTGAGGTGCTTAGTATATTTTTAGCAAGTCAATTGACCATACGTGTGACCATCTATAGGCCCACCATGTACAGCCCATGTGTATGCATTTACTAATACTGTGCTGTCTATAACCCTATTATTTTAGGTCTTGAATTCAGGTAGTGTGTGCATCTTCTATCTTTGTTCAATTCCACTTTGCTTCTTAAGACCTTTTTTTTTTTAAATCTTGCTGAGAATGTAATAGGCTTGTGATGAATCTATAAACTCTAACCGCTATAACAAATCTCTTTAGTATCACTATGTTGGAATCTTAACTTATACAGACAGGGACAAAGTAGAGTGGCATGGTTCTAGCCCACTGTTTTAGCCGTGCCATGCCTGAGGTCGGGTGTGTAGTAAGTCCTATCTAAATAACATTAGTGGACATGTAGCATGGATGCTTCCTTTAAGAACATGTTAGATAGTGATGCTAGAGGGAAAGTGGATACGTACTGAGCAGCAGCAGCAAAATAAATAAACAAATAAATAAATGAACAAAGAAATAACAATAATCCAAATAGATTAAGATTTTTTATATAATTGTTTTCAAAAGTGGAGACTGTGTTCTTTTGTACACATTATTTTTAACTTAGAATAAAAGACTATGCAGAAAAACGAATGCAGAAGCAAGTAAGTATAGTTTAAAAAGGAGAAGAATGTGTTTGTTAATATCACAACATGGTATATGTTAATATCTGTATTTAAAAATCAGCATTTTTGCCCTGGCCGGTGTGGCTCACTTGGTTGGGCATCACCCTGTGCACTGAAAGGTTGGGGTTGATTCCTGGTCAGGGCACATACCCAGGTTATGGGCTCGATCGATGTTTCTCTTTCGTTCTCCCTTCTTCCTTCTCTAAGAAAATCAATAAAAATATTTATAAGAAATAAGTAAAAGAAAAGAAAACTAGCTTCCTGTTTCAGGAAGACCTGAAATGGTTTTTGTGCAGCCTAACATCATCACGGTGATTTATTTCTTGTGTTAATAGAAATGCGCTCTGGGTGGCTTCAAATTCCTGCCACATACACATGCTTTTAGCTCTTTCTTTTCATGCCATCATGTTTATGTACCTCCATCAGCCTGTGGCACTTTATGCTAATCTAGTTTTCTTAAGTGGCCCTTAATTAACAAATGGTTTGACGTCCCCTATGTAAAGTGAGATTTAAGCTAATATTTTTAATGAATTTATGCTTGAAAATGGCACTTCACGGGGGAATATTATAAACCTATTATTATTCAATACCATGATTGATGAGTCTTTAAATAGACTTTTGAATGCTACCAAAGCATATTTTAATGATCAGAAAGGATAATAATAGGAAACTCTGAAAAGCGCAATAACTGGAATAAAATAACATGATGATATAATGGGATGTTGGAAGGAGATCCTGTGTTGCTCAAAAATAGAATTAAGATGTTTTCTCCAAACAAATCAATGTAGCTGTATTTGTAAGGAAGAAATTCATATAAGTATGTGATTATTATCTAGATTATCATTTTCTCACTTGGAGAAAAAGAAAAACATACCACATAGACACACTTATTTACATCAGAAAACTTCTTTTTTGCCCTGTAAAGATTGATTGTAGTAGGATTCTAATCTCCTGGTTATTTCAGGCAGCCTATTCTTGGAAGTTGGGGAGCAAAATATCTGGATTGTAGGGTGAATGTTTTAAATTAGCCTGAAAATGCACATTTTCTACTAGAGATTTATTCAGTTTTATTTTTCTACATCATGATATTTCTTGTACTCTTATCTCTAAGAGCCTTATTAATCCTGATGCAGTTTTTAAACTTTTATTGTATGGCTAACAAAACAAGAGACCAGGCAGATTAAATAATTTATTAAATAACATCATCATAGAGACAGAGCCTGAGGCTAAAACTACAAATAAAGCGATATTTACATCTTCAAATAAAGTAATATTTAAATCTTTACTATTAGGTATCTTGTGGAGAATATTCTTATCATAAAATGTACATTTACCCTTCACTAATTAGTGTCCTAAAATTTATCATAAAAAGACAAACTCCAACTTAGAATAAATAAAAAAGTAAAATATTTTACTTTAAGTCTGCATAGTAGTTGTTATAATTGTTTTTTTTTACTATTCATCATGTTTTTCCAAAAATAATAAGATACAGCCATAATGTAATCAAGCATGATCTTATGGATAATAATCCAAATGGTAAAATTACCCTGGGAGTCTTAAAAATCATCAAAAATATCAGTTTTGTCATGTCTGAGATTAGATTTTAGCCTACTTACACACCATATGTTAACTTGTTAATATTTTATAGATGCGAGGGGTGGTAGGGGGAGACTCCATATCTATATATAAAAAAGCCTAAGCAACCATTACAACCAGATGAAAGATGACCAGACGACTGGACTGGCCAGTAGCTATGATGCGCACTGACCACCAGGGAGCAGACACTCAATGCAGGAGCTGCCCCCTGGTGGTCATTGTGCTCCCACAGTCATCCTCCAGCGGCCAGCCAACCTCCCTTGGTGCCTCCCCTCCCCCGTCCTGATCATGGCCAGACCAAGGGACCCCACCCATGCACAAATTCATGCACTGGGTCTCTAGTTTAAATATAAAAGATTGTTACTATTCATAGCACAAACTAGTAACAGGTAAAGCTGCATGTTCCTATCAGTTCAGTTGCTGCAAAATCCCATACAGATGAAGCAATGTGGCCCTGAATGACAGGCTGGCTTTGTATCTTAGTTGAAAAATACCAAGCTTTGTGGATCCACCACTTAGGGAGCGAGCTTAGTGGTCCCAGAGGTAAATGTGTGTAAGTTACCTTGTTCTTCAAGGGTATGTGCTGGATGCAGACCTGAGAAACATGCCAGGTGACGACTTGCCTGAACCTTCTAGGCACAGTAAGGTGTGCAGGAATATAAGTGATCTGTGAAGGCACCTCTCCCCAAAAGATGCGCCATAAATGTGAACTAAACATATCCCCACAACATAGATACAGAGGGCGATGGATGGACAGATGGATGGCAGCCAGCAGGGGACATTTGGCTCAGGCGGACTAGAAAGTCCCCAACGAGAAAGTGGCCCCAGCCTCATCTCATGGAATAGTCTGCTGCCACCCTATCCGGCTCAACAGGAGCCAGTCGCACTGAGGGCGGGACAGCCCACAGCCTCTACGGCCAGCACTAATCCGTCTGAAGGACAAGGAACTCCATCTAATCAGACTGGAACACATACATCCCCAGCCTCCGCCCCTTGCAGTTTTCATGCATAAAATTCAACCCCAAAGACAGCAGAGGCTGAGTCCTAACCTTCCCCAGTTGTGGCTCCATCCCCCCATTCCCTCTAGCAAACTCCCCTCTTACTTGCTCCCTGCATCTGCCTAATCCCTTGAGCGACTCCAATCTTACAATGGATAGTTGGACAGATAGATAGATGGACAGATAGATAGATATGTAGATACATAGATGAATAGGTGATAAATAGATGGCATATACACTGAGTGGCCAGATTATTATGACCACCTGACGTTTGTAGGCAAATTAGCTATAATTTCGCGCTGAAGTTGCTAGAGGGCCAGACCATTATAAATAGGGAAGCAGGTTGTTTACCACGACAGTAGAAGTGATTTTTTTCTGAAGATATGGGTAAACAATGC
>NW_005364633.1:1836872-1843272 GCF_000412655.1 Myotis brandtii
TATATATATACTGTACTTTTAATACACAGTTTTCAAATGAATAATGAGGGCCCCAGGAGATTTAGTTAATTTTCGTAGGAATAACCATGAAATAAATGATGGAACTGTAATTGTATATAAGTAGTGCGACTTCAGGCCATGCTTCTTGCTTGGCCTTATGCTGAGCATGGTTCTGGCTTGGAAACGCCACTAACTGTTTTATCCCTTTGTGTAAAAATGATTAGTTAATGCCGCCAAAGCACTAAAGAAGTTCTAAAATGTACTGGGTGATGGAGGAATAGCAATTTGTGAACACTGCAGTTCAATTCTCCTCCAGTGCTTTAGGCAAGAAATACAGTATTACAGATCTCATTCCTTTGTAGCATTTGGTGTTCCCAGGAGATCATGTTTTACATGCATAAAAACTGTTTAAGTCATGCATTTGCATATCTGTCAGCCGTTTTATTGGATGATTCTTTAAACTGCACTGGAACTTGGGGTAATATGAATTTTGATTTTGCTATAAAACTATATGGGGGTAATCTTTGTAGAACACTGTTCAGTGAGGAAAGATAGCTAAATTAGAAAATTGCACACTGCTATGAGATTGTCTACTTTACTATTATTATTGAAGAAGCTATGTTTAGAATCTCTCAAATCTGATTACTTTAGATTTTGTCCAAGAAAACAAACAGCTCTTGCTTAATTGAGGTAGAAAGTATTTTAAACTTAGAATCCTTTGTCAAGTGGCAAGTGAATATTAGCAAATGGGGGTGTCAGTTTATTACACACTTCAACACTGAAGTACTTTATTTAAGGCTTATTGTTCATTTACAAACATAACACTTACGAATATGGTCAGTTTTAGATTGCTGAGAATAAAGCATTTTGATATTGTACCCGAAAGGGTTATAAACATTATGCTATACACTTTATTGCGGCATAACCTACAATATGTTGCCGTGTAAAACTGTGGAATTGTTTAAAAGAAGTAAATTACTTTTTAAATACCACTTACTTTATGTTCTTGCTTACTAGTATAGGGAACACTGCAAATATGGATTGTGCTGGGTTAATTTCTTTTCTATTTCACCACTTTCTCTTAGAACTATTTTTTCCTTAATTTTAGTTTCTTAAATTATTCTGTTTTGTACAAATTATACAGACCAAAAGTGACCTTAAAGTTGTTTAGATGGCATGCTAATTATTTTAATTAAATATTTAACTTCTTCCAGTATTTATACCTTCTTCCTTCTTTTTGTTTTATATAAGTTGTGATACCATTACATGCGAATACTTATACAATCACCATATCTGTCCATTGTCCATTGTAGAATATTCCCTCCTTAAAAGATATTTTTTCAGTCTACCAGCATGCATAAATTGTAATTCTTATAATTATTTAATACTTTTATTAATGATATATTTGCTAAAATATGTCATACTATATTTTAAGAAGATGCATATATATCTCTTATTTTATTATTGACTTTTGTGAAAACGGGCTGTGTATAGAAAAAAAATGATTTCAATAGTTTCTATTTATTTTACAACAGAAAATTTCCTTAAATAAGTACTTCTGAATTTAATAAAACGAAAAGCAGCAACTGATTTGCTGGGAAAGAAGTTCATTTAATGAATCTGCGGAGGCAGTAAGGCAGGATTGATGCCCAGGGGCCTGGGGACACAGGCGATGGGAGGAAGCGGTTGAGCAGGGGGAAGTTTAGGCGGGAAGCTACTCCGTATGATACTGCATAGTGCATGCATGTCATCATACATCTGTCAAAACTCATGTAACATACAACACGAAGCGTGAGCCCTCATGTAAAATAGGCCTCTTAGTACGAAGGGAGCAATATTGGCTTAGTAGTTGTACTAAAGGTATCACTCCAGTGAGAGATGTGAGTAGGAGAAACGGGCAGAAGGCTAAGGAGATATGTGGACACTTTCTTCCTCCTCATTTTTTTCTGCAAACCTAAAACTACCCTGAAAAATAAAGTCTACTGATTTTCTTCAAGCTAATTTAGATTCAGCAAGAAACACTGGCTTCATTCAGACTTGCATGTTCTAACAAGGTGGCCTTAGGGTCATTTAAATGATCTGGGCTTTGCTTTGATCGTGTATAAATGAGATTAATAACGACTACCTTCCACATGGATTGTGAATGAAGTCCAGTAATGTCCACAGAGCAGCTCGTATGGTACTGGCACTAAGCGGGTTCTCCACAGATGGTATCAGGTCTCATGCCATACATGTCCATGCCTTTAACCATATTAGGTGAGCACTTCCCGTGTGCCATGCACTGTACCCTGTCCTCATACGGATGATGGTCATCCTCATGCATCTGTCATAATCTTTCATTTCTAAACTAGAGGCCCGGTGCACAAAATTTGTGCACGGGGGGGGGGGGTCCATATGCTCAGCCTGCACCCTCTCTAATCAGGGACCCCTCTCACAATCCAGGACTGCTGGCTCCCAACCACTCGCCTGCCTGTCTGCCTGATGTCCCCTAACCGCTTCTGCCTGCCAGCCCGATCACCCCCTAACCACTCCCCTGCTAGCCTGATCGATGCCTAACTGCTCCCCTGCAGGCCTGATTGCTCCTAAATGCCCTCCCCTGCCGGCCTGGTCACCCCTAACTGCTCTCCCTTGCCAGCCTGGATGCCCCTAACTGCCCTCACCTGCTGGCTTGGTTGCCCCTAACTGTTCTCCCTTGCAGGCCTGGTCCCTTCCAACTGCCCTCCCCTGCTGGCCTGATTGCCCATAATTGCCCTCCCCTGCTGGCCATCTTGTGTCCACATGGGGGTGGCCATCTTTGACCACATGGGGGCAGCCATCTTGTGTGTTGGAGTGATGGTCAAGTTGCATATTACCTCTTTATTATATAGGATAGAATTGCCATGTGACTCAGCAATTTTCCTTCTAGTGGGTACTTTAAAGAATTGCAAAGTTGATTATATACTTGTTCAGGAATGTTCATAGCTGCACTATTCACAGAACCAAAAAGGTAGAAACAACCCAAATATTAATCAACTAATCAATGGATAAACAAAACACAGCGGGATATTTTCAACCATGAAAAGGAGTGAACTCTTGCTCCCTGCCCCGGCAGGATGGAAGCAGGTGAGCAGTTGCCAGAGTGACTGCTGAGGCATCTGGGTTCCTATCTGGTGTGATGAGAAGGTTCTGGAACTAGGAGCTATAGCACTTTCAAGTAAAAAAATCTGATAGAGTTTCTCCAATTATAATAAGCCAGTTCTTCTTTTCTCACAAGTGTTATACTAAACGGCATGCCCTTTAATATACAGACCATCTTTTTTTTTTTTTTTTTTTAAATTAAATCTTTATTGTTCAGGTTACATTTGTTCCTCTTTTTTTCCCCCCCATAACTCCCCTCCTCCCAGTTCCCACCCCACCCTCTGTCCTCATCCATAGGTGCACGATTTTTGTCCAGTCTCTTCCCGCATCTCCCATTTCCCTTTCCCCCCCAAGAATAGTCAGTCCATTCCCTTTCTATGTCCCTGATTCATTATAATCACCAGTTCATTCTGTACATCAGATTATTTATTCACTTGGTTCTTAGATTCACTTGTTGATAGATGCATGTTTGTTGTTCACAATTTGTATCTTTACCTTTTTCTTCTTCCTCTTCTTAAAGGATACCTTTCAGCATTTCGTATAATACTGGTTTAGTGGTGATGAACTCCTTTAGCTTTTCCTTATCTGTGAAGCTCTTTATCTGACCTTCAATTCTGAATGATAGCTTTGCTGGATAAAGTATTCTTGGTTGTAGGTTCTTGGTATTCAGCACTTTGAATATTTCTTGCCATTCCCTTCTGGCCTGCCAAGTTTCTGTTGAGAAATCAGCTGACAGTCGTATGGGTATTCCCTTGTAGGTAATTGAGTCTCTTTCTCTTGCTGCTTTTAAGATTCTCTCTTTGTCTTTTGCTCTTGGCATTTTAATTATGATGTGTCTTGGTGTGGTCCTCTTTGGATTCCTTTTGTTTGGGGTTCTCTGCGCTTCTTGGACCTGTAAGTCCATTTCTTTCACCAGGTGGGGGAAGTTTTCTGCCATTATTTCTTCAAATAGGTTTTCAATATCTTGCTGTCTCTCATCTTCTGGCACCCCAATTATTCTGATGTTTGTACGCTTGAAGCTGTCCCAGAGGCTCCTTACACTATCTTCGTATTTTCGGATTCTTTTTTCATTTTGCTTTTCCGGTTGGGTGTTTTTTGCTTCTTCGCATTTCAAATCTTTGGCTTGATTCTTGCGCTCCTCTGGTCTGCTATTGGGTGTCTGTATAATATTCTTTATTTCAGTCCGTGTATGCTTAATTTCTAGTTGGTTCTTTATCATAGCATCGAGGGTCTCATTAGTTTTCGTGACTCTCTCCTCAAGTTTATTGACAGCTTCTAGCACATTTTTGCAAGCCCTCAAAATTGCGATTTTTAGCTCTATATCCTCCATTTCTGTCATGTTTTTTTGTCTCCGCATTTTTTATGCTTTCTTGGTGCACCCTCTAGTGGTCTTTGTGCGCAGTCTTGTTCTAGTTGAGCCTTGATTGTTGTAGTTAATACTAGAGGGATTTGACCACCAGGCCGACTGGCTGTGTGAATCAGCTGTGTCTGCCGCGGAAAACTTCTGTCCTCTGGGGAGGTGCTAATCTAGCCTTTGCCTGAGGCGATCCGGCAAATGGCTCTGCGCAGGGCTTGGGCGGGGCGGGCTCAACAGGGCGGGCGGAGGGAGCCGTTATGGTGCCCTCAGTCCTGTTCCCAGAGGCTCTGCTTCTCAGAACCCCCGGAACCGCTGCAAACCTCGGAGGGAAAGCTGCCTTCCAACTGATGCCAGACACTCCCGCTTCTCCCGTTTGGGTCCGAGTCCCCAGCGATTCGCCCGTATCTGGAGCTCAGAGTCTGAGACTCCCCCCTGACCGAAAACGACAACCGCGCTCTCAGCCACCAGCCCGCTTTGCGCGCGCACCTCCGCACCTGAGTTTTTTCCACACTGCGCCTCCTCTGAGCCTCGGTGTGCTGTTATTTTTCCTTCTAGTTGAAGAGTCTCTCCTCAGCCAGCCTTCCTGTGGTTCTGGGTGATGTCCGTTCCGTCTTTTAGTTGTATTTTTGAAGTGGTTGTTTGCGGCAGCAGTCTGCGGTGTTTACCTATGCCGCCATCTTGGTCTCTCCTATCTTCACAGACCATCTTTTTTAATGTTTTGTTTTAATGACAGTTTATATTCAATACTGTTTTGTATTAGCTTCAGGGGTGCAGTGTGGTGCTGAGACAATTATTGTAATTTACACAACAATTCCCCTGATATTCCAGGTGCCCACCTGGCACTATGCAGTTATTACAGTATTCCCCAGGCTGTGCTTTTCACCCTGTGACCATTGCGTGACTAACGATCCTTTCTTCTCCATCTCATCACCTTTTTCACCCAGTCTCCTGAACCCTCTCCCGTCTGGCGACCACCAGTGTATTCTCTGTACCTGTGAGACTTCTTCTATTTTTTTTGTTCATTTATTTAGTTTTTTAGATCATCGTATTTAAAAAAAATATTTTTATGGTTAATTTGTTCTATCAACTTATCATCCTAATTTTAAAAAATTGTTTAATTCAGCTGGAGATTTAGTCACTCCATCTGTCCCTTCCTCTTAGGGAATTGGTTTCAGCCATTCCATTTTAACTATGAATTCTTTTTTTTTTTTTTTTGTTAACTTATGGCATGTGTAATTCTTTTTCTTAAATATGATCAGTTAACTTTCATCATAATTCCTCAATATGGAATTACATTTAAATATGGATTCCTGAGATAAACTATACGTTTCATGTTGCGTATGCTGATTTATAAGTTTTAAAACTCAGAATCGTAAAATGGTCATGATTAGCATTTTATTTCAGATGCATACAGAGGGGCAGATTTAAAAAGAGACATTTTATTTGATGAAGTTTGAATATATTACTGATGTGGGAAAAGACAGGGCTAATCAGTGGAGCGGCCACACGTGGAGGGCAGAGGCGCCTTCCCGTGAGCACGCTGGCGCCCCGTGGCTCTGAGCGCACCCATCGCGGCAGCGGATGTGCTTGTTGCCTTTGGACTGCGTTTGGGTCTGTGGTGCTGTCACCGGAGAGAGCACCCAGTGACCAGCGGAACCCACCCTCTCAAGTGACTAGACTGTGAATGTGTACCGCACACTTATAACTTCTTTGGAGCATTTATTACGATGATGGTGATGTCGTCGAGAAATAATTGATCATTAAGGTACAGGTGACTGTAAACTATTAAAGAGTGGTGTGTCTCCCTGCCCGGCAGGAGTCTGAGATTTATGTAGCTAAGAAAGCAAAAGTATTTTTTTTAATTTTATGTATTTGTTTAAGGTATTACAAATAGTAGTACACATGTCTCCTTTTTTCTTTTCCCCA
>NW_005364633.1:1843294-1852634 GCF_000412655.1 Myotis brandtii
ACTTGCCCTCACCCACCCTCCCCTCCAGGTGTCTTGCGTCCATTGGTTGCGCTTATATCCATGCATACAAGTCATTCAGTTGATCTCTTAGCATATCTCTTAGCTTATTTTTATTATCACAATAGTCTCATGACTTGTGGAGAATGGAAACATTTACTTATATTAATACTTTCTTTGTTTTCCATTCTTTTACATAAAAGTTTAGATTTGTTAAAGGTGTGAGATAATATAGGGATTGATTTTCTCCCCACCCTGAGCTACTTGAAAAAGAATCTCTAAATAAATGTATATTGTTCCTTCTACTCCTTTTACACAGAGGGAGTACTTGGGCATTTAAGCTAGCATTTTTAAATTGCTATTCTAGCCCAGCCAGTGTCGACCTATGAACCAGAAGGTCACAGTTTGATTCCTGGTCAGGGCACAGGCCCAGAAAAGGCCAGCGTGAACAAGTGAAAAAATCCTCCAACTGGTCAAAAGACAGGATGAAGTATTTATACACATATTCCCGGCATTCAAAACAGGGACAGAACCAAAGCCCAGTAGCACTGGTGTGATTCAGGTTGTGCAGAACGATATCTCTGTTCCTTTTTTCAAAAGACATTTTTATTGATTTCAGAGAGGAAGGGAGAGGGAGGGAGATAGACACATCAATGATGAGAGATAATCATTGACTGGCTGGCTCCTGCACACCCTGCACTGGGGATTGAGCCCACAACCCAGGCATGTGCCCTGACCAGAATCGATCCATGACCTCCTGGTTCCTCGGTCGATGCTCAGCCACTGAGCCACGCCAGCTGGGTGATATCTCTGTTTTTTAAATGAAACTTTTACCCAGCAACATGCTCCCCAAGAATAATCTGCCAACTGACTAGTAAATAAGAAACGATTTGTTTCTGAACTGCTACGCGGTTTCTCACTCTAAACCCGCTCAGGAACATTTAGAAATTCTGCAGAACAATGGAAGCTCATACCTGTCAGACTTAGCTGGAAAAAGACAAACAATAAAGCACAATTCTAACAGCCTTTCTTGCAGAACCTAGGGTATTTTTAAAGTGACTGTCCTATTGTAAAGGTAGTGCATTCACCGCATCATACTCTAAATGCTGCCACTTTTGTTTTCAACTTAATGAAACTATACATCAGATGTGTGTGCACCACAGACAACCCACTAAAGAGAAAAGTATCAATTTAAAATGGAAATCATACTCGTGAATTAAAAGTAACATTAATGTTACTAAAAATGTTAGCATTGACTACATGCTTACTGAAACTGAGATATGATATTAACTGTCTCACAGGGATTATTTCATTCAATTGTCACAATACCTTTTAAATATTACATAGTTATTAACAGGCAGGAACAAGATTAGGTTAGGATTGTTTAATTAAATAGACAGATGATGTGGAATTATATACCTGAAACCTATATAATTTTTTAACCGATGTCAAACCAATAAATTCAATAAAAAAAAGAACCCAAACTATTAGCCATTACAGTATGACATTAAAAAAAATAGATTCTGCCCTAGCCGGCTTGGCTCAGTGGATAGAGCGTCGGCCTGCAGACTGAAGGGTCCCAGGTTTGATTCTGGCAAAGGGCACTTGCCTGGGTTGCAGGCTTGATCCCCAGCAGGGGGTGTGCAGGAGTGATTCTCTGTCATCATTGATGTTTCTATCTCTCTCTCCTTCTCCCTTCCTCTCTGAAGTCAATAATGAAATATATTTTTTTTAAAATAGATTCTACAGGGAAGAAAAATCATTAAAATTTTAAGTACACAAAATAGTAGAAAAGTATGCAAGTTAAAATGACAAATATAACTGAGTAGATTATATTTTAACTTAAATAAAACATACTTTTCATATAATTCTGTTACAAAATATGTACTTTGTATTTTTCTTAATGCAATGCAAAATTATATAAAAACACTATGGTCATAACTCCTATAGGTCGTGCTTAACAGAGAGATAATTGTGTTTATTTTTATATCTCATTATATATTGTTATGACTAATCTTCTATGCCATCATGGAAGAGTTGATATTTTAAGATAGGAGCCATTTGGAATTTTCCATTCATACTTAATGACCAAATGTTCCTGGAAATATTTTAAACTACATTTTTTTTTCTCACAGAACACAACTTATGTGATTTTTTTAAGATCAAAATGTCTAGTATAATTATGAAAAAATAAAAAATACAGGTTTAAGATAAGTGTAATTAAAATGTTGCTTAGACTGCCGAAACCGGTTTGGCTCAGTGGATAGAGCGTCGGCCTGCGGACTGAAAGGTCCCAGGTTCAATTCCGGTCAAGGGCATATACCTGGGTTGCAGGCACATCCCCAGTGGGAGATGTGCAGGAGGCAGCTGATCGATGTTTCTAACTCTCTATCTCTCTCCCTTCTTCTCTGTAAAAAATCAATAAAATATATTTTTAAAAAAATGTTGCTTAGACTTAATTCTGTTTACATAAATCCAGTGTGAGAAAATAATAAATTTAAGAAAGGATATTTGAAAGCATAATAAAAAATAATCCTCTTCTCTGTGCTTTTATTACTAAAAATGGAACTTCAGGTAGAAAACTAGAAAATGTTCAAGAAAAACATCTAAACTATAATAAGCATGCAAAATAACAGACATGTCGAGATATTTACAACTTAAAATTCCATATTTTCTGACCAAGGCAATGAAGTAGAATATGAGAGTATCACCATGAACAGTGTACAAAACTGAAAAATAAACAACCTAGACTATTTTAGAATTAAAAGGTTGGCAGGACAATTTGGTGAAATTAAAAGAATAAAACATTCCTTTTAATATGTCAGAACATTAACATTTGAAAGAGAAATAACCTAGAGAAATTTCTTAGGCTCAACAGAAGAAATTGGAAACACTAATAAAATTATGAGTTCAATACTTCCACCTACTCATTCCTCCCTCAGCATTATGACTCATGAGAGGTTTAGTAATCAAGAATAGAGTCACTCCATTCTGTTCAGAATACATATTATCCTCTTCTCTATTAGTTGCATACTTTGAAACCCAATAAATGATAGATCTATCTTTGAAGTATACAATGAAATACTCTAAATGAAGACAAATAGAATTTGACATATTAGATTATTAGAATTATTGGTATTGGGAATATCACTTGAAAATGTTGCATTGGGTATTTTTTCTAATATATTTTTAATGCTTTCAGAGAGGAAGGAAGAGGGTGAGAGAGAGAGAAACATCAGTGATGAGAGAGAATCATTGATCAGATGCCTCCTGCATGCCCTCTACTTGGGATCGAGCCTGCAACCTGGGGCATGTGCCCTGATAGGGAATTGAACAGTGACCTCCTGGTTCATAGGCTGATGCTCAACCACTGAGCCACGTCAGCCGGGCGCATTGGATATTTTAAAGAAAACTTGAATTAATTTGAGTGATAAACTGATCAGTTTCTTTCATTTCTCATTAAAGTGGCTCTTAAGTTTAAAGCAAAGAAATAAAAAGCAAAAGACTTCAGAATTATTTAGTATTTGCAATCAAATGAGAAATATGTTTAAAAAAAATTAGAAATATGTCACAAGAATGATCTAGTTAAAGACATAAAATTACATTAAAGAGAATATAGACTGAGAAATGTGGAACAGGTATTGAAAGTAATAGTGACTCAGTTTAGAATCAATGGTATGCACGGCCTATCCAATCTCCTGCAAAAAATTATCCGCTTCTTCTGATAATATTGGTCTGTCGTGTTGATTTTTTTTGTTTGTTTGTTTGGTTTGTGTGTGTGTGTGTGCGTGTTATCCTTGCCAGGTTTGGGTATCAGGGTTCTGTTGGAGATACCTAAGAACTACTATAGAATAGTTAGTGTAATCACAAGCTCATATGATTTGAGATTTATCTTCAACATTGCCTGAGGTTGGAAATATTTTTAAAAAATACTGATAGGATGATAGAACAATTAAGGGTGAAAGGAAAATTAAAGATAGGTAATGGGGAAAGTTATTTTTTAATTTATTATTATAATTATGTATTTTAAATTTTAAAAAATTAATGTGTTAGCAAAAGTTCTTCAGTACACATATTGCATATAATCCGATTGATTCAATCGATTTTATACATCAGCCTAGAAAGCTGACAGAAACATTGAATCAGGCTGGCGAAGCTGCATGTGTAAAGAACATTGGTTAATTTACCTTGTAATTTGTTCTTTATCTTTCATAAGAACATTAGTCAGGGAGTCATCTGCCTTCTGATAAGAATAGAACATAAAATGTCAATTTCGTGAATATGAATGAATATCAAGCTGTTCCCTAAAGGACAATTGAATTATTACCAGGAATTATTTGTGTGAAATGGATGGATTGTCCTCTGACTAAGGCATTTTAACCTGAAAAATGGAGCACAGTTATTGACAGGAGTATCTGTGGGGATGCAATCAAGTTGAGAAACAAATTAATTATGATTTTTCATGACATCTTTGGTGGCTAAAGTAATGACTCCAGAGTTTTCTCTGTTGTATGTATGGTATGGATGTAAAACTCAAAGGTGGGTCAAATGATGATAATTATAACTAGAGTTTAAAATGTTTATATGTTTAATATTTGACTAAATGTTATCTTGGAAGACTAACAATCTATCTCGAACCGTCTTATCCCTCTGTAACTAGAATAATATTGAACATGGATTTTGTGCCCTGCAACTTTGTTTATTGTGTCTGATAGATTTTTGGGGTTTTCTATATAAAGAATCATGTTATCTGTAAAAAGTGATGATGTTAGTTCTTTATTCCCATTTGGATGCCTTTCAATTCTTTCTCTTGACTGAGTGCTCTGGCTAGGACTTCCAGGACTGTGTTGAGGAAGATGGTGAATACGGATATCCTTGTCTCCTTCTTGTTCTTAGAGAAAAAGCTTTTAGTTGTTCACCATTGTGTGTGATATTAGCTGAGGTTTGTCATATATGGTCTTTATCATGTTGAGGTACTTTCCTTCTATTCCAATTTTTTGAGTGTTTTAATCATAAATGGATGTTGTATCTTATCAAATGCTTTTTGTATCTATTGATAAGATCATATGATTTTTATTCTTTGTTAATGTGGTGTATTACATTGATCCATTTATGCACCCTGACCCATCCTTGTGCCCCTGGAATTAATCCCATTTGGTAGTGTATTGTTGTAGTTGATTTGCTGGTACTTTGTTTAGGATGTTGCATCTGTATTCATCAGAGATATTGGTATGTAGTTTTCTTTTTTTTGTGTTATCCTTACCAGGTTTTGGTATCAGGGTTATGTTGGCCTCATAAAATGTATTAGGAAGTATTGCCTTTTCTTAAAAAATTTGGAAGAGTTTGAGAAGCCTAGGTATTCCTCATTTAATGCTGGTGGGAATGTAAACTGGTATAGCCACTATGGAAAACAGTATGGAAGTTTCCCAAAAATACAAGAATAGAATGACCATATGATGTAACAATACCTCTTCTGGGTATCTACCCCAAAAATTTGAAAACATTTATTTGCAAAGACATAGGAATTCTTATGCTCATTGCAGCACTATTCATGGTAGCCAAGACATGGGAACAACTGAAGTGTCCCTCAATAGATGATTGGATAAAAAAGTTGTGGTACATATATACTATGGAATACTACTCAGCCATAAGAAAAGATGAAATGCTGCCATTTGCACCAACATAGATAGACCTTGAGAATATCATGTTAAGTGCAATAAATCAGACAAAAAGTGTTAAGAACCATATGATTTCACTCATACGTGAAATATATGAAACTGGGAGCAACAAATGAATAAAAAAGGAAAAAAAAAACCCAAGACTCATAGACACAGACAACAGTATGGTGGTTATCAGATGGAAGAGGAGTGGACGGCAATAACAGATATATGGTGATGGGAGATTTGACTTTGTGTGATGGGCACACAACATAATCTGAAGTTAATGTATCGTAGAAAAGTACACTTGGAAACTATATAATTGTATTAACCAAGGTCACCCAATAAATTTTAGAAAAATAAATTTTAAAAAAGAATGAGATTGAGATACTATAGTCAGATAAAGTTAAATAGTTAAGCAGTTTTGTGTTGTTGTTGTGTTATTTTTTTTTAATGGAACTGAATTACTGTGAACTTTACTGTGATAACAGCTAATCACTTGGAGACAGATATAATTATTCTAGCTGACTATGTAATGGAGAGAAACTGCTTGAATGTATTTTAAATTAAACTCTCTCAATTATGTAGATTTGTGCCCTGCAGCCTTTGCAAAAATGCAAAGAAAAGGCAAATATAAATATTCTCAAACCGTTTGTGATTGAACAATGCTGTTTCAAAATACTCTGAGAGATAATGGACAAAATAAACTCAGGGATTGTCATGTTTTATTTAACACCACATTTTCTATAAAGTCTTGTCATGGACAGTGAAACCAAACTTGGCGTATAAGGTTGTAGCTTCATCAGAGTATCAATGGATTAATTCAAACACGATTCTCTGAATTCACTTGAACGTAGTTGAGGCAAATTTGTTAAGTATACACATCATTTCAGAGAATGTGTCACAGTGAGTCTGGTCTTAGTCTTCCTATGTCAAAATATTACCACATATTCTATTGTAAATTCAATAACTTACAGATTAGGTTTCTATTTTTCAAATTATTATCCATAAAATATTTAGAAAATATAAAAATTTTCTCTTTTGTTCGACGTCTCCTTCATCTTTCTAGTGTAATCTGTAAACCTATTTAGAGAATCTTTTTTATACTTAGTGTTTATTTCAGAATATAATTACCTTAATTTTCTTTTGATCATTATTCAGTTACAGCAAGTTCAACCATCTTATGGATCATGTGCCTGTGACTCAGTTATGTGATTATTGTATATAATATCACATTTTTAATGGAATATGAAGTTTCTTATAATACAATAAAGGATAAAGACACACATCAGAAAGTTTGATTAAGAAAGATTTATTGCTTTAAAAATATTTTGATAAATTTTGCTAGATAATATATACTGAAGTAAATAAAGATGATATAAAGAGAAACCCAGCATTATTTGGAATTTTAACATTGAGATATAGTATGCATGTCATATGAAACATCATTTGATATTCATTCTCTTTGGAATATGAATTCCAAATTTCAAATAAGAAGTCAAACTAACCAGGACAATGGTTATTTTAAATTAAAATTTAGAGTCTTTTATTTTGCCCATGGTGTGGTTCTCTAACAAACTGCGATTTAGTATTTCCTGTTTGTTCAACCACATTGCATTGACTGGCTCATATGGGCGAGGCTCTTTTTAATTCTGGGACACAGCTGGGGACCAAACTGAAGGAACACACCCGTTCTCATGAAATTTCATGGCAAGGTGATAACTTCACAGTAAGAACAGTATACAGAGTGATACCATCACAGTAAGAAAAAAACCATCAAATACATTGAAAGCAACAAAAAAATACTTTTCTCCCCCTTTCTTGGTTCCCCAAGGAGACTGATCTGGGCAGGGTGCACCTGGGACCAGCAAAAGGCATCGTGGGAGGTTGGAAGGAGGAGGAAGGGGAAATCAAGGCCATTCTCTCTGTCTCCAGTGTCCCCACCATTGCCATGTGTCCTGTGGGCCCGGCCGCCGAAGCGAACCCAGGTGTGCAGAGTCCCAGCTCTCTCCTGGCCGCCTCTCCCGGGATGTGGTCCTGCAGCCCCAGGGAGTCCAGCTTCCTGGACCGGTTCCCCTCCCTCACCCTCCATCCCTTCAGCCTGTGACTGGGAGCCGTCTCTTTGCTCCCAACATAGGAGTGTCCTAACCATTCTCTGACTGTCTTGTCACTTATTCCTCACGTTACCAGGTTCTTGTATTGATGTTCTTATTTTAAAATCCTAGAGTTGTTTCTGGTGTTTTGACTATACCTAAATTTATATTAGGTAATGTGATATAATGTAATTTTATATATAGTAAAATATATCAGTATTTTACCGAGGCCTACAAACACATGGAGAATAAAAGTGAGCATTAAATGTGCCCCAAATTATCAGAGGAACCTGATAGTTTTGTAGTAGCTGTTTGCTTTTAGGACTCTCCAAAGAATAATTGTCTTAGAGCATGTTTGAGGATATTTCAACTAATTTTTATATGAGAAACTCAGACCCAAATCCACATTCAGAAGAGAAATCCTAAGCAGTACCTGTGTTAGAGATGCAATATTTGGCTTTATTTTGTTTTCACAGTGCAAGAAGAATTTTTAATTTCTTTTGAAATGCATTTGATTATTATAAAGCTATTGGGCTTGCCCACACAGAATGCTCCTGACATTAAACTAACCCTGTT
Organism: Myotis brandtii; assembly: GCF_000412655.1. NCBI lineage: Eukaryota > Metazoa > Chordata > Mammalia > Chiroptera > Vespertilionidae > Myotis > Myotis brandtii. The sequence continues at coordinate 1,851,618 of NW_005364633.1, forward strand.
TAAATATGTCACTGAAATTCTCATTAAATGGGATCTTGTGGTGTAAATCCCAAGAACTTGCTCCAGACAGAAACACTGATTTATGTAACTGTAAAAGACTGGAAGTAAAACATGATGACATATTATAAAATGAAATATATTCCAATTATAATTTATACAGTTTTCTATGGTACACATTTTGTCTGACCCTCTTAATTATTCATTGTGTATACTAGTACTGGTACATTTGGCATCTAGTATTTTTTTCTTTGTGACAAAAAGCATAAAGGAAATGATGAGTGGGGTAATGGATAAGTGAATCCAAAATAAATTGTATTTTATGTGACTCACACTCTGTATTTGTCAATTGTAAAGCCACAAGTAGGAGATGCAGTAGGTATGAGTACTTTTTATTTCATTTAGTTTCCCTAATGTTTTTTCTTGCCTTGTGGAACTAAATTGCTTTCTTATATTGACACTAACATAGATCCTGATGTATAGTTTCAGCAATTAGCAACAAATTTAAATATCAAATCTATGAGAATATCAAAATGCAGAAATGAATGTTACATTCATCAAAGCATGAAAAGAAAGAAATGGCATTAATCAGGATGAAGGATCACTGATTTCAATCAATCAGTAAAAAGGTGATTATTTCCTCAGTAAAAGTCTGCCAGTCAAAATTTTCTGACTCCAACGTGACTGGTGGGAATGCAAAATGAAGGGTACTTTGGCAAATCTAGCAACATTATATAGTTCATGTTTGTTTTTTTTAATTTAGTAGGCTCACTCCTGAAAATTCTAAAAACATCTTGTTAAAATATGATAAGCTATTAATTGCTGTACTATTAGTAATAACAAAGCTGGAAAGCAACACAAAATGTTCACCAATTAGGGACAGGTCAACAAACAGTGGTGTATCCTGGAAAACTAGTACTATGGTGCTGAGAGAGAGAGAGAGAGAGAGAGAGAGAGAGAGAGAAGAAAGAAGAGGAGAGGAGTGTTGAGGAGAGGAGAGAGAAGAGAGGGAAGGGGAGA
>NW_005364633.1:1853612-1854503 GCF_000412655.1 Myotis brandtii
AGGGAAGGGCTGAACCTGATTTTTTAAGATTATTTATTGAATGTAAGGGGGTTGGGATTAGACTGTGAATTTAACTAATGTGAAATGCTTGGGAACTGTGAATCTAGCTATAGTTTATAAGTCAATTTGAAAAAAAGGGAAAGAACTTCAAGTTGTGAGAATTCTTGGGAAAAAAAAAAGGAAGTATGCATAGTATCAGTGTGTATCTCTCACAGCCAATGCAGATCATCTACTTAAACTGTATAAGAGAAACATAGAATAAGGCATTAAATCACCTTATTTTCCACACCATTCCAAGTATGTTTTTAACATCAACCTCCTTTCTACTTGTTTAGAAACAGTTTATTCAATATATATGTATGTGAAACAGAAACCCCAAAGCATATGAGTATATTGAATATATGGTTGCTTTTAGTACAATTACATAGCAAGCATGAAATAATGTGACAAAAATTTGCATGTATTGCAACATTTACACAAATTTTTCTCATAAATAGCAAAGTCTCTAAGTCCTACCTATTTTTTTTTGGTCACCTTATCTGCTAAGATATAAATTAATAGGTATACTAGAGTTTTTAACAACTTTCTCAGAAAATTATTTTACCAAAGTAATTCAAACTTAGGTTATTTTGGGTGGATGTTCTTGTTTACCATACTCTGTGATGATGGTTACAAAAACCACTGCATTAAAAAGTTGTAATTTTGCCACTAGATCACTAGATGGTATGTGGTTTCTTCAAGGAAATCTGCATCAGGGAGTGTGTGCAACACCGCCTCCATTATCCAATAGCAATGCCAACATTACTCCTATAATTGTATTCATTGTCTCCAAAACGGTTATATTAGTTCTACAGAATATTTTAACAAAAATTATAAAATAATCTTTCTATT
>NW_005364633.1:1855396-1886601 GCF_000412655.1 Myotis brandtii
AGTAAAATAGCCCATATTTTCAATCATATATTAAAAATATTAATTTTGTTTATAATTAATAGTATATTACCAGGTATACCTTGGTATATAATTTTTTAAATGTTATACCCTAAGACACCTATAAAAAAACATGAATTTTAGATTTACCAGTTCTTCATTAGATTAATATTAAATACTGACATCCAGTCTTATATTATACTTTTAATAATAGGTTATCTCTAGGCTAAATAATTCCAGATTATCATAATAAAAGTTCCAAACCATTCTCCACTTAACTGAACTATGTTGTTTAATGTTTTAAACCTACTAAAATACTAAGAAAGTTGGACAGTCAATAATATCTGTGGGCTATCAAAAATAAAACATAACTAAGTAGTTGTAAAACTCATGAAATATATTGCAAAATATAAAACATTAAATAAATTAGCCCAACATAAATTTAAAGCATTTTTGCAAAATCTTTTTATAGAGGTGGGACACTTCTGTTCTTATTCAACACCTATTGTGCTGATGTGAGCAATTTGTATAGAGTGTGGGTTTTTTGTTTTTTTGTGTTTATTTATTTATTTATTTGCTGTAATTTATAGAAAACTAGAGGCCTGATGCACGAAATTTGTGCACGGAGGGTGGGGGATGTCCTTCAGCCCAGCCTGCACCCTCTCGCAATCCAGGACCGCTGGCTCCTAACCACTCGCCTGACTGCCTACCTGATTGCTCCTAACCATTCTGCCTGCCTGCCTGATTGCCCCTAACTGCTCGCCTGCCTGCCTGATTTCCCTTAACCACTCTGCCTGCCTGCCTGCCTGATTGCCCCTAACTGCCTCTGCTTCAGCCCCTGCTATTGCAGCTTCGTCTAGAAGGATGTCCGGAATAACATCCGGAAAGTTGTTTGGCTGTCTGGTCTAATTAGCATATTATGCTTTTATTATTATAGCTGCCTTTGATAAGCAGAAAAATGATTTAGAGCTTAATATGTAGGGAAATTTAAACTGCAATTTTAAAATATATTACTAACTTGAAAATAATTAATTTTAAAGAAAATCTGATATTGGTATTGATCCTTAAAACGGATTTTTATGTTTGTTATTAATTAACAAAACTTTGTTTGGTTTTCTGATTTCGGCCAAGATAGTGTGGCCACATTCTTTCTAATTCTTCTCTCTTACAACTAACAAAATGCAGGAGAAGTGCTGGGTATAACACAACAGATAGACATGGAAAGACTCTAAAAGGTGGACGATAAGGGTGGACAGCGTGAAGACTTCAGGATTTGAGCAATGTCATAGGGTGAGTGTCCATATACACTGGACAGGGCCCTACAGAAACTTCCAACCCAGAGCTGCCTAAAGGTAGGGCAGACAGAGCGCCAAGAACAGTTTGTTTCTTTAGCCAAAAGACGAGGAAAAGGGGGTCCTAACACAGCACATTCTGTTGGCAGTACTTGTCCTCCTACAGTCAAAACACCAGTGAAGAGAGCACCCCCTGCTGGTGGTTTTCGTGGGTGGGGTGGGAAGTGCTGCCCCCGCCCCCTGCAACACACACACACACACACACACACACACACACACACACACACAGCAGCCAGTGAACACAGTTGCTCGGAGTGCTGTTCCCTGTGCACTGGGACCAGGGGAGCCTCGCAGGCGGCAATCTTCCACCCCATGTCTGGCAGGAGCAGGCAGCTCTCCAATTACCCTGTCAAGATAGTGTCAGCATCGCTCCAGAGAGCGGATCTCCCTCCACTGGCCCAGTGCAAGCAGGCGGCTCTTCCGTTCCCCTGCCAGGACAGTGTCAGGGCGGTCCACTGAGAAGCTGGACCTCTGTCCCATCCACCCTTAACCTAAAAACACCAAGGCTTCCTGAGCCAGGAGCAGGCATGGCCAGGCCCCGCTCAATTTCATCAATTTCACTCCTTCCCTAGTGCCAGGGGGCCCCCTAGGGAGCGGAGACTCCCCCTTATTTAGCATCACCTGAGAATGAAAGAGTGGGAGCTGGGCTAGTGTGACTGTGGTCACATGTCTGCCTCTCCCTTCTATCAAAGAGGCCCACTGACTGCCCCATCCTATGGCAATAAAAGGTGTGACTCATTCCTCTGCTCCACCCTCCCCTCCCCTCAGCAGCAGAACACAGGAGAACTAAGTTTACATCCCCCACCATAGATTGTGGGTGTTTTTTTTTCTGCGGTAAGACTGTTCCCCACTTCCATTGGGAGTTATCAGAGGGCAAAAGGGGGAGCTACATGTCTATGTCACTCATTGTTACAGTGTCATTCAGCACCTCATTGTTGCTGGGAAGATGGCAGTAGGACCCAGAGGGAAGCTGAATTTATACACAGATTAAGCCTTCCCACTGCACTTCAATAGGGAAGCTACTAAAAAATAAACAGAAAACACAGCTCAAAAGAGGACGAGTCCAGAACCAGAGCCTCATTACCTAATAGCCGACGTGTTCAGAATACAGTCATGAAATGCCTGTCTTAAGAGAAACAGGAAAATCGCAACAGGAATGGGAAAAGAAAATCAACAGCCAAGACCTGGAATGAAGCAGATGGGGTCATCGGAAAGGGATTTTACAGGAGCCATCTTAGAAGTGCTTTCCCAAGCAGTAGTGATTTCTGGAGGGGAAAAATCTCAGCAAAATAAATCTATAAAAAGATAACATTTTAGACAAGTAAAACCGCAGTCACTGAAATGAAAGGAAAAGACTCTCGATGGCTGGGCTCAATAATGGAGAAGGAATCAGAAAGATTGTGATCAGTAGACTTGAAGATAGATTACTGGAATGTATCCTTTCTGAACAACATGGAGGAAATGTGCCAAAACACATATTAAAATGTAGGAGATTCAGCTAAAGGGTTGTAATTCAGTAATTTAAATTCCTAACTCAAAGAACTAAAAACAAGGAAAAGAAGAAGAAGGAGGAGGAGGAGGAGGAGAAGGAGAAGGAGGAGAAAGAGAAGGAGAAGGAGAAGGAGAAGGAGAAGGAGAAGGAGAAGGAGAAGGAAAAGGAGAAGGAGAAAAATGGTATAGATAAGAACAGAAATTGAAAACAGGAAAGCAATAGAAAAAATAATAAACAAAAATACCATCAAGACTCCTTGAAAAAAAATTGACAAAATCAATAAGCCTTTATGAAAACTGACAAAGATAAAAAGAGAGAAGGCAGAACTCACCAAAATTAGGAATGAGAAGGGGATATCACTACAGGCCCTTCCGCCATTAAAAGACTGTGGGGAATACTAACAATACTTTTCACTCAAAATTCATTCATTAGAAGAAATGGGCCAATTCCTGGAAACTCACAATCTACCGAAAACCAGAGACAATGTTAATCTATCAAACACTTAAATTGGAATTAATGCCAATTTTATACAACGTCTCCCAGAAAATAGAAGAGGTGGAAATATTTCACAGTTTATTTTATAAGGTCAGTATTGCATTGACCTCAAATCAGAAAAACATGATACACAAAAAGAGAAATCAGGCCAATAGAAAGTATCGGAACTGAGTTAAGTTGTAGGACATCCACATGGTGCCACAGAATTGCTGGGTCTGGGGAATCCCCCTACAACCCTGGGTAGCAGGTGTCTTAGTGTGTAGTAGTGTGAGAGTGAAGGGGAGACAGAGGAGAACTATAGTTTTCTTACTCAGAACTAAAGATATGTTCATGAACTATATGATTAAACAGAGTAAAGACAACTCTCCCCATTTTGGTCTATAGGTTTAAAACAATTCATACTATAATTTCAACAATGATTTCTGTAGACATAGACTAGCTTATCCCAAAATGTATATGAAAAGATAGGACTTTGAAAAATAAGACTAAATTTGGAGGAATCATTCTACCCATTAAGGATAATTATATAGCTACAACAATACAAAGTGTGGTATTCTTAGAGAAGAAACATTAATGAATAGAATTCAGAAATATATGTATACAAATATGCCCCACGATTTTCCACAAAGGTGCAAAGGACAGTCCATGTGTATTGGGTAGCCTTTTACTGCAGGAATAGAGGGATGGATGAATGAATGAAATGAAAAAAAAATTCTAACTAAATCTCAATCCTTATACAAAATTTTATACATTATGGATCCATGTTAACAACATAAAGCTATAAAACTTTTAGAAAAAAATAAGAGAATAAAATATGTTTAATACACATTAAAAGAAAAGATCCATAAAACAATGTACAGATGGCAAATAAACACATGAAATATGTTTTTCATTATAAGTCATTAAAGAATGCAATGAGGTATCAACCCACCACCATGGGATATCACCACAAACATCATGATGGCTAAATGTAAAAAACATTGACAACATCCCATGCTGGCTCAGTCCTACAGCGCCCATGGACGTGACAACCATTGCCGACCCCCTGGAAGATGGTAGTACAGCTCCCTTGAGTAGTAAGATGCACTTACCATACAACCAAGTGATCGCTCTCTTGGGCATTTATTCCAAAGAAATGAAAACTTGTGTTTGTACAAACTCTGTACACAGATGTTCATAGAAGCTTTATTCATAATAGCTAAAAACTGGGAAAAGTCTAAATGCTCTTCAAGGTGACCTCTCACACAACTCTACCATGAGCTACTATGAGATACAATTTAGAAATAAAAATCATTGCTATATGGCCTGGCCTGTGTGGCCAATCAATGATTCTCTATCATCATTGATGTTTCTATCTCTCTCTCCCTCTCCCTTCCTCTCTGAAATCAATATATATATATATATATATCAACTATTGATGCATTCAACAGTTTGGATGGATCTGAAGAGAAATATGCTGAGTGAAAAAAAGAATCTGATTATAATTCCATCCCAGGTATATGATTCCATTGATATACCATTCTTAAAATTATAAGATTGCAAAGATGGAAAACATATTAGTGTTTGTCAGGGGTTAGGGCCGGAGAGCAGTAGAGGTGTGGCTGTGACTGAAAGGGTAGAATAACTACCCTTGTGACTGAATTATTCTGTATCATAACTGTGGTGGTCACACAAACCCCCATGTGTTAGCACTACATAGAAATAAGCACAAGCGCACATGTGCACGCACGCACACACACACACGTTTGCATGTAAAACTGATGAAATCTGAGTAAGTGTTGGATTGCAACAATGTCAATTTCTTGGTTAAGTGTATGTGAATCTGTAATTGTTGCTAAAAACAAACCAAAAAAACTTGTGCTTAATTATACATTTAATTTTATTATTTTAAATTATTTTTTCTTCTTTAACTATAAACATCTATATATATAACAGGCTAATATGCTAAGTGTCTGGGCATCCAACCGGTCACTATGACATGCACTGACAACCAGGGGGCAGACGCTCAACACAGGAGCTGCCCAGCTGCAGTGACTTGGCAGTGGCGGTTCTCAGATGACGCACCCCGAAACCAGAGAGGAGGGAGCCCGATTCCTTGTGGGGCCACACAATTCCACCTTTGGCCATGGGTTATGTTGTTGCTGGGGCACTGTTGGCCCCAAAGCTGGTTTACTGCACACTTGAGTTTGCGTTCCACACCCTGAATGATAGCAACTTTGCAGAGTGCCCTCTCGCACTCTGGGACCCCTCGGAGGATGTCAGAGAGATGGTTTTGGCTCCATCCCCGCAGGCCGGGCGGAGGGACCCCACCTGCTGGAGGGACCCCCGCTCACGCCGCAGATGCCAGGGAGGGACCACAGGAGCTTGGCTCCAGGGAGTGTCCTGCCTGTCTTGCCCAGTCCTGCCCCACCGGCCACCTTCTAATTTCCTTTCAATGTGCACGAATCTGTGCACCAGGTCACTAGTAGTCTCCATAATTTGCCAACTACTTAATTGTTCAAAGTCATGCCATTGTGCTTATAAATTTAGTGAACTGTAACATCTGGATTCAAAGACCACTTTTGATTTTTATTAAGTATAACAGTTTGAGAAAATTATATAACTTTATTTTATTCACTTCTAAAATGTGAATACTAGCAGCAAGTTTTTTAGAGTAATATCTTGCAAATAAAAGTATGCAAAAATATTAACTCATCCTGTTTTTCTATATTTAAAATGCTATAACTTGGCACTGATGTTACAAAATTTCAATGTTTTATGTTTGGCTTCACCACCATTCAGAATAATACCTAATACATAACATACATTTAATGTGCTTGCATGAAGAATAAATGTATGAAGGAGAACACACGCTACTCTATTTTTTATTCTTTTGGAGCTTGTTCTAGTATAAATCCTTACTGCCTTGGCTTTCACCCCATTGGGGTTCTGACTTCCTGCTAAATTACACATTAAATGTTGATTCTGTCCTTACGTACTGTTTGCTGCACTTCATTTTAGGCCAAAGCTTGAAAGAATCATGGCAGAATATATACAGGTGTGCATGCTTGCAGAGCTGCATCCTTAATATCATAATAGCTTTAATCATGCTGTGTGTTTTTCCTAAATATGTTAGGCTTGACAGTCTTAAGTTTGAGCATTGACTTCTGAATTATTTGTGGTTAAAGGGCATTTAAATTCACATGTCAATAACTCATCATGAGCATTTAATGAACAGCAGGTGATTTTTTAAAAAAATAGAATCTAGCCCAGCCAGCATTGGCTCAGTGGTTGAGCATTGACCTATGAACCAGGAGGTCATGGTTTGGTTCCTGGTTGGTCAGGGCACATGCCTGGGTTGCAGGTTCCATCCCCAGTGTGGGATGTGCAGGAGGCAGCCGATCAATGGTTCTCTCTCATCATTGATGTTTCTATCTCTCCCTCTCCTTCCTCTCTGAAATCAGTATATATATATTAAAAAAACAAACAAACAAACAAAAACAAAACAACTATCAGGCTGGATTGGCTCAGTGGTTGAGTGTCGACCTACAAACCAGGAGTTCATGGTTCAATTCCTGGTCTGGGCACATGCCCAGGTTGCGGGCTCGATCCCTAGTGTGGGGTGTGCAGGAGCAAACCGATCAATGATTCTCTCTCATCATTGATGTTTCTATCTCTCTCTCCCTCTCTCTTATCCTCTGAAATCAATAAAAAGATGTAAAAAAAAAAAAGAACAACCCCAAAACCCCCACTAAATTAAAAAATAAATAAAATCTAATTCAGTTTTTCCAATATGTCTTTAAGATAAATATTGCTATTTCCATTTGACAACTCAGAAATGTGATGTAGAAAATAATAAAATAATGAATATAGTTTCCATACGAGAAAGAGACAGAGGCCGGGTTAAACCACTGAGTGTGCTGGTCGCTGTTTAACAACGAGCTGCCTGGGTGGGAGGGGGGAGGGCTGGGGAAGATCCCTGTCTTGTAGCGTTTGCTGACGTCCTTGCTGCAGATGCTTTTCGAGTGGCCCATCTCAAGAGACCTCACTGAACGCTGTGATGGAAGAGATGAGACAACTGCTTCTCACCAGGTGGTACAGCCAGCTCCAGCACACCGCTGCATTAAACGCGCTCTCTTAACCCACATCCTGTACGCCTGGTTATGACGTGTATTCTTTTGCTGCCTAATTCAGCATCTTAATTCCTGTTTCTACTAAATCCAGTCTTGCCCAGTTCATGATCCCAAAAATATACATGAAAGGGGGAAACATATTGTGTGTAGTCTAATGGCAAGAATTGTTTCTTTTTACCTGGGAATTCTTTTTATTCCAGCAATACTTACACCATATCACATTCATTTAAATGTTTCACCATTAAATTAAGTAAATTATACTACATTTTAACCATTAAATGAAATAAATTATACTCTATTTGCAACTTTCCTAAGTTTAATTGTAACTCATATTTATCATATATCTACCTAGGTTCACATACATACATGTACCTATACATGCATACATACTTACTTTTGTAACTGCATTTTGATTAGGAAAAATCTCCAAATAGGTATTTTTTTTTGTATCAGAATACATAATTGGAGTTTATGCCAAAAATATTTTCATCATCATTCACTTCAAAACACTGGGATATTTACTTAAAATGAGCTCATTAGTTTATTTTCACACTTTTCTTAAGTAAAAATTGTTTAGTACTAGGTAATACTTTCATAAGAACTATGAAAACTCTAATAAAATATTTATTAAACCAACTAATAATGCTTCTATATAATTAAGTATTACCACCCATTGGCAGTAACTCTCAATTAATTTGATATTAATTTGACTTGTGGTTGTTTTTGTAGTTGACTTTTTTACTCTGGGAAGAATGCTCCCAAACATCCTGCTGATTTCCCAGCTGATTCTTTTAAGAGAATAAAGTCAATACAATCATCTCTTGCTCTCTCCACACCATCTTGTTCTCCCCAAATACATGGGTAATCATGCTATCTTTTACTGAGGACCTTTTGTTTCCCCATAAAAAACAGTGAGAAGCTTGGAAAATTATATTTTGTCTTACATTCTTTTTAAAAAATGTATTTTTATTCATTTCAGAGAGGAAGGAAGAGGGAGAGAGAGAGAGAGAGAGAAATATCAACGATGAGAAAGAATCATTGATCGACTGCCTCCTGCACTCCACACACTGGGTATCCAGCCTGCAACCCAGGCATGTGCCCTGCCTGGGAATCGAACCGTGACCTCCTGGTTCATAGATTGATGCTCAACCACTGAGCCACCATAGCTGGGCTACTTTACATCCTTTAGTATTCTAAAAATAAAAGCCATTAATCAACTGTTCTCAGTGGTTGACCCACGTTTGTTTTTTAGTGCCGATATGCTTGGGGTTGTTTGTTGGGTGTAGTAGAGACTTACCAAATGATGAAGTCTTGCTTTATTTATTTGTAAGTACACCTGAGCCCAGTTGGAGATAAATCTGGATTGCTGACATATACGTGGTTTGCAGAGTCAGGTGAAACTTTTCAGTTTCATTTTCCTTTTTAATTTCATGCTTAATTTCCAACGCAAGGCCGAGTAAATCTGTTTTCTCTATGAAGAAAACAGATCACTCTAGGGTTCCAAGAAGCCATCAATGAAAACAAGGGTATCAACATTTTCCATTAGTCAACCTTGTGTAGTAATTTAATTTTTTAAAAATATATTGTATTGATTTTTTTACAGAGAGGAAGGGAGAGGGATAGAGAGTTAGAAACATCGATGAGAGAGAAACATCGATCAGCTGCCTCCTGCACACTCCCCACTGGGGATGTGCCCACAACCAGGGTACATGCCCTTGACCGGAATCGAACCTGGGACCCTTGAGTCCGCAGGCCAACGCTCTATCCGCTGAGCCAAACAGGTCAGGGCAGTAATTTAAATTTTATCTCTTTCTAAATAGGTCTATAAACTTTTGGTGCCTATTAAGTTGTCTTCTTTTAAAGTGTTGCCATGGGTGATATAAAAGAAATAAAACCAATGGAACATTTATTTAAATTGAGAAGAATATTTTTAGTCAAATAATTAGTACCTTGTTTCTAGGTTTTATTTTCATGCTTAACTTTTCAAACAAAGTCTGGCTACTTCTTCTATGACCTTTAAAAAAATGATAAATACTTCTAGGAATCTATAATAAAATTTTGCTTAAGGAGGGCCGGATATAGTTTTTTTCAACCAAGAAAAATTTTGTCGAGTCTGAACACTGTTTCATGCTCATAACTCAACTGTAGTTAAGCTGTCAACATTGCATGAGGTTCAGAGGGAAAGAGAAAGAAAGAAAAACAAACAAATGAACCAAAATGTCAACAACCTGTGAATCGAGGTGAATAATTCTTGGGACCCTGATATACCAAATTTGCAAGTTTCCTAAGTTTGTTCAATAGTACAGTTTCCTTCAATATGGAATAGAAACATGATATTACAACATACTCATGCGGTGTGTTTGGCCCTAGCTCTAGGTTTTTGGGATGTGTTGGTGGTAGGGTAAGGTCAAGCATGAGAGGCAGGGCAAAACCACGGGTATGTCCACATTACCGGCCCACAAATGTATTGAGGCAATTCAGAGGAAGCGTTTCTGGGTCAGGATGTGGAAGTCATTTATCAGGATACAATGTGTGATAAATTGGGGAATTCATAGAGAATAGACAAAAACTAATTAATCCAGGAAAACCTAGTTGTTTGATAAGTAGACCAGAGAGAACTGGGTTGCCCACAGAACAATCTGGAACACCTGGTGGGATGCAGGGAAAAGGTCAGAGGGCCCAGGAGCTGCTCACAATTCCGTCCATTGCATCCCTCGTGTGCCCAGTTGCAGTTTTGCTCCTCGGGGTATCTTCTTAAAATGCAAGCGCCAGTAACTCCTCTAAACATTACTTCCCACGTGGGGTAAAGACGAATAACACAGAGAAGGATAAGTGTCACCTATCTCACTCCTATATGGAATCTAATGAACAAAATAAACTGATGAACAAAATAGATCCAGAGACATAGAAGCATGGAACAGACTGTGGAATTTCAGAGGGAAGGCAGGGGTGGCTGGAGCAGGGAGATTAACCAGAGATTTGTATGCATATATGCATAGCCCATGGCCACAGAAAATAGTGTGGCGAAGGCCTGAGAGGCCTGCCAGAGTGCAGGCTCTTAGAGGAAGGAGTACAGTAACTGAGGTTGTCTCTAACACCATTGCATATGGGAAAACCCCAGTGAGTCCTGTGTCTAAAATTCTTTAAATGTAAAACACTTTCCAAAGTACACTTTACGTTTTGGCATCTGAACTATTATTTGATGCTGTCTAAATATTTATTTCTTGTTTTTGTTTTTGCAGAAGTTCATAAGCACAATCATGGAATTTTAAAACAAGTCAAAATGCTTATAAAACATTTAGAGGGAATTATCATAACTTTAACCTTAGATATCTATTTTAAATATGAGATGACAGGCAAATGATCTATCAGCATATGCTCAAGGACTTTCATTTTTATAACATCGCTTTAAAAATACTTCACACATTCATACTGAGATATTAATACATCTTATAAAGATTAACTTTTCTCTTGGACTTAGAGTACGAAACTATTGTCAAGCTGGAAAATAAAAAGCAACTACTAATAATGAGGTCATGTTCTACAAATGGGACAATGGAATTGATTGTTAATATTTAATTATAGCCTTAATTTAACTTACTCTATAGATTATATTTTATTAAAAATAGTATATTTACAAAATTTTTCTACTCTCTTTTCTCTCTCTGCTCATCGTCTTTATGAACAGATTTACAATTTAAGAGTCTCCAGTTTGAGGTATTTAAACATCTCTTACTTTAGGATAACTAGGAGTAGAATATAGTAGAAAATAAAAATATAGTTATAGCAATACATTTTATGATTTCATGATTGTACTTATTTTCTGATGGATTTAATTTGAATATGCTTATTTAACGCAAGTCAGCTTAAACCTGACTCTTTGGGCCTGGATGTAAGAATCATATTCATTCAAGGAAAAAAGAGGAACATCTGTAATACTTTCAACAATAAAGATAAATTTAAAAATTAAAAAAAGAAAAATATTCACATCAAAGATATTCAGAATTGACTCCCCACATGAGGGCATTTAGGCATATTGAGGTTATTAAGTGATAACTATACCCAAATATTTTTTAGGAATTATGGCAGAAATAGATACGGCTCTACTATGGTAATACAGATAGCCGGTAGGGTATAGCTACCCTCGATTTCCATGGCCGTATTTCATGCATGAAAAATCTGTGCATAAAATACCTTTAGTTCAGCTACTGCCTCTACTGGCTGATAGGCGTATCTACCTGAATGGAAGGGGTATTTGCCAAGAATACTGTGAAGTTTAACAATTATACAAAGTAAAACAAAACAAAGGAGGCCAATTCATATGTCAATTGTTCATGTGATTTATCTTATCAGATATTTGTCTAAGTTGTTGAGCTAATTAAAATAAGTTGATAATGTAAGCAGTGTTACAATGTCACTTAATTTCATTTAAATATGTAAGTTAAGATGGTTGTACGATGAAAGTCTTTATAGGGTGATGTGTATGGGAAAATGTGCGCAGGGAAATCTAGGATCTTTTTAGCTGACTTTAACCTATACATTTAAAATATTTAGGTGATCCTATATTCTGAAACTGTTTACCTTTTGTGAATACGAAAATAATTATAAAAAATATGATTTCTGAAGGCTTTATAAAAGTTTTGTTCACTACAAATCTTGAATAGACTTCAAAAAAGAAAATGAAAAGAAAAGTAATGCTTTTATAGAAAATTACAGTTTATAAAGTAAGAATTCCTGCAGAGTATATTCTAAAAAACAAACAAAAAAAAAAAACTTTCAAGGAAATTAAAGACTATGACTAACTTAAATACCCCGAATAATATCAAATTATTGAAAAGTGTTATGTTGGTTTCTAACGACTTTATTCTATAAGCACTTCCAAGTGTAAATACTGTGCTTTTTAATAACGAAATACATTTAAGTAGTTAAGGATGTAATGTATCAAATGGAAACCAGCATCAGTGAAAATGAATGGCATATTTTGTCAGAGGCAAAACTGAATGAGACACAGAAGCGGTGTGGAAAGCATTTGGGGGAAACGGTAGAGGAAAGTATTTAAAAAGCAGTTTAACGCGTGTTCTTGTGCTCGCTCTGCAGGCACAGGGCGGACCCGGCTCACCAGACTGCCTGGGAGGAGGCCACCCCACCGGGAAGGTAGGGAGTGCTGTGCTCTTCCTGTAGCCGGCCCTCCGGGGAGGGAAGGGCAGGGTTCCCGCGGGCCTGAAACACAGCGTGAGAGAGAGCAGAGCGGGCAAGAGATGCTGGCTTGGCTGTGATCGTGCCTTCCATGTGCGAGGCTGGGGAGGGAGTTTCCCTCCAGGTCAGGGCTGAATGGTTTGAGATTTCTGCCGATGCAGAGCGAAGGGGTACGAAGCTTTCTTCGTGGTTTGCCCTGTTGTGGGCAAGAGGTGAAGTAGGAGGGGTTGTGTTGGAAACTCAGCAAACTTCAGATAGAGGGTCAAACTTCTGATTAAAATCCTTTGAGCTCGGCCAGTGTGGCTCAGTGGTTAAGCATTGGCCTGTGAACCAGGAGGTCAGGGTTCGATTCCTGGTCAGGGCATGTACCCGGGTGGCAGGCTGGATCCCCAGTGTTGAGCGTGCAGGAGGCAGCCGATCAATGATAACAGGTCTCTCATCATGGATGTTTCTACTTCTCTCTCCCTCTCCCTTCTTCTTTGAAATCAATAAAAATATATATATTTTTTAAAAATCCACCTTTGGTATGAAACTGATGACTTAAATGGGCATGTTAATTAGCTCTATTTGGAACGTTATTAAGTAAATCCTCTAGAATTCTATGAGGCTGTAGCCTGAGACTGATGTGGGGGCGGGACGTCCTATTGAGAGCCCCGCCTTGTGCAGCTTGTGAATTGAAATGAGCATCTTGGTCAGTTTCAGCAGCGTTTGGAGCTTCAGAGGGGCTCGGACGTGTCTTATGGAGCCCTTTCAATGTGCGGGGACAGGTGCGGCCTTGATGAATATGTGGGGTATCTGACATAAGAAGTTCCTAGAGTTCTTTCCTTCAGAGTGGGTGACCTTAGATAAAAAACTCACGTACTCTCCGTGGTTTCCTTTACATCATTTTCTCCCCGGCCGGCGTGGCTCAGTGGTTGAGCATCGACCCAGGAACCAAGAGGTCAGGGTCCAATTTCCTGTCAGAGTGCATGCCTGGTTTCAGGCTTGATTCCCAGTAGGGGACATGCAGGAGGTAGCTGATCGATGATTTTTCTCTCTCATCAATGTTTCTACCTCCCTCTCCCTCTCCCTTCCTCTCTCTCTAAAAATCAATAAAAACATATCTAAAAAATAGTGTTGAATGCAAACTATAGTAGAAAAATAAAATAATAAAAAAGACCATTCTCTCAGAGGGTTTATCGATAGCCCTCTCCAAAAAAGCCCTCCCTAAGCTTGCACTCCCAATGCCTCCTATATTTTCCTTCTGTATTGCACTGTCCCTACTGGACATTATATTAGACATATTTTAAATGATCTGACTTCCCCAAAACAGTGAGCTCCATGAACCTGGGGACTTTGATTTGACACTTGTTCTTGGCTGCAAAAGAGGGCAGGGAGCTTCATGAATGCCATTTATTAATACACTAGAGGCCCGGTGCACAAAATTCGTGCACGGGTAGGGTCCCTAGGCCTGCAGGGCGATCAGGACTGATCTGTGGGGTGACTGGCAGGGCTGGCACCCACCTTGGCTGGCCTGGGGCCTGTGGGCTGGGGGCAGCTCCTGCATTGAGCGTCTGCCCCTGGTGGTCAGTGTTTGTCATAGCAACTGGTTGCACTGCTGTTCAGTCGATTTGCATATTAGGCTTTTATTATATAGGATCAGTGAAGGGTGGATGGGCCTAATGCTATTTGCACAGTGAGAGGAGTGCGTCTTGCAGGGGATTTCGGGGAAAGAAGCATGAGAAGGGATTCTGTCTTCCTAATTGGACATCAACTGGGAAGCATGTTAACCCACGTGCCACTGGCAGCTATGTGAGGAACAGCAGGGGAAGGAAGCATCCTGGAACTTCCTGGGCAGTAGGCAGGCAGGCCAATGACACGCTTCCTCATTGGGCCTGTGGGTCAGTCCAGGTGCCTGCCCTTTGCATACATGGGCTGACTCTAGCACATTGATTTTCAGTAGCTGAAATCCTCCTCATGGAAGAGAGCAACATCTCAGTATCATGCACATAGAAACAAATATTGTAGAAAGCAAAAATTAATATAGAGATTATTTACCAATGTGCATAATTAATATATATATATACATATACACATATACACATGTACATATATACGTATATACATATATACATATATACACATATAATGTATATATAAATATATATTTACATTTTATATGTGGCAAGGGCCTTTACAACAGAAGAGGGAACTAAAAGTATAGGAAAACATTTAAAAGTGTTTTTTGCAAAACATTAGATAATCAGGATAAAATGTTTTTAATAATCTTATCTAGACATTGAAATGCATAGTTTCAACTGAGAATAGGGTGTGGCTCATTTTCTATGCTATGACCCCTGGCATGGTAGGGAGTTCACTGACCTTTAGTTATAAAAGTCCAATTTCCAGATCGATCTATCTATCTATCTATCTATCTATCTATCTATCTATCTATCTATCTATCTATGAAAGCAATGGGTGGTCAGCAGTATCCACCCAAGAGCACACTCAGGGCCAGAAAGGATCAAAGTGAAGAATCAACCCTGAAAGAAGAGAGCACTGGGGAGTGGGAATAGAAGCAGGTGCCTGGAAATGTTCTCCACGGGCAGCCCAGGCGGGGAGAGGTTTGGGGAATCGGCCAGTCATAAGTGGGAGGGTTAGGGCTAGGACAGCGCTGTCGTGCAGGAGTGACCAGATCACACTGCCAGGGAACATTTTCTGGGGAATTAAAATGTATCTAGAGGAAATGTTGGGGCCAGAATCCGTTGTGAAGATTGAACCAGTTACCAATAAAAAACAACAACAAACAATTCAGGAGTTTCTGAGGATGAGACAGATTTTGAGAACCTGGAATTCTATGTTTGATTAAATAGTTACTAAGAAAAGGCAATCTTTGGCCTAGCCGGTTTGGCTCAGGGGACAAAACATCAGCCTGCAGACTCAAAGGTCCCAGGTGTAATTCCAGCCAAGGGTGCTTGCTGGGTTGCGGGCTTGATCCCCAGTGTGGGGCATGCAAGGGAGTTTCTGAAGATGAGACAGATTTTGAGAACCTGGAATTCTATGCTTGATTAAATAGTTACTAAGAAAAGGCAATTTTTGCCCTAGCCGGTTTGACTCAGGGGACAAAGCGTCAGCCTGCAGACTGAAAGGTCCCAGGTGTAATTCCAGCCAAGGGTGCTTGCCGGGTTTCGGGCTCGATCCCCAGTGTGGGGCATGCAAAAGGCATCTGATCAATGATTCTCTCTCATCATTGATGCTTCTCTCTCTCACTCTTCCTCTCTAAAATCAATAAAAATGTATTTTAAAAAAAGGAAAGGCAATTTTTATTAATAACTATGTTTGTTGCTTTTGACATACATATGGCAAAAACTACTCTCTTTAATCACAGTATTATAGTTAAAGGAAGTTATATGACATTTTTAATACCATTAGCAATACAACATGGGACTCCGAAAAATTAAAACTGTTTTTTTCTTACAAAAAAAATAAAATATTGTGAGAAATTTCTCTGAATCAATTTCAAAGTTAAAATAAATATTTCTTAAACAATTAGCTTCAAAATTTTTTCAATTTTAAAAACTTTTATTTAAATTTCATGGAAATACACAAATTTTTAAGAATTAGTAATAAGCAACACGAATCCTTATGCACTCTTTACAATCTCTGATATTAGATAAAAATGTGATATGCCATGTTGGGGATTAATGGTATGGAATTTGAACCATGACCTCCTAGTTCATAGGTCAACGCTCAACCACTGAGCCATGCTGGCCAGGCTAGCTTGAATAAACTGTAAATACACAAGAGTTTGAATAACCTACATACATGACTGATTAAATATATAAAACAAAGTGATGAAGACTAAATCTTTAATTCTTAATCCATGTATGTGGCAGGTGGTATACAATTCTGCCCAGTGTGTGTTCATGTGTGTGTTCGTGTGTGTGTGTGTGTGCGCGCGCGCGCGTGCAAGCTCTGACAATCCCCCTCTTCCACTTATGGTTTTATATTGCTCTCAGGTGAAACACAGAGGGGAACATGGCAAAAAACTCTGCACATTAATCAACAGGAGAAAGGTCTGAGGAATGTTAAGGAATTGAAGGAGAATACCTGTGAGAGAGGAGGAGGGGTAATGAGAAAACGAAAGGGAAGGGGGATTAAGATGACAACAGTTGTAGAAAGGGCTCTTGTTGCAACACTAAGTATATTAGATAAGTGATATGCCATGTTGGGGATTAATGGTATGGAATTTGAACCATGACCTCCTAGTTCATAGGTCAATGCTCAACCACTGAGCCATGCTTGCCAGGCTAGCATGAATAAACAGTAAATACACAAGAGTTTGAATACCCTACATACATGACTGATTAAATATATAAAACGAAGTGATGAAGACCAAATCTTTAATTCTTAATCCATGTATGTGGCAGGTGATATACAATTCTGCCCAGTGTGTGTGCATGCATGTGTGTGCGCGTGTGTGTGTGTGTGCGTGCGTGTGTGTGTGTGTGTGCGCGCTCTGACAATCCCCCTCTTCCACTTATGGTTTTATATTGCTCTCAGGTGAAACACAGAGGGGAACATGGCAAAAAACTCTGCACATTAATCAACAGGAGAAAGGTCTGAGGAATGTTAAGGAATTGAAGGAGAATACCTGTGAGAGAGGAGGAGGGGTAATGAGAAAACGAAAGGGAAGGGGGATTAAGATGACAACAGTTGTAGAAAGGGCTCTTGTTGCAACACTAAGTAATGAGCATTTCAGCTTTTGGACCCCTTGCGTGTGCGGCACCAGCCCCTTAAGAGATCATCCGGAAAGACACGTGTGTGCCGGTCTGTTTGTAAAGGGTCGAGTGATCTATTTTATTCTTTTGCTTGTGTCTCAATGAAACCTTTGTTTTTAGTTATTTGAATAAGTCAGGGACTTTGGAACTATTCTGCCTGTAAGTCAAATTGAATAACCCCATGAACCTTGAACTCACCCTTTTTGTTCTCCTGAGAAAGAATTAGGAGCCTCGAGTTGGTTAAAGATCCTTTTGAGCAGTGCCTTACAGACACATCAGTGATACATCAAAGACAAAACCTGAGCTCTTCAGAAAGCGAAGTATGGTTCTGAAGCCATTCCAGTCTCAAGCTTCTTAGTCCAGGGCAGGCTGTGGTCATGTTGGTGAGAACAATATGCCAGTGACTCTAATGGACTGGAAACACGTGGTCACGGTCTTGGCTTGCTTCTGTCCCAGGCATCGTCCAGTGGCATTTTCTATACAAGCGCACTGACCCCAGATAGAGAGCTGAGTCTTCAAGCATGTAAACCGGTGAGAAGACATGAACCAGAGCAATTCCATGATGAGTGAGCACAGAGGAGCCATCTCTGTGTGATGCGGTGAGCTTCATGTAAGAGAGGGCTGAGCCATCTGAGCAGAAATTGGATTCAGGTCGTGGGAAGGTCAGAAAGGGTTTTCGCCTCGAAGTGAGAAGCACAGTAGAGACCCGCTGGAGATGCCAAATCCTGTGAGGATTAGGTTCAAGAAGCGACACGAAGAGAACTGTAAATAAAGCTAAGACAATGTCTTCCGCCAGCGAGGAAACATCCTAAGGGATAGTCATTATCCATGAGAAATTTCACTGATGACAGAATATAAATGAGTATCGTATTTGCATTAATTTTGCTTAATATGATTAATATGAAAAAATGCTGTTTAATACCCACTCTAATACTAAAACAAATGATTAAAATTCCTAAGTAATAGAACATTTGTCCGTTCTTTAGCTCCTGAGGCTTTCGGGTCAACACACTGAAAGATTGAATACCCCCAGTGTGCGTTCTCCCCACCTCTGAGACGCTAGTCCGCACCTGGAGCCCCGCGCACACGTCCAAATGTCAGATCCCGGGGCCTGCTGTCCATCTTTCCACTCACTTGCTTTTTCCTGCTCAATGGCAGCATTTCTCTAGGAAACTGGCTGGGTGAGAGGTAAACTGTTGGTGTCTTTAAGGTTCTCTCTGGAATCGCCTCCAAATTGACCAGTTCTTTCCAGAGAGTCTTGTTGCCAGATACAATATCACCACCTCACCTCTTCCACCCACCCCTCCACCCCATGCACTTTGCATGTCCCTTGGCTGTGATTCCTTGCTGCAGATGTGTGTTATTTGAAATCACTCAACCTCTTTAAACCGCCTCCCTATATTTTGGGTTTTACGATCTAAAGGTAGAAAATAGAATTCGCTTTGTTAAAATATATATTTATTGATTTCAGAGAGGAAGGGAGAGGGAGAGAGAGAGAGAGAGAGAAAGAGAGAGAAACATCAATGATGAGAGAGAATCATTGACTGGCCGCCTCCTGCACTCCACACATTGGGGATCGAGCCCACAACCCAGGCATGTGCCTTGACCAGGAATTGAACTGTGATCTCCTGGTTCATAGACGGATGCTCAACCACGGAGTCAGACTACCATGCATCTGAGAAGTGCAGGTTCAGTCAATAGGACCCATTTGTCTGGGAAACTTTGATTCAGGACGGAACAAGGTGAGGGTCAAGCTGCCTACAGGGGCATCCATCGTCTGGCCAGTGCAGGGTCAGGGCAGAGCGGTGCCTCCTCCCAGTGCAGCCCTCCAGGGTTTCTTGTCCTCTGCCGAGCTGTAGGGTTAGTGATTGCAGCCCGTGAGGGGCACAGGAGTGCTGCTGCTGAGTACAGCCTTGCTTCTGCGGGAGTCCTGCCCGCATGCATCACCTCAGTGTGATCATGAGTAAACACCTGCTACATGCAAATGTGGGGACAGCCTGCCAGTGCTCTGTGAAGCCTGCCATGTCTCACAGACAAAACAGACAGAATGGAGGCTGTGTAAAGAGTAGAGGACGCTGAAGAGAATCAGGATGTTAACGCCGCGTGGAAACCTACTTTGGACTTGGACTCTGGGTCAGAAAAAAAGTTAGAGAGAAAAGTAGTACAATTTGAATAACGTCTGTATGTGAGGATTATATGCATGCTATATGCTCGTACAAGGTTAATAATTGTACAAGGTTATATAAGATGTTAACATGAGTGGAAACTGGGTGAAGGGCTCTGTACTATTTTCACAGTTTTTGCAATGGTTTAATAAGTCTAAACTTATTTCAAAACAAAATGTTAGCCCTGGCTGGTTTGACTCAGCGGATAGAGCGTCGGCCTGTGGACTGAAGGGTCCCAGGTTCAATTCCCGTCAAGGGCACATGCCTGGGTTGCAGGCTCGATCCCCAGTAGGGGCATGCAGGAGGCAGCCAATCAATGATTCTCTCCCATCATTGATGTTTCTATCTCTTTCTCCCTCTCCCTTCCTCTCTGATATCAATAAAAACATATTTTAAAAAAATTATAGAGAGGCCTTCACTGGGTTCAGTCACAGGGAGCCTCACCTGGAATCAGTCATGCGCAGTCCAGATGGTCTCATCACCACATGACTACTCCAGGCTGTGGCCCTGACAACTCCAGTGCAGGCAGGCAGACTGCTCTCAAGCACCAGGGCGGGAGAGGGGAGACCCCCACTTCCGGGTCCAGCTTGGGTCCAAGCACCAGTTTTTTCCTCTTGACAACCTTCCCAGCAACCCCAGGCTTTGCTGAGGCATGATGGTCCCGTGAAGATGCAGAATTGTATCTGCTGCAGTTTTGGGTTGAAAATATACGTGTATCTAAACATATGCACACGTATATATGGATATGCATAAGCAAGTCAATCTAACATGACTTAAAAATAATGTGAAGCTTTTATTTTAAGCAATGCCTGTCCTATTTCTCATTTTTAGGAGCAGGACATTGTTTTCTATTGAACCATCAGTTGCCACTATTTCAATTTTGAATTAATGTAACAGGAATATGTAAACTAGAATTTTGGGTCACTGTTTAAAAACAAATCGAAATACATACATATGTGTCTGTATTTTAAAGTAGTTATAGTCATTTTCCTAAAAGACTTCACA
Organism: Myotis brandtii; assembly: GCF_000412655.1. Classification (NCBI taxonomy): domain Eukaryota; kingdom Metazoa; phylum Chordata; class Mammalia; order Chiroptera; family Vespertilionidae; genus Myotis; species Myotis brandtii. The sequence continues at coordinate 1,875,971 of NW_005364633.1, forward strand.
TAGAAGAAATTAGCCATCAACAAAGAGCATTAGCTTAAATAAGTTCAGATCCACAATACATAATTTTTATTAATTTTTTCTTATACATTTCACCTATTTTTATACAATGTCCATGCCCTTCACTGCACCCATAAGCATATTAAAGACGGTATCTTCGGCTTGCAAAAAAAATGCTCGCTTATATCTCTTGCCCTTAAGTATTTGGTAAATGGATTTAAAGGTAAAAACTGTGTCTGCAGACAGGTGCCTGAAAGTATTGATCTTGTATTCATGGCCTCTCTGTATAGTCATTTTGGATATGAAAAAGAAAATAATCCAGCGACAGTAGCAAGGAATCTAATATAGAGAACTGGGTACTTTAAATCCTTGGCAGACAGAATCTAATAAAAGTACTAGTAGAGTCTAAGTATACTGAATTATAGAGTATATGTGGATAAAAAGTGCTTTATTACACAGAGCAAGACCCCACTACCAAATTTAGTAATCGAATCTATATAAAACAGAAATGCAAAGATCAGAATAGCCAAGAGCAAACTCAGCTATTTTACTGATCGTTTTATATATACTAGCTTCCACATTTCAAGTTTTTTTCCCGAAGACATAAGCTATTTCAGAAGCATATAAAAACTGTCTTTTTCCCTATTGAAGTGACGACTTCTCTTGCTTTTTTCACAATTCAATTGCGATTCACTTTCCTGTTCCCAAGAAAACCCATAGTGTATTGTTAGAAAGTAAAAGAGTAAACAAGAGAAGTCAGCCCAACTTTGGTCATTACAGATTGAATTACACATTTTCCGCTATATCTGTCCTCTACATCCTTATGGCATTCGGTGTGACGATTCCAATTCGATGGTGAACTTTACCAAATCTAGCAGATTTCCCAGGCCCTCACCCCACCCATAACCATCACCCTGGCTTCTACTGCGCATGCGCCCAGCAGAGACCTTTCCCCCTGGGGCTTGACCCTCCCTCCAGGAACCCCAGCTAACAGTCTGGCGTTTCCCTGGAGACCGGAAAGCGTCTTCCCAGCTGTGGGAGGATGGAGTCCTCTGGTGCAGGATGGCTGTCCCCTGGGTGTCTGCGGGGCTGCTGCCCTGTCCTAGTTCGTCAGGTTGGATGTCTGATTCCATTTGCTCCCTTCCTTTATCAATAACTAACTACGTACTGAAACAATTACAGTATATCTTAATTATGTTATTTATCATCAAGGTTTTGTACATAGAGGTTGAGCTCCAAATCTGCACACACCATGTACATCGTGCCAAACATAAGCGTCATTGCAGAATTTTCTGCAGAAGAGTCGATTGATTTGGTGAAAAATCAGTTAAGTAAGTGATTGCTTTTAATTGCCTATTTAATGAGCCCGCTGGTTCACTCATTTGTCTCCTGTAGACTCGGAATGAAATGTTGGGAGACCAACGTGTGAAGGCCCAGAAGCACGTGTGTTTGAACTTCAGCACCTTTACGTCCTGGGGAAACATTTGCAACTCTCCCTTTTCCTTGCTACATACATTTAATGAAACGTATCTTTCAGTTTTATTGTAAAAATGTATTTCAGTCCTAACTGGTTCAGCTCAGTGGGTAAAGCATCAGCACAGTGACTGAAGGGGTGCCAGGTACAATTCCAGCTGTGGTGCTAGGTCCCCAGTAGGGGGCGTGCAGGAGGCAGCTGATCCATGGTTCTCTCTCATCAATGTTTCTCTCTTTCCCTCTCTCTCTCCCTCTCTCTGAAAAAGTCAATAAAAATATTTTAAAAATTTAATTCAAAGATACATTTAAACATAATAGCTGTTTAAAATAAAACATATTTTCTTTCTTATTCCTATTTTCCTTCAGCATGCATTTAGGCATGACATTTTTCTATAAAGAAAGTACTGCTGTTTTTGGTGACTATTTTTCAATGAAACCTTTTCCATTACTTATCTCATGATACATTTCACATTTTAGAACCCTACTTTCACAAGCTGCAATGATTAGCAAAGATGCCTTGAAAATTAATGTTACCAGAGATATGTCATTGTATAAAGCATTAATGATTCTGTTTTTCTGAGGAATCACCTTAAAGTGTAAGGAGCAAACCGGTATCACATGTCAATCAGTAAGACAAGACACAGAATCGTTTGCATAATTACAAGTCACTTCCTTGCTTTTAACCATTTTCTTTCCCATTTTTGTTTTCTTTAAATTGGTTATTTATTAAATCTCCCACAGTACATGTTAAATTCTAACTGCATTGGTTTTCATTACTAATTTGTGAAAAGTTGTTTAGTTACAATGTCTTATTTTCTGGTTATATAACAATTTCAAATGCTTATTTCAAAGAACACCTTCAGCATTCATAATTATTAGTTAAAGAAAATATCACCCTTATTTTATGAATCTTTTAGTTTATCTAAAAAAATGCACATACTGATCCCTACTCTGTGTAAAACACTGATGCATCTTAGATGAGAGTATATAGGGTGTCCCAAACACATGTGTACATACCTGCCAGCTGCCAGCTCAATTGTTCTTTCTTTCTTTTCAGCCAGACTAAGCTTTGAACAAAGGAAATTCATCCTAAAATGCTCCTGGAAGCTTGAGAATGCAGTTGAAGTACAAACATTGCCTTTATAATTATTCAAAGTGTGTGTACTTTTTCTTGGGCACAGGGTGTCCCTCCAAAAATGTATATGCACTTTAACAGCTGGTAACTCACTTAATTTTCACTCCTTTTCAGGTGTATCTGATTTGAAATAAGGGTGAAGCCAGACTAAGCTTTGAACAAAACAAATGTATCCATAAACTTTTTTTATGGGGCCATATAAAAGATGATGTTACAGTACAAAACCGGCAACAGTTGAATTAAGGGCACACAAATGCTGAATGAAACAATTCTTGATGTTTGTGATTCCATTGCTTTGTGTTATCAGCAGTGCCTGGACCAGAATGGTCATCCGTTTGAAAACAGGCATTGGCAAAAAATATATATACATATTTTTCTAGATTCTCTTAAATTTTGAAAATGAACTGCATATTAATAAACACTGAATTTATAATAATTCAAAGTATTTATACATTTTTGTGACACCCTCTATTTTTCTAAAACTAGATGTAAGTCTAATTCTATGTATATCAAGCTCAAGTGACTTTCCTATTTATATGAAAAATCCAAGATCAAGTACTATGTCCTGTGTGGTATTTTCTTAATGTTCTGTTTAATCATTCCTTTCTCTACAATTCTAATGTATATTAGTTGTATATCTTAGACTTAACATGAATTGTAATGAAAAAAAAGAAGAAAGCATAGCAGTTAACTACAAACTATAAAAAGATAGTCATAACAGAAATAAACAAGAAAAGACAATGCCTCAATTTTTTTTTAATGGATGTACTGTATGGACTCACTAGTGGAACAAAGATAACAGAGGAAAGAGTCAGTGAACTTTAAACATGAAGCAATAGAAATTAACCAATCTGAAGAACAGTGTAAGTAACAAAAAACAAACAGAAAGAAAGAAAAGGAGTCCAAGGAACCCAGTGGAACCTGTCAGAAAGGTTTATTATGCATGCAATCAAAACTATAAAGTGAGAGGATAGAGAAATTGGCAATAAAAATGTACTTAAATAAATAAGGTTAAAAGAAAAAACTGATTGAGAGACAAATGTATAGAATCTAAGATAATCACAATTAGGACAAGTACAGTCGTGTGACTATTGTATGCCACATCTAGGTTCATCGTCGTCAAACTGTTGAAGATGAAAATTAAAGACAAAGCATTCGAAGTAGCCAGAGGCAAAATGATGCAAAGAGCACACAGCAACAATGATAATCATAACCCCTGAATTCTCACTAGAAAATCATATGGGGAACAGAAGATGTCTTTAAAGAACTATGAATGAATAATAATCATCATAATGAAATAGTAAATTTATTTTTGAAAAAACTATCAATTTAGAATTCTATATCTAGTAAGACCATCATTTAAGAATTAAAACAAAATGAAGACATTTTCTTGCCAAAGAAATCCAAGAGAATTTGTAACCAGCAAACTTGCATTACTAGTATAAGTAATATAAAAGGAAGATGTTCAGGCTAAAAGGAAAGGATACTGGATGAAATCTCAAACATCCTGAAAAGTAAAGATCATTAAAAATAAAAAGGTAAATATGTAAAAAGTATAAGTATAAGGAACTTCTTTTTCTTAAAATCTTTAAAACACATGACTCTGTAAAGAAAGATTAGTATATTGTCTTATGGTATTTATAACATGTTATATATGGTAATAATAGCATAATGGATAAGGAAAGAATCCTATATAACAAAAGGGTAATATACAAATTGACCCTAATAAAATAAAACAAAACAAAAAGCAGGAAACAAATTCTCAACTATGAAAAATAAATTCAACTAGACCAAGGAGATTATATTCAATGTTAATGAAGTATATTTCAAAATTATATCTGCCAAATATCCAAGTTGATATAATCATATTGTGACTGTCAGTAAAAACAGTATTCAAGGAAAACAGTGACTAGTTCAGCTTGCAACTCAATTTCCCAAGTGCTTTTCTTCCAGAAAATCATGGCATTTCTATACACTTTAAGTGCATTTGTCATTTTGTCACATAGACTATAAAGATACATAAACAAATGTCATAATTTAATATAAATGGTGTTTACTCTTCAAGTCAGGTTCTTTTTCTTTCTTGCTTTGTTTTTATTATTGACACTATTGCAGATAGTCCCATTGCCCCCCATCACCCAGCCCCCACACCCTCCCCTCTGGCCTTCACCACACTATTGTCTGTGTCCATGGGTTATGCATGTATGTTCTTTGGCTAATCTCTTCACTTTCTCTCATCTAGTCCCCTCTTCCCTCCTTCCCTCTGACAGCTGTCAGTCTGTTTCATGTATCTATGCCTCCAGTTCTATTTTGTTCATCATTTTATTTTGTTCATTAGATTCCACATATAAGTGAGATAATATGGTTTTTGTCTTTCTCTGACTGGCTTATTTCACTTAGCATAATAATGTTCAGGTTCATCTATGCTCTCATGAAAGGTAAGATTTCCTTCTTTTTAATGGCCAGGTAGTATTCCATTGTAAATGTACCACAGCTCTTTTATCCACTCATCTACTGATGGGCACTTAGGCTGTTTACAGATCTTGTTTGCTGTAAATAGTATTGCTATTAACATAGGGCTGTTTATGTTCTTTCAAATCAGTATTTTTGGAATTCTTAGGATATACTCACAGAAGTGGGAATGCTGGGTCAAAAGGCAGTTCTATTTTTAAATTTTTGAGGAAACTCCATACTGTTTTCCACAGTGGCTGCACCAGTCTGCATTCCTACCAACAGTGCATGAGGGTTCCTTTTTCTCCACATCCTCACCAGCACTTGTTGTTTGTTGACCTGAATAGACACTTTTCCAAAGAGGACATCAGATGGCCAATAGACATATGAAAAAATAATCAACATCACTAACCATCTGAGAGATGCAAATTAAAACCACAATGAGATATCGCCTCACGCCTGCCAGAATGGTTCCCATCAATAAATCAACAAACGTTAAGTAAGGTTTTCTTCCACTGGAACTAGCTCACTTTTGTTTTAACTGTGTGTGTAACAGTGAGAAGTGCAATGGCTACAGGAACATTTTGGAGTGACCACTTAGGTGCACGTGATGGTACCAGCAGTTCACCCACCATGGATTTTGTACAATTTCAAATGTCAACAACAAAAAATAAAAGTCAAGTAATATAAAACTTGAAAAATGATTTTATTTCACAGATTCCCTGACAAGTTCTCAGGGGCTCCTTGTAGTCTACAGTTCACATTTTGAGGTTGTGTCTAATAGGAATGAATGTAAACAAATAATTAATTGTGTGTTCTAATGTACGATGCATTCAAGAAAAAGGTAGCAGTCACATGTACTCACTGCATATTTGGTGATAATTTGAAGGAATGATTTAAAAGCCAGTACCCGTAACTTAGAGAGGAATATACAGGATAGCCTTTCGCATTCGCAGATGTAGAGGAGAAAGTCAGTTTTTAGTCAAAGCATAGTTATCGTCATTAAAATTGAAAGGCTGCGGTCACCAGTAAAACATTGCTCTTCACTTACTGAAACCCACATTTATTTTTACTCCGTGTCATGAAGGTTAGAGTTGAAATACATCTTTGCAGTATACCTAGGACATGATGAAAAATGTGACATTAGGAGAAAAAAGTGAACGATGACAGCCACTCCCAGCGGCTTGGTCCCATAATTCACTGATTGGAGGTGGCAGAGCACCCTAACCTGCTGACTGTTTCTAGTGTCCAAGGGGGTGTCAGGGGAATATGTTGTCCTGCGGATACACGATGGTGCCCCTGATCTACTGGATGGGTTATTCCATCCGCTAGTGGTGGATTTACACTCATTCCCCATGGAGGCGCCTTTTTCCACTTACCCTTTGGACCACGGAAACTCACTTTTTAAGAAATTGTGGGGCTAGAGAGGACAGTATATGGAAAATGACTAATGACATTGCGCTTCTTACTCTTATTCACTTATTTTTATTGGCTGCAATCTATACAAAGATAATTGAAGTAAACCTAACATATTCTGTGCGGAGCTCCTTTATTTTGGGTTCATTTATGGAACAATGTGTCTTAGTATTGGGATAAGTACAGATAGATAGAGATATGCTCCCACACATCTTATGTGAGTTGTTTCATTATTCTGTTCTAACAAATATTGCAACATTGAACTGGTTCCTAGAATGGCCACCATAAATCCATTCATGTGATGAAAAATAAGGAATGCAATCCAGAGAATCTTAACAGAAGGTCTGGGGTGGTGTTTGGTAGAATATGAAAGAGAGAGCATAGCAAGCTGCTATTTCAAGATGAATCCTATTGTTAGTAAAAATAGCATCCAGAGCACTGGTGTCTCAACATACTAAATTTGGGGTTCAGTGCCTCTATTATAAAGATGTAATACATTTCAGGAATTTTATTCAGACACCATGTTATATATATTTTTATTCTCAACAAGAGCCAATGTCTTCATTCTTTATTCTTTTCATAGGAACGTGTATTTTACAAATACCTCAAACCCATTCATATTCTTACCTAACCATCACGATATGTGATCTCTGGTGATATTCATGGTACGATTAGAAATAGTGGGATTGTACTTCAGAAGGCAATACCAAAATAATTGTATCAATCTATACTATTGTTATCCAGTATTTATGGAGCTTCCCAACTCCATTGACTAATTCTTATGACATCACTAGCTTGAATATATTACAATTATATTAAATTTTTGAAAATTCTAATCCTATATTCATATGCATATTATTAAAAATCAAAATGCATACAATCTTTTGTGTAGTTGACTGTGTGATATTAGTGGTCATGAAATAAGAGTTATTTTCCTGAGGATCGTTTAATTTAATCAATGTTTTAAGCCATTTCATCTCATTATAACATATAATGTTTTCTCCATGTCCTATGAAATATTCGTTACATGACTTTAACGTAAACATATTTTTTCTCTCGAAATAATTCCCTCTCCTCTGATTTGGTAGAAGATCCAAACATGTACATTCATAAAATACTCAAATTCTCATTCATCGTCATTATGGCAAATTATCGTATTTGATTCTTTAAATAACTTGTGCCTGATATAGTGCACCATCTTGATCCCCTACCAATACCTCACTGGCTAGGAATATTGAGTATTAATGACCTAAGCATCTTGGTGCTGAAGGTAGCAGCCTCAGGCAAGTTTTTATCTGATCAACAAGGGACACATAACTTGTCCTTTTGGCCTCTACAGAGGTCATTTCTAAAGCTTCCCCGCGGTGTGGGAGCGATGGAAGGGACTGCAGCAACTGTATCACAGTTCACCACCTCTCTCACACCGATTCTGTTTCAATTGCTCTCTCAAAAGTCTTATTGCTGGGAGCCCTTTCTATACAACCTCCTGCATACCAATCTCAGAGTTTGTTTTCTAAAAACAGAGATTTAGGGCATTGCATTCTACAGGCCCCCAGGAAGCAAAGGCTGCTGTGTAATTGTGCGGTGCCCACCCCCACCAGCTGGCCATGAGGGCCTCCTCACCATACTTCCTGACATCCTGTGGCGATGTCATTGTTAAATTTGATGAGAGGGAAGGCGGTAAACTTAAAGGTGATACCTGTGGAGGTTAATTTACTAATGGGTCCAGCATATCAGGCCTTTGAGGAAAGTAGTAATTATAAAAGGATGGCATTTGATGGTTGTTGTGGGGACAATGGATGCATTGGAGAAAGACAATGACAGGATGACGGTGATTAATCACCCATTTAGGTGAAGTGTAACGGCCAAAGGGCCTCTTTGGTAGCATATAAAAATGTTCTCACCTCAACTCTAGGGCACTAAAAGCTGCGAAGTGAGCCCGGAACTTAATTATGAAAGAAGCAGAGCTCCCCAAAAGGTTGACATGTCATTAATTTAAATCTCCTATGCCGATGTCAGAGGGCTGTTGGGTAGAATTATGAGTTTGCAATTTGGGATGGGGAATCCTTGAATTACAGAACTGGATATTCTTGAATTTTAGATCCTCCTGCCTGCCCTGGGCCTGGAAAAATGGCCCGAACCTTTCAGTTCAAGGCTAACTTGCTGGAGACAGCAGAAGGAAGCTCCTGTGCCTTGTCAAGCAATACAGACTCATTAGGGTCTCCCCCATCTCTCTTCCAGGCCACAGCACCCATAGTTCACTCACACTGTTACCTCAGAGATCAAAGGGACCACCCCCTATTGGAGATGCAGGAGACTGACAGGTGTACATGAGGACAGAAGCTAAGTAAATTAGTCAAAGTACATTCTTTCAAAGCAATTTATGTCTTTCTTCTTCAAATAATTGTTTGAAAGAGCCCCATCAACCCAGGACAGCAGATGTGTCTGTCTTCTCCATCCAGCCCTGCGGCTGTGGCTGAGACGCCGTGCCCTAAAACGGGGACTTTTCTCTGGCTGGCACAGGCTCAGTAAATCCTTCCTTTCAGGACAATATTCACCCTCTGAGGTTTTTAACAAATCTCCAATAAACACTTGTCGCCTCTCAATTTGATCTTTATTTTTAGGTTGCCACATATTTCTTTTTAGAGCTATACCAAAGTGGGGGAGGGAGGAGAGAGGGAGGGAGGGAGATGAGATAAAATTGAATCATCAAAAGAGTTTTATAAGAGCAATTGCGGCCTCCATTCATAATCCTATTCTTACCTTTTCTCCTGGACTTGTGTGCTGAGTAAGGAAACTGAAATATATCCTAATGGGTGACAGAAAACAGCAACAACACATAATTAACACATCAAATTTTGTGAAAGTAAAATTCTTGATTGCTGGTAAAAAATAAATTGGCTTCATTGTTTAGTTAAAAGTATTGATGAACCAAACACACATAAACACGAGTAAAATTATTTATTGCCTGAATGTAATCAACACCTACATTTTAAAACATTTAGAAATAAAATGAGATTAAATTGCAGCACGTAATAATCACCAATGCTTATTCAGTTTGTATTATGTGCCACTCTACAAGCACTTTAAATACTTTCTTTCTACTCACTCATTCAATGTTCATGATCTGATAAGAAGCCTGCTATTATTATCACCATTTTAATGATAAGAAAACTGAGGCACAGAAAGTCTGCCTCAACATAACCATGACCTGATAAGAAGCTATTATTATCACCATTTTAATTATAAGAAAACTGAGGCACAGAAAGTCTGCCTCAACATAGCAGTATGTTTCACTCTTTATTGTTTCATTTGTATTGGAAGCCTTTCTGCATAGCACAGGATTTTTTCAGCTAATTTGATCAATGGAGTGAGCAAATATAGTGAATAGCATCTTACTAGTTTGCCCTTACTGGTTTGATTGAATTACAATGGTTGGACTATGCACAGCACACGGTGAATATATAAGGTGCTGCACAGTTCAGTAACATTTCTATTCATAGGCTGTTCAGTGGCATCTGCCAAGGTTGGTGGCATCCTGGGGACTGCTCCTCTGGACAGGATGGCGGTAAAAAGCCCCTGCTGAGGTGAGAGTTCAGAGGTCAGCAATCCTCAGCAAGTCAGCACAAATGTGCTTATTCAGTTCTTCCCCTGGGGCACGGTTCTAGGCTGTAGGGATATTGCCCTGGAAACAGGGAGGTGAGCCCTTCCCCCAAAGGGTAGAAAGACAGCCCTGGCCAGTGTGACTCAGTGGTTAGAGCATTGGCCCGTCCACCAAACGGTGGAGGGTTTCATTCACAGTCAAGGGCACATGCCTGGGTTGCAGTTTCATCCCTGGCCCTGGGCGGGTCACGTGTGGGTAGCAACCAATCAATGTGCCTCTCTCACATCATTGTTTCTCTTTCTCTCTCCCCCTTCCCTCCCTCCATTCCACTCTCCCTAAAAAACAAACAACAAAAACAGATGCGGAAAGACAGAAAGCCAGAGGAAAGCAGACCAGTTCATTTTAGACACTGAGTACTGTAAACAAACCAACAAACAGAACAACAGGTTAATTATATTTAAAAAGAAATGGGTCGGGTGAGGGGAAGTCGCTGTTATTTTTAAGCTGCAGGGATCTCTTTTAAAGGTTGAATACTTAGCCTGAAACATGAAGTGC
>NW_005364633.1:1887025-1888377 GCF_000412655.1 Myotis brandtii
AATTAATTCAATTTACCATAAAATACATTCACTTATATCACAGAAATTTGCCAACGTGCCAATAGAATAGGGGAGGAGTCAGGAGCTGATTAAGGAAGAAGAATTAACACCTAATGTAGACACCGAATTTTTCTTATTTTTCCATCCAAATGAAGCACTCATTTATTTTAATGATTAACTGCCTACAAATACAGGATACAGCTGCAAAACCGGTTTCATTTCTATGAGACGACGATTCTGTTTTGGATAGAATCTGTTTAATGCAGAAGAGGCAAGGTTTGAGGCTGGACATTCCATGACTAAGACAAAACTTACGAAATGCTTACAACAATCGTGAAAGTAGTTAGTAGGAATTGTTGGAGGTGCCGAGGTAGCAAAGGTGGCAAACAATAATAATCCAGGCTGTCAAGTTAGAATCCAGGACCAACTAAAGAGGCAATTCCACATGTTTTTCAATCATTGAAATTTAATTCTCATAATAACTCTGTGAAGTAATGAATTGGTTAGAATTATTTTGTGCCAAGGAACAGAAATTCACTCTTACTTAATTTTTTTAATCCTCACCTGAGAATATATTTTTCCCATTGCTTTTCAGAGAGAGTGGAAGGGGGAGAAGAGGAGAGAAACATCGATGTGAGAGAAACATATTGGCTGGTTGCCTTCTGCACGCAGGTCAGGGAAGGAACCCTCCACCCAGGTACATGCCATTGACCAAGAATCAAGCCTGGGACACTTCGGTCGATGGGCGACCTCTAACCACTGCGAGCATAATGTCCAGGGCTGACTAAATTGTTAAAAAGGGAGTTAACTTAAAAAATAGTTATAACAAAAAAAGAGGAGAAAAAGAAGGAAGGAAGAACTAAACCATTTCTAATGAAGGGCAGGGATAGTCACAGTGCTAGAAATTCCCATCAGGAACACATTGGGTGTGTTGGCTTTAGCCTTCTCCTCACACTGTACCCAAGATTTAATTTACCAGGAGCTAAAGCCTGTTTGGATCACCTGCCCATCCCCTGATAGCAGGCAATATTAGATAATACGGGAGAAAGTTCTACACCATCTTCCCATGAAGCACCTAGAATGAAGTGTGAAAATTCCCTTTAGGACATACAGGGTGACTTTACCAAAATAAAGAGATGCTGTATCAAAGAAAATGTCCACAACGTGGGTTGTCTTGTTGGTTTCTCAGAGATGACATACATAGATTTAGGCCAAAGAAGGCTCAGTGGTTGAGTGTCGACCTATGAACCAAGAGGTCACAATTTGGTTCCTGGTCAAGGCATATGCCCGGGTTTCAGGCTTAATCCTTAGTGGGGGGCGTGCAGGAGGCAGCCGATCAATGATTCTCATTG
>NW_005364633.1:1888597-1893137 GCF_000412655.1 Myotis brandtii
ATATTCAAAACAGCTTTAAACAGGAACTTTTCAAACTTCATTCTCTTTCCTTTTTCCCAGTACTTATAAGGAAAGATTAGCACATATATTTCAATTTAACATTTTAATGAACAGTGAACTCTGACCAGATGCCTGAGTGGTAAATCATATATGCGTACACACGTGATTTCGAAGATGGATATTTATAGATACATACAAATTACAGAAAGAGAAATATTTCCTATATCAATTTTTATAATGACACGGGCTGTGCTTCTGATTCTTTTATATTCTTTTGAAACACACTTTTAGAGTGAAAGTCTGTACTATAATTTTAGTCTCATTGCTCAGCCAAAAATTTTAAAAAATAATCTGAAAAATGAAAACATTTTTTCAATGCCCCAGCTTTAAACACAAGCCATAAATTTAAAATGATAGCCTGAAACAGATGTTCAACATATGCCACAGATACAGACATGATTTTCATCATCATCAATTAGGTGCTCACTGGCTGGATATAATAGGTATTGTAGGGAGAATGTCAGAATCTATAAATCGGACACACATGGAAGAGGGCAAGGTAAACATGTAAGTTATTGTGTGGAGTACATGTTTTCTTGAGGTTTTAATTCCCATAAAATTGGACATTCTTATTAGCATAGCTTTATATTAAGATTACTAAAGTGAATTCTCAATTGCTTCATAATATTTCAGTATTTTAGTGTTGGTAAAATAAAACCTTTAGCTATACCCAATAGTTACATATGTGTATGTGTAACATACTTTCATTGAGAAAACTTTTGTTTCATAGATATATTTTTCATCCACCAATCCCATTGACAAAAAATAATAAATAGCTGGTTTGGATCAGTGGATAGTGTCGGCCTGTGGACTAAAGGGTCCAGGGTCCAATTCTGGTCAAGGGCACATGCCCGGGTTGCGGGCTTGGTCCCTAGTGAGGGGCATGTAGGAGGCAGCTAATCAATGATCCTCTCTCATCATTGATATTTCTATCTCCCTCTCCCTCTCCCTCTCCCCCTCCCTTCCTCTCTGAAATCAATAAAAAATATATAAAACAATAATTGAAATGACACTTGTTTAACTAACCTATGAGTATAAGACAGTACAGATCTGGAATGACCAGTATCTTAACAGTGAACAAAATTGGCTTTTTTTAATCATAATGAAAAGATAAATTTTCCATAAAACATGAATCTGCCTGGCATTTTGCTGTATGTGTTGTATTCATTTTTAATGGGAACATTATTACTGTGAAACTGTCGTTACTAACATTTGGAATGCATTAACTACTTTGTCGTTTTTATCAGATTTCATGACTGCTTTCTCTGTGTCATGAATGCATAGTGAAAGTGGATCATATAATTCTATGAACTTTTTCTGTAGGAATGGCATTGGAGGGCACACAGAAAAAAAATTGTACAGTTATAAAATTTGGTAAAGAAAAAAAATTGAGTGAAGTTCAAGAAATATGTCACAGATGAAATCCCAAACCCATAAAGAAGACAGAGCAGTGTTTCTGACAGCTCTTTGGCTATGCAAACATTTTTTGAAGTGCATCTCAAAGGTGATGTTGTGAAGAGAACCATTTGGGAGCTCCTACAATACAAAGTCATATGCATGCCCATCAGGAAGAAGAAGTCACCGTGTGAAGGTGCAGAGGTAGCAAAGCACACGGCTAGAATGTCTTCGTGGGTGGTGGTGCGGTGAAAAGTAACGGAGCTATGTCTGTGTGCAACGGGAGGGCAGATCTGAGGAAAAGCAGATACTTACATACATGACTGAGAGGCAGGTGCGAGATGTCACAGTAGAAAAATCCATTGGAAAATTGAATTAATTATCAGGAGGTTAGTGAGAATCCTAGACTCATTTGTACACGGCTTGCCATCATTAAAAAAGCAAACACTTTTTGGAAATGTATAAAAGTGTTTTAAGTACTGGAGTATTTCTATTAAATGAGATGTATTGGGTGTTACAAATAGTGGATTCAAAGGAAATCTCCGAGAGGTTCTTTGCAAAAGAGAACAACTGAAGGATTAACTCCAGAGGATGTTCAAGGCATTATCAGAGCAGTGTGCCTATATAACTGAGACTTTGCAATATAGCCAAAAGGAAAAAAGAAAGTCTAAAGAATACATTAACACAGCAAATTAGAAATGTGAGACCTTTAAGAAAGCATGGCAATCAGTTCTGATACTGAAGAAAGTTTTCCAGGTAAGCCCACATCCTTGGGCTGAAGGAAGGTCATTGATGATCTTGGAAAGGGTTATTTTAAGATGATTGTGGCAATGTAATGACTTCAAAAGAAAATAGTATGTGAGTATTAAATATTGTGAATGGAAATAGTAATATTGATAAGTAGATAGAGGCATTATTATAATTATTGAATCAGTTATTATAATGATTTATTTTTCATTTGAGGATATGACCAAGGAATAGAGAAAAAAACAAAGCAAGTGGGAATCACATTTCCATTAAGGTAAGCATATATTAGAAAGGAGCGTATTCAAATGGAAGAATGTTGGCAGGAGACATGGAACTAAATAAAGGAATGTCTTGTCTGCTGGCCTCCATGTCCAGGGAAGACAGACACAAAGCAAGTTCTGAAAGCAATAGGTGAAAGCGCATTATACGTTAAATGACCTTAGTTTAGTTACTCAGCAAATGGAGGAAATGACTAGAGTCCTCTGGAGAGATTACTGGGTATACAAAAGCCACATGAAGATGTAACTGTGTTTGCAGACTGCGGGTTGGTGTTACTCACGTGGTATACAGCTTTCATTGTTTTTCTTTTCTCTATGATTCCTAAGGTTAATTACTTTAGCCAATTTTCCTGTGCTTGAGTGATTTAATTGACCTAGAGATAGTGTTTGTATCTCCTTGGAAACACTAGTGCAGTGATGGCGAACCTATGACACGCGTGTCAGAGGTGACACGCGAACTCATTTTTTTGGTTGATTTTTCTTTGTTAAATGGCATTTAAATATATAAAATAAATATCAAAAATATAAATATTTGTTTTACTATGGTTGCAAATATCAAAAAATTTCTATATGTGACACGGCCCCAGAGTTAAGTTAGGGTTTTTCAAAATGCTGGCACGTCGAGCTCAAAAGGTTCTCCATCACTGCACTAGTGGATCGTAAGTTCCTAATATTTGAAAAATAAGAAACTGGGAAAAAAGAAATAATAGGAGATTATAACCAGATAAGAGAATATATAGTGATACATTTCAGTATGGATGCAGTTCCACATTATAACAAAACCTGGCAAATAACACTGGACAAGTGCTGCGAAAAAGATATAGGGATGAATTTTTCATCTGTAAATTTGGATATTATTATTGATTTCATAAAATTACGGAAATGATCGAATAATCAGGCAATTCATTTAAAAGGTTAAAAATAGTGGTTGACATGTTGTATGTGTGCAAATGTATTAACATCTTGATGATATCTATAGTTACTTTTAAGGCCTCTGTTCCCATCTATGTATTTAGTCATTGTTAGTCTTGGTGAGTACCTACCCTTTACAAAGTTAACTCCACGTACAATACAGAAAGGTGAGAGGGAATGTGTATGACAAGGCTGATCGCTCAGTCCTCTGGAAAGGGGAAATGATGGAAGAGAAATATGCCTCCATAAAACTCACTCCCAGGAGGAGATGGTGACAGGGCTGTACCTGAGTCAGCAGGAGAGCTGCTATTCTTCTGGGAAGTCACAGTCAGAAGAAATCACGTGGTAAATAAAGTAAATAAATGCACCACCCACAGCCTGTGGTTAATGCTAAAGGAAAATGACTCTATCTTCCAAATATGTATTGAGCATATTGTCTAAATAATATTCCAGTGCCCAATAGATGTGTAATAGATGCTAGAGAGATAGATAGATGGAAGATAAATAGATGACTGATAGATAGATAGATAGATAGATAGATAGATAAATAGGTAGATGAATAGATAGATAGATAGATAGATAGATAGATAGATAGATAGATAGATAGATAGATGATAGATAGGTGATAGATAGATAGATAGAAACAAGATAGATGTAGGGGGAAATGGCTGATGGATGAAATAAATTAGCAAATCAAACACATAAAGAACAGCAGAGAGATGTATGATGGATGTAGGGGGAAATGGCTGATGGATGAAGTAAATGAGCAAATCAAACACATAAAGAACAGCAGAGAGATGTATTCCACTGACTAAGCTAACAGGATATTTACAGCCTCTCCTGTTTTATGCAGTGACGCCTCTGTTTTATTTAGACCCCCGTAGAGTGGAGAGGACACTCTGGGGGAGGCCATCTACCTTCCGGAGCCGCCCAATTCAAATGCTAATCTTATCCAGAAACCCCCTCAAGGACCCACTCAGAAAGAATGTTTAATCCCCACACCCTGTGACCCACTCAGGTAGACACATAAAATGAATCCTACAACCAGCAGCATAAACAGTCACATTAGAGAGTATAAAGCCTTGAGAAGATTGTGAAGGAGGAGGAAATCTTACCTTTTGCTACAGCATGGGGGGAGGGGGAAGAGA
>NW_005364633.1:1893228-1906914 GCF_000412655.1 Myotis brandtii
TGCTGAGTGAAATAAGCCAATCGGGGAAAGACAAATACCACAGGACATCACTTATATGTGGAATCTAGTGAACAATATAAACTGATTATATGGAGCAGAGTGACAGCTGTCAGAGAGGAGGGGCCGGGGGACTGGATGAAAGAAGGTGAAGGATTTAGCCAAAGGACATATATTCATAACCCACAGACACAGACAATGGCCAGAGGGATGGGGGGGAGGGGGGCAGGCAAAGGGGAGGACAACTGCAATAGTGTCCACAATAAATATAAAGTGTAAAAAGTTATGACTAGAAATATTAATTTTCTTGATAAAATTTAAAAAAAAAACAAAAAAACTAAAGATTCAAGGTTATCAGTTCCAGTATTTAAGGTTATGCTACTTTACAAGCAAATTCTAAGAATCCCAAAACAAGACATAGAGAGCCATTTTTCTGGAATAACATCAAATATTACATATTTTATCTATATTTAATTATATGATAGACTATATGCTATTGGCATATGTTATCTTTCCATTCTTTTAAGCGATTAAGATATTGACTGCAGCTGTATGTGTATATGTATATATATATATGGAATAGTTATATGTATATGTGCATATGTGTATATATTAGAATAGTTTTAGATTTACAAGACTGATAATTTCTGAGAATTTGATTTAGATGGCTTTGGCAGTTTTGAAGAATACTGATCAGGTATTTTATAAATTTGGTATGAGTTTGATGTTTTTTTTCAGGGTGTGACAGGGTTTGTGGGTTTTTAAGAAATTAACAACTGAGATAAAATTTCATTCTCATCACATCATATCAAGGGTACATGTCATCAATAGGATATCACTATTGATGATAATCTTGATCAACTAGCCATGGGAGTGTTAGCCAGTTTACTGCAAAGTGGTCTTCCCTCCTCGCTCCCCTAGAATACTATACTCTTTGGAGAAGTCACCCTGCATTCTGCATAGCTAAATGATGAGGGATTGTGCTCCCTGTCCTTGCAGTCTTCTCCATGGGAGGATTGTCTGTTCTCCCTCATTTATGCATTCAATAGTTTATGTCTAAATGGACTCATGGATGTTTATTTTATTCTTTGGGTTATAATCCAAGATTATATTATTTATTTTGTTATTCAAACGTTTTCCAGTTTTGGCATTAGGATCTCCTGTGCCTGCCAACATACGTCCCTTGTTGTTGAGTCTGTATTATTGTTTTTAACGTCTTTTAAAACCTGTCACTACTAGATGCTAAGATGCTCCAAGCTCATTCTGTGTATTCCCTCAGTCCTCAGCTCTCTCTCGGGAGTTTCTGGCTCCTCTTACTAGAGAGTGGTATCTGAAACCAAGACTGGTCACTGAGCGTGCTCCTCGCTACTGAGATGTCACTGCTTCAAGGCTCTCTCCGGTGGCAGAATAAGGAAGTGCGTGTGCGTTTAATGTGCACACGGCTTCGAATATATTCCGTGTATCCCTCTGTGTCGATATTAAGCTAAATATGGTTCACATTGCTGACTCCAACTTTAGCCCCATTGCCACATGAATCATTCTAGCCCCCCTTGATTGTCACCTCCCACTCTAGCACCGGCTCTGCCCATTCACCAGCCATCAACAGTTCCTTGAAAGTATAGAACAACTATATATAAAATGTTTTCAGAATTGTTAACGTGTACCCTGTGGGGAGACACTCGAACAAGTACAGTACAGTGCTATGTAAAATATGTTTGCCTTTAATTTTACAGTCTCCACTCACTTTCAAGGTCACAGAGGTCAGCATTGTTTGCCCCCACCTTCTAGGATATCAGTTCATGAATTTGTAATACAGGTAGGCTTTTGCCAGTCTGAATTCCACCTGGGATTGACTTGCCAACTAATTTTTACAATTTGCATACATTCTTTCAAACAGAGAATATATACTTTGGTAAAAGCATACAACCAGAAAACAGCTGGAGTGATTGTGGGTGTTAGAAATATATCTCAAAAGCACACACAGGTACAAGTTGATCAAGAAAGTGGGGGTATAAACATAGAGACAAGAAAGAGGTTAAGCTACCAATATAAAGATAATTAAAATTAAGGTAGAGTGCAATTTCAACTCAACATTAAAATATTACTTATATATAAATATATGGATAAAGCCCTTGGAGATATGAATTACCAAATGAAAATCAAATAACCAATACCCATGGATTATATGGGCTAATTCTTTTTTCTATTTGAATGAGAGAATTTGGAAAGTGCTTGCTTTTGATTAAAATAAAACAAATATGTGGAGGAATGTCATAAAACAAATAGTAACATAAATTGGTTTATATTAATATAATCACAATAGCACTATTTACTTATTTATCTTAACTTGAATAAGAGTCTTTACTCTTGGAACAAAGTACCAAAAATGGGTGGCTTAAAAAACAGAAAAACAGTATTTTTTCACTAGTTTGATCTAAAATATTTTGCTCTAACAAACAATGGTTAGAACAAAGCAGCTGTTTTTGTTTTGTTTTATTTTAATTCTACATAGGGGATTAAAAGAAACCTAAAAGCTTACTGTATTACTGATGGCCATTGAGGACTATGTAATGAGAAAGAGCTTAAATTAAAATTTCTAAGATTGGTTAGAAAGATATTTTCTACCTCCCATATCCAACTTTTGAAAATATGTCTTCCCTTGGGTACGGAGAGCCAGAGAATTTCTTTGTGTGTCCTAATGTTTTCAATATCAATCATTGAACTGGACACGGCCTCAAACACCACGCGTTCCCTGGTTTACACACACCTATCTGAGGGTTCACGCACATGATCCAATTAAGGCTATTTTCTGAAATCCTATCTTCCCATGACATCCCTAGCTTCTTTCTCCTCAGGCCTGGTCTGGCGCTTCGGGGAGTTCCTGGCTACGCAAAGCAAGCATGAAGCCATTGCTGTCTTTGTCTTGTTAGCCGGTGGGGAGCTAAAACATGAAGGCCAGGTGCATCCTGTGGTCGCTTTGAGTACCGCTTCCCTTTACTTGGAACAATGACAAACTTGAGATGCACTAAGCATGTATGACAGATGCTGGCAGAAAGCAGGGATTTTTTTTTCCTGAAGAAAGAAAAGAAGTGTAAGGAGAAGGAGTTTACAATGAGAAGCTGAGAGGCATTGGGGAAGAGCATGTTAACCATGATCTTGACTGTTTTCAACCCACTTTCCCACACTGAACACCTTTTCCTCAAGACTGTTTGAGGAGAGTGCAGAATTTGTGACAAACACATGTCGGGGCGAGGTCACACATCACAGGCTGCGGAAGAAGGACCGATGGCTGGGGAATACAGATTTTCATATCAACAGGTTCGAGTTGTTGACAGGTTGGACGTCCTTGCGAAGACATGCGATCCCCCAGGAGAAGAGCAGCTCAGAAATGGAGAGCTGATCTGACTGCTGCAGTGTCCTGGGAAAAGCCAGGGAAAGGAAGGTGTTAAGGCTGAATGAACTTGTAGCTTTCTGATTAAATTTTGGGATACTGCTAGGTTTTAATTATTTAGAAATGTATTATAAACTAGGATAAAAATGAGAGCAAATATTTTTCATGGAATTTGATTATATTTTATTTAAGAAGTTGTGGCACAGAGATAAGAGTATATAGGTATGTTAGTTCAGATTTTATTCTATGAAAGAATAAAAATTCTGCCCGGCCAGTGTTTCTCAGTGGTTAGGCATTGCTCTATGAACCAGGAGGTCATGGTTTGATTCCTGGTCATTGCACTTGCCCAGGTTGCAGGCTCAATCCCCACTGTGGGGGTGTGAAGGAGGCAGCCTATCAATGATTCTCTCTCATCATTGAGGTTTCTACCTTTCATCCTCTTCCTTCCTCTCTGAAATCAATAAAAAATAAATAAATAAATAAAATTTTAAAAAATTCTATGCAATCTCTTTAAAATATGTATGCTTAATATATATCTAATTGAAATGTATATACATATCAGAAAAAATAGACATGTTCATATTTATTTCTGATAATAGAATAACCACTGCAAGGAACAGATTTTGACCAAATATCAGTTGTTCTCTTGAATGTCATGGAACTTAAATTGGATAATATCATGTCTTCTAATAGAATTTCCAGTACATGCCTGAGGATGTTTTCAATAACAAGAAAGACTGCATCCAAGGCAGCAAAGATGAGAGCTGTCAGTCACCAGGAATTAGTGTGAGGCCATTGATTAACATACAAGAGGAAGGAAACTACTTTTATATCACGTGACAGTATATTTAGGGATTTTCTTTGAATCTTTATGTTCAAGAGCTAAGTCGTTTTCTCTTCTTTCTCCAGCACTTGTAAAAAAGTAAAACAAAAACACATAATAATAACAAATCAATAGGATTTTATATATTCAAATGACAGAATATTAAACATTTATATTCAAGTGTTATACAGTTTGCCCTGCTCCCTTTATAACTAGCTATGAATATGGATGTATATATTTATATATGTATGTGTATATATAATGTGTGTTATAAAACTAAAAAATAACATGCAGATTTCTAAAATATAGTCATATACAAAAACATGAGCAAAATATAACCATTATCATGTTTAAAATATCTGACAATTCAAAAGAGCATCTTGCTCCCTATAATCGGTTACATGTGATTCATGAGCTATTGATCCCAGCATCCTCTAATAGGACCTATTTTATTTAGATATAGACAAATATTTAGTGCAGATATAATGAGATCAGCAGATGAGGCAATACCGGCAATAGACAAATTTACATATTGTGAGGCTCATGTGTCAGTGGTAGATCCTTGTCTAACAGCTATGACTGAAGGACTATGGGAAGTTACAAGGCCCAGAAGAGTGCCCAGAATGTGGGTGGGAGTCCAGACATTTGTTTTTATTTTGGGTAACACATTGTCTGTTGACCTGAGAAGTTCATTGAGGACTGCTTGATGGTTGGTGTGTCTCACTGGCCAGCTCAGACATGAGCTCAGAGTTCCCTTGTGTGTGAAAAAGCTTCAATGCCATTGCTGTTTTATTCCATGAGACATAATCTAATGACTGAAATGTTAATCCTATACTTCCAGCAAAAGAAAAAAGGTTTGAGTTTATTAAAAAAACAAATAAACAAGCATATAAACTTATACTTTGCACCAGTAGGTAATATAAGATAAAGGCTGAGAAATGTGTTTTCATCTAGACACTAAATGGTGCAGTGTGGTGACTCTATCTTCTGTACCATCACCAAGTTTCACTGGTCATTTTCCTTAGATAAAGACTATTTTTGAAAAAAAATTTTCTATTATGCATCTCCTGGTTATAATAGATGCCAAACATTTATAGGACAATGTTCACTCATTTCAGTTTTAAAATTAGCTATTGAATCTGGTCATACATTTTCAAAGTAATGATTAAAGGAGCATATATATGATGCTATTACTTATTAATAGAATTAATGCAATCTAAATATCAGGATCAATAGATATATAAGACACATAAAGAACCAATGAACCACAAAAGCATGTGGAGCTGGTTAGGACACGTGTTCCACATATGTTGCTTAGCAGTACCTCCTCCCTGAGGCTGAGGCTGACTCTAGGCAGCAATTAACATGGACGTGACTAGAGAAAATGAATGAGGAGGCAATGCATCATGTCTAGAAAAAAGCCTCACTTTTAATGATGCTCAGTAGCTTATGCAATTTACTTTAAAGCTGGAGCAATTTCAAAATAATAATTGGTTCCACTAACAGAGGTTTCCAGGTACCTACAGGAAGCTTCAGAAATGATTTGATTTAAAAAGATTCACAGCAGATCTGTGTCATTCTTCGCATTATGATAATAAGGATATAACATTCTATCCCTCTATGACAAAGTAGTGGTACTTTAATCCAAAGACACTAGGTTTCAAAATACAATCATTAGTGAAATGTTAGCTTAAATTACATTTCATCAATCGCACCACACTTCATTTAAATATTTAATTAAATAATCTTTATATATAAAAGCCTAAGCAACCAAACGACCGAATGACTGGTCGACTGGTCACTATGATGCACACTGACCACCAGGAGGCAGACACTCAGTGCAGGAGCTGCCCCCTGGTGGTCAGTGTGCTCCCACAGTGGGAGCGCTGCTCAGCTGTCCCACCCATCCTGGTGGCCCACCAGCCTGGTGGCAGCCACTTACCCCCTCAGTAGTAGTGCAGGTCCAATCTCCAGAGAATGGGCCAGGCACTGACAGACTGGAGCCGCCTGCACAATCCCAACAGTGCCGCCAGCCTCCTGGAAGTCGGCCTCGAGCACCATGGCTGCTTCCTCTCTCTAGATCAGTGATGGCGAACCTATGTCACCTCTGACACGCGAACTCATTTTTTGGTTGATTTTTCTTTGTTAAATGGCATTTAAATATATAAAATAAATATCCAAAATAGAAGTCTTTGTTTTACTATGGTTGCAAATCTCAAAAAATTTCTTTATGTGACACGGCACCAGAGTTAAGTTAGGGTTTTTCAAAATGCTGACATGCCGAGCTCAAAAGGTTCACTATCACTGCCCTAGATGCTCCACAAGGAAGAAACGATATAGAAGCAGCTGCCAGGTGGCTCCCGGCAACATTAGCGGGACGGATCCGGATCCCAGCCTGGCAAGGGTGTCCTACCGCCCACCTGGAGGGCTGATTGCATCCCAGCACCACCCCACCCCCCTTGGGATGGGCGCCAGACACAGGGCTCACAGCTAGTGAGCACCGCTACTGCAGCACGAGCCTCTCCCGATTAGGACTGACTGGGTTTGAGGGGCCGGAATGAGCGGGAATGGCAGGCAGGAGTGGCAGGCGGCGTTGGACTGCCAGCTTTGGCCCGATCCCAGCAGGCCATCCTGAGGGATCCCACCCATGCACAAATTCGTGCACTGGGCCTCTAGTATTTCATAACATTTAATTAATAGTGTATATAATATTGCCCTAGCCAGTTTGGCTCCATGGATAGAGCATTGGCCTTAGGACTGAAGGGTTCAATTCCTGGTCAGGGCACATGGCTGGGTTTTGGGCTTGATCCCCAGTAGGGGGTGTGCAAGAGGCAGGCGATCAATGATTCTCTCTCATCATTGATGTTTCTATCTCTCTCCTTCTCCCTTCCTCTCCCTGAATTCAATAAAAATATATTTAACACAAAAACAAAAAACTGGTCATTTAAAAAATAGTGTATACAATATTACCTCAGTTATATAAGCATAATAATAAAAATTATAATATTGCCCTGACTGGGTGGCTCAGTTGGTTGGAGTGTCATCCAATACACCGAAAACATATCCTTGGGTGACAATTTTTTGAACATGACAATATTAAGGGGGAGCTTAATATAACAGAGGAAGATGGTAGAAAATGAGGCATAGTGAAAGGGAATTGATTGATTCTTCCATTTTAACCATGTTTATGCATGTTCATGGAATGAACACTGTGTCATGCCTGCACCCTGGCTGCCAGCAGTGTTTAAATGACATTGGCTGTATGTATAGGTTACACAGATGTCAAGTAGGGGAATATATGTCTGAGGATCAATGGAATGTGGTACCTAGGAACCAGACTGCTAGGTATTATATATTGTTAATTTTCATTTTTAATAATTAGGCTCTGAAGATTAGGTAATTTATAGAAGTCCTACAGTTAATCAGCAGGTGAATCAGATTTACTCTCAGATCTTTTGACTCCCAAAGCTGGTACTAATTCTATCTATATATATAAAAGCCTAAGCGACCCTCTAATCATCCAACCAGTAGCTATGATGTGCAATGACCACCTGGGGGCAGACGCTCAACACAGGAGCTGCTGAGCTGTGATGAGTTGGCAGCTGCGGTTCTAGGGTGACGCGCCAGGAACCAGAGAGGAGAGACCCTGATTCTGGGGTGCGTCACCCGGGAACCAACCTCTCCCAATCTAGGACCCCTTGGGGGATGTTGGAGAGCCGGTTTTGACCTCATCCCTGCAGGCAAGGTCAAGGGACTCCACCTGTGCTAGAATCCATACACCAGGCCTCTAGTTATATTAGATTACTTAGAAAAGCTTAATTCAAGCAGCCTTAACATTGGAAATATAAAACCATATTTATCTCTGAGATAGTGATGACACTAACTGAAATAAAATAAATTACATACCTTTTAATTAAATATATGGCATGCAATATATAAGATATCATTGTGGGAAGAAAGTAAGATGATGAGATCTAATCCTAAAAGGGGCAGAGGCTGAACAATGGAGGAAGGAGAGGCTGGCAGATAGTTACAACTGTGCATAAAGCAGGAGTAATGGTTGCTATACTTGGGGTTTCTTGAGTAGAATGATATCTAACCCAGGTGTGAAATGTTCAGAATGGCAACAAACTGTATTATTGTGAGGTTGAGACTCACAAGGATTACCTCGAGTCTATTTTTTTAGTTCTTTTTTTAAAAATTTTTTATCGATTAAAGTATTACAAATGTATCTTTATCCCCCCATTGTCCCCTCATCCTCCCAGTCTTGCCCTCACCCTCACGACCTGTTGTCTGCGTCCATCGCTTATGCTTATATGCATGCATACAAGTCCTTTGGTTGATCTCTCCCCCTTACCCCCACCCTCCCCTACCTTCCCTCTGAGGTTTGAGCATCTGATCGATGCTTCTCTGTCTCTAGATCTGTTTTTGTTCATCAGTTTATGTTGTTCATTATAGTCCACAAATGAGTGAGATCATGTGATATTTATCTTTCTCTGACTGACTTATTTCACTTAGCATAATGCTCTCCAGCACCATCCATGCTGTTGCAAATGGTAGGAGTTCCTTCCTTTTTACTGCAGCATAGTATTCCATTTCATAGATGTGCCTAAGTTTTTTAATCCACTTAAGATACGTGATCTCATGCCAGTTACTTAACTTTCTCAGCCTCAATATTTTCAACTATAATATGATCTAACCAATATATCTCACAGAATCATTGCAATGAAATGTGAATTGCATGCTCAGTACTGGATGAATAGGAAACATGGTGAATGAATTCCAAAAGATTGTTTGGGCTTTCATGAAGTTTTCTAACGACATTCAATAAGGACACTGATTAACAAAGGAGTAATAAAGATAATATTCCCCATTAGGTGAAGAACATGTCAAAGACATAAATATGTGAACACATAAAATTAACAATAATAAGGGAGGTAAAATAGAGAAGATTTTCAAAACAAACTTCACCCCCTTAGCATATTTTTTCTCTGGTCAATAAAAAGATTTCAAAGTGCTGATAATCCATTCGTAATGAACAGTCTTAGTGCTCAGATTGTGGTCTCTAAATACTATTTCCCACTAGAATGAACAAGGTAAAGGCTGATTCTAGATCAGGTACAGGAAGTAGGAAAGTTAAAACCTGGAAGTTATCAAAAGCTGCTGGTGTCTTGTAAAGAATAAAGGAGCCAACTTAAAAGGAATTTTGCTGTTCTAAGACCAATATATATAATTTTCTACATATATTTATTTTTCTGAAGATTGAAAACTAAAAGGAAACTATAAAAAATGTATCCTGCCTTTCCTTTAATTATTATATTTCAAGGACTGGAAATAATGAACAAATCAGGGCTAATAAATGTAGGGGATGATTGGATTGGATTGTCACCCTTTTAAACTTTTCATGAAATGATGGTTTAGGCAAACATCAATGGAAGCCAATGATATTGAGTAGATTCTGCCGCAGAACTTTCTGAATCATTCTGATGCCACGCAATCCCCCAATCAATCTTGACCAAAGGGGAAGTCAGCTAACAGAGTGTCACTCACTGTCATGAAACCAGACAATGCAGCCCCACGTATGAAGTAACCATGGCCAAAGGGAAGCATTCTCATGAGACATTTAACGTGACTAAGAGTTTAAGGATGTGAGGGGACTGGTGGGATGTGTCTAGTGAGTTTAGGAATCAACCTGTCCCTGAAAGTGGGAAAAACCCATTAGGCAAATGCTTTGCTTTGGAATCCTCAGAAGATGATCCCTGGACAAAGATGATCCTGCAGGGACCATGAATGGGGAGCACAGCGGGGCAGGGAAGGGAAGCAGCCCTAACGCCTGCGTTATGAAAGAGCTACCACTAGGGGGAACCAGAGCCTAATCCCATCACAGTGGAAACCTATTAAAAGGCCTACACAGCACCCTTCAGAGGCAGGCCATCCACGGGGCTAGGAGATGGGGTGTCTGCACCCACAGCCACATTCCTTGGTTTGATTTGATTGCAGGGGCCTTAATTCTAGTTGTCCATCCAGGACTGAAAAGGCTTTCTGAAGCTTTAAAGGAAGCCCCCAGGCAAAGAAACCAGGGACTGGCTACATCAAAAGGTAGAGTCCAGAGGTAAGGGATTGGACTTCACAAGTGTCCACCCGGGGCAACAGACACAGGGCATGGGCTGGGAGGAGGAGGGGGAGGAAAGGGTTAGAGGTTCAACGAAACGTCATAGGTTCACGAGAACTATACCTACTCCTTATCTTGATTTATGCCATGATTTCATAGGGATAAATTTATCAAACCTCATAACATTGTACGGGTTCAATATGTGCAGCTTATGTTTTGTCAGTTATACCTCCACGAAGTGGCTTTAAACAAAAACAACAGGGGAAATACAACTTAAAAAATGAAATCAACAAGGATTTTTTTTTTAAGTCTTATTCAGATCTTAATTAGAACAAAGTAACTTGAAAAAAAAACTCCTTTGTCTGATTTTTGAAGACAAAAAATTCCAGAGCACAGGCTGGCTTTAGATGATATTAATAAATTACAGTTACTTTTCCTGAGTATGATGATGGTTATGTAATTATGTTAAAATATTGTCTATTAGTTATGATGTCTGGGATTTGTTTTTAAATACATTTGTGCAGAGAAAAACGTTTGGGTGGGCATACGAGAAAGCCAAATTAGGTCATGATCATTATTTTGCTATTCCCTCTAATTTTGTTTGAAATGCTCCCTAATAAACATTAAAGATAGGAATCGTATAATCTAAAGATAAAAAGACTGATATTTTTGCAAGTAGGTGAGTGAAATACATATTTAATTAGTATTATTTTCAAGAGAGCACAGCTTTTGTTTTGATTTTTATAGATGGCTGTTTTACAAACTTTACTATGTGCCATGATTTACACCACAGCACCTCTATTGCTAAATGTATAGCAAAATCAACAAAGCTATCAGAGGTATAATTGTATATACAAAATTTATTTATTGGTAATTAATAGATTTTAATCAATTAAATATAATTTTTGTAAGATGAGTAAATCTAATGAGACATTCTAAGTTATGTTTAGCTGGGCTATGGGAATACCATGAGTTTTTTGCAATGTGAACATATAACTATCATAAATTACTTTGGATAACTTTGGTTTGCCCTTTTGTCTTTCTCTTCATTATACTTTCTCCACTAAGTAGCTAAGTGTAGAGTTAGCCTTATTAAATTCTTCACAATACATTTTCACCAATATGAATTTCTTTCCAAGGAAAGATCTGATGGTCTTTTTAAAATATATATATGTCTATATTTTGCTCCTTAAAAACAGAATTTGTCAGCAGTTTACATAAATATAATATACTAGAGGCCCAATGCATGAAAATTCGTGCAAGAGTAGGCCTTCCTTCCCCTGGCTGCCGGCACCGGATTCCCTCTGGTACCCGGGACCCAGGCTTCCCTCCTCTGGCTGCCTGCAGGTACCGGGGATCCAGGCTGGCTTCCCTCTAGCCCCGGCTTTGTCAGGAAGGATGTCCGGAATGACATCCAGAAGATGTCCAGTCTAATTAGCATATTGCCCTTTTGTTATTATAGATGATGCTTATTTTACTATTACCTTTATTCTGCATAGAATTTGTTTTACTATGTAGCTTCATTTTAAAACATCTGCCATGTTCATTCACATAATAAAGAAATACAATTGTGGAATTATAGTAGTATGAAGATCATATTTACTGAGCCCAGTTTCTGGTTTAATAAAATCTATAATAAGGCACAACTTCAAAAATGCAAATAAAATGACACATATTCTTGGTATTTTCTAAAGCTAAAGAAAAAAACTGAGATGAAGAAAAAGATAAGTTGGAAAACTCAGTTAATTTACTATGCAGTCAGCTCAGTGTAGTGTGTTGAAAATCCAATCAGACATTGGCATTTTCTGTAAGAAATGTACTTTTAACACAGCTTAATAAGTAGAGAGGATGACAGTCTGCTAAAAGAATAATTTCATTTTTTGCTCCAAATAACTGCTACATCATAATGATGAAAGATTTCTTGTGTGTGTAAGACAAAGCTGAGTTATAATGAGATCCTCCATTTTTTTCTAGACCAGCAAATAAATGAACTGTAAGTAATGGGTTCCAATTTAGAGTTCTTTTTTCTCGCTGAAAATGAGGACTCTGCAGAACTCTGATGGATCTCTGAGTGTGTCTGCATGCTCTCAGTCATTAGAGATGAATTTATAGGGTTGAGGGGGAAAGGGAGGGCAAGGTTCTATTTATATTCTGTAATGTAGTAGTATTGCCATGGAACCCTGAGGCTAAACTTTCTAAGGAAAATAAATAATCTCTACAATAAATAAACTAGAAAAGAAACTAATCTCAGAAAAAAATATTGACACTAAACCTAATAAAGCAACTTTCTTAAGGAAAGACTTTTGTAGGAGATTTTTTTAAAAGAATGAGCTAGAATAACGGCACAGTGAAAACACATCTGATAATCAAAAGAATATTTGAATGAGCTACCAGCTAGTTATTTTAAGGGGTGAAAAATATTACCTTGTGCCATCTATTTCCTGTTTGCCCGTTGTGAGGCCTTTAGACGAATATTTTCAACACCTGGAATGGATTTCTATTACCTTTAATGGAGATGGTATCTGTACTCTTTAAATCAGTCGCTTACCATGGTCTTCTAAATGAAGAACTTCGTGTTTACAAAGGGACTTGAAAGTGAGACTAGATCTAACGCCGGATTGTGGAAGGTCCATTTCAGAGATATTAAAATGGAGTGTTAACTAGTCATATTCTTGTTAGAATTGTCGGTGTTCTAATAAAGGTGGATTTGAGATAAAGGAATGTAAGGGAATACTGTGGGGAGGTTTTTGTAAGTAACACGCGGATTTATTTCTCATGTCCACACAGTTACATGGCACCTAAAAGTGAACGCCCGTCTCCTGACCAAACAGGTCACCTGGTGGTCACTGTAGACGCAGTCCTGGGCTCTCTCCCGGTCCGTTTCTCAGTGTTGGCCAAGCAGAGGAAAGCCAGGTCCAAGGAGCCATAAAAACATTATTTAAGATTAACGCCTGAAAATAGCACAGTACGTTTAGGGTTATCAAATGAACTCACATACACCATTTCAATAAACCCTACAAAATAAAATCCAAAACAACGGAGGGCCCCTGCCTAGTACAAAGTTCTTCTCAGAGACAGAGAAGGCGACACCTCTTTCCTTGAACACATTGGGACGTCATATGGAAATAAACATTTTACATGCAACACACCATTCGATGCTTCCAACAACTCTGGCGATTTTATTCATGTTTTAGAGATTGCAAGCCAAGTTTAGAAAATTAAGTGGTTTCCCTTGGCTGGGAAAATATGTAAATGTTTTAGCAAAGATCCAGATTCAAGACTATTTAGGTCTCAAATTGATGTGTTTTCCACTACATTTAATAGCTCTCCTCCCTTCCTCCCTTCCTCCCTCCCTCCCCCCTC
>NW_005364633.1:1907089-1910283 GCF_000412655.1 Myotis brandtii
CTCCCTCCCTCCTTCCCTTCCCTTTCCTTCCTTCCTTCCTTCCTTCCTTCCTTCCTTCCTTCCTTGCTTCTTCCTCCCTCCCCACTCCTTTCCTACCTACTTTTTTTCCGACAATGATTTATAAAGTGACTGATAAATGGAATGACATGCTCAGTGCTGTGCAGATACATGTGGGTAAGATTCAGTTCTTACGTTGAAGAAGTTTCATAGACAGATGGCAACCTAAGAATTACTGGAGGACTTGGGTCTTTTCACATTGGCCGGGTTCCGTTTTCCCTTCCCCTTGGTGTAGGTCTCAGTATCACATGCTGCTGCGCTCATCCCTGTGGAGAGCAGACCTGTCCCAGGAGAGCTGCGGAGCAGGAACTTGATCTTCAGAAAACAGAACTCTAGCTCAAGGACTCTCATGTGAAACCTTGCTGTTGTAGGTGACGTTGGCAAGATGGAGGGCTAGGAGGTTCCAGCACCGTCTTCTACATAAAAGCAACAAATAGCCACAGACGGACAAAGCAGCTCTGGATTACAAGGAGAGGGCAGCGGAAACCCTGCAGAGCTCCAAACCAGGGTAGATGGAAGGAAAAGTACAGGAGGCTTTTACTTGTAACACCCCCCCCCCCCCCGCCCCCAGTGCAGAGCAGCTGGGTGAGGAGAGTGTTCCCTCGGAGGAATGTCCCCCCACGGAGAGAAGGAGAGCAGAACCCCGCAAGGCTTGTCACTGCGGACCCCGGTCCTCCCTAAAGCTGAGCCCATGGACAAGGCCACCTGGAGTCCCTGCTGCCTTGGCTCCTCCTGGGGCTGCCGTGTGCATTGCCCTCCAGGATCAGCGGCCACAGAGCCTCTCCATTGGGGCCTGGAGCTGCTGCCCACCTCTGGTCCCGAGTGTGGCTCAGACCTGCCCTTGCTGGTGTCCACTGCTGCTCTGTGCTCCACCCATCGGCTCCCAAGTTGGAGCTTATCCAGTGTGGGACCAAGCTGTGCCTGTTCTGTGACTGCTCCCTAAGTAGACTTGGCTTTGACCTCCCATCCCTGGACCAGGCCCCTGCAGCTCCCTGCCCCACCCCTCAGTCATGGCTCCATCTGCTCTCACCAGGCTGAGCTGCTGCTGGTCTCTGGCTGCTCCTAGGGGCCTAAGGGGACTTTGACCCAGTATTCCCAGTGTGTGCAAACTTTTCTTCCATAACTAACATTCTACGCATTTTCCCAACCGTTTATTAATTTTTATTGATTGATTGATTCTAGAGTGAGAGAGAAAGGGAGGGAGGGAGAGAAACAGTGCTTTGTTGTCCCCCTTATTTATGCATTCGTTGGTTGATTTTTATATGTGCCCTGAGCAGGGATTGAACCCACCATGTTGGCATGTCAGGACGATGCTCTAACCAACGGACCCACCACCCAGCCAGGGCAGCAAGATCTTCTCTTAACATATGGAATTTCTAATGGTTTTCTTATTGATTGTGTAGATATATCAACATATGTATAGAAACAAAGATTATTATTTAACATAGTAGCCTTACCTGTTGATTTCCTGATATAACGCAACGTATAATCAGAGATATGAGAAATGTAAAAGTAAGTAACAATGTAAGGCCTTCAGGTGGTGTAGCAGCTTCTGTCATTGACTCCTGCATTAATTTCCTGTTTCCAGGTCTCTTGCCATAGGCTTTGGCTTGTGCACTGCTTGAGCAACTGGGCTTGGTCATGTCATTTGCTTTGATGAGCTGGATGCTATCAGATATAATGCAAGGCTGAAATGCGCCTGCATGGTTGGGTTCTCTTCTCTTTCCGGCATTTCAGTCAACAATCTGAGGATATTTTGTCCACTGGCGTGTATCAGAGACATGTGACAGGTAACTCGGTGGCTCTCGTCATCCTCCCTGCGGGGCAGCCTAGATGAGCCAGGAGACTAGCTGCTCCCCCGATGGGTATGTGAGGCCAGCCAAGAAGAGCGTATCACGCTCATACAGAGACTGTAGGTGAGAGCATTAAAACTAGATATTGTGTATTATTACACTTTTCTAGAGGTTTTTAACTTTTTAAAAAATGTTTTTATGAAACATTTATGGAAATAAGGACTCATTTTTGAAATTGAGATTGTGGTTATGCTTTTTTGTTATATGAATGTTATAACTAAGCTGCATCTATTCTGATGGATTCTCAACAATGCGGATTTGCTTTAAAATAAAAGGCCATCACCGTTGGGATGTTTCAACCTCTATTGACTATGAACACTTTCTTATAAAATAGAACTGCAAGGTGCACTTGCTGATAGCAGCAGCTGCTTACTGAGGAGCGCTGAATCCTGGGCTATTTACAGGGTAAGCCTCAGTGGGAACTTCGTCAGTGTCAATACCTATTAATAATCACTGACAGATTATCACCAGGCCAGCAGCAAGTCTTCTGTTGATAATCCGTGAAAAACAAACATATGGCAACTTTGACATCATCTTAATTTTCTGGGAATAGATATTTCACTTTGCAGATATGAAGAAAAGTGAAATAGGAAGAAAAGGACTCGTCGATTTCCATGAAGTTTGTCTGATGTTGGTAGGTAGAGAGTGTGGCGTGTCACTGGGTGTGTTGTGGTGGTGGTGGTGGGTTTCGATCTGACTTTCTGAGATGAAGAATGTGCATCTGCAGAAGCACTCTACAAACTCAAGTAGGAGAATAAAGATATTTCCAATAGCAAAGCAGGTTTAGGAACTTGTGTAATGACATTTTCCAGTGTGTGTGTTCATTTATAGACCTTTCATCTGCAGCTTTATTTTCCAAGTTAGCAGTGCTTCGGATAGCAAAGTGAGTGATCAGATAGAAGACACAAGAGATTAAGCCCGAGAGGTTTTTTCCTACTTTTATTTTCCTCCCAAAGATGCTGGCTATTATATGGAGTGGCCAACAGTACGCCATTTTTAGAACATTAACATTTCCTCTTTGGGGTGGCAATGCCCCATAAAACTACAGAGTGGGCTTCTGTGGAGAGAGAGGGCATCTTAAAATAAATGAGATTAGTTCTCCTCTGAAGGGTGAGCATACCTCCTAGATTTTCCTCTCTTAAGAAAATTGTACAGAGGGGCAGTTTTTGAAAGGAAAATTTAAAGCTGAATTATACCTCCAATTAAGATATAATAAGTTGCTATTGACTGTCACTCTCACCCTAACAAACAAAATATGTGGGCAAAACCCCTCTATATATATAA
>NW_005364633.1:1910320-1912629 GCF_000412655.1 Myotis brandtii
AATATATATATAATAAAAAATATTTATTAAATCCTATAATACCAATAATAAGCTACAATGGCTATATTAATTACAGAGAGAAGACTTAAAGACAAATTTAGGAAAACAGGAGAAGTTAATATCTATAAAAAGATCAATTAATCAGATAATTGTAAATGTGTTTGCCCATAATAACAGAATAGTCCACTGAATGAGTACCAGTTGATTAGACTAGGAATGGATGTTGGATTTTTTCAAACACTCTTTTTCTGAGATAATTGCATATCCCCGCCCCCAATTATTCTGTTAATGTGGTGAATTACCATGAGTGATTGATTTTTAAAACAACCTTTAATTCCTAAGTAAGCCCCACACAAGTGGCTATGATGTATTATACTTTATATATATATATATTTTTTGGATAAATCTGATTATACTTTGTTCAACTACTTGTGTCTATATTTAAGAGAAATATTGGTCTATAATTCTTATTTATCTTTTTTTGCTTTTAAATGGCTTAGCTTTTAGAATCAAGGTTATGTCGGCATCTTAAAACAGGTTAAGAGGTATTCCATCTTCTATGTTTTGAAAGATTTGTGTGATTTTCATATTATTTTTTCTAAAATTACAAAGGACTTCACCAATGAATACATATGGGCCTGGTATTTTCTTTATGGTGATATTTTTAAATTATTAATTCCATATTATCATAGGCAGGAACTATTTAGACGTTTACTTTGGCTTCTTTTAGTATTAAGTTGGTGTTTTGTTTTTTTTTTTGCTATTTTACCTATTTTGTCCAATCATTAATTGTTCATGCTATCCCCTTATCATGGGATAATGAAAAAGGACATTTGCTAACCAGGTTTTAAAATCTGGTCTTAACACATTGTTTCTCTCCATATTTAAAGTCCGGTGGTGAGATTTATGAAGCAAAAATCTAAGTGCTCTTTCCATCTATTTTGTCTTCATGGTAATGTCCCAGGCAGGGTTATGATGTCACATCCCAGGGGTCTTGATGGGTTCCAACAGATGGGGCTCCGCGTTTTTAGCTGTTGAAGGTGGCCATTGCCGTATTGGAGAAGTTTAATGTTTTCATAAAATTAACTAGCAAAAGAATCAAAATGCAAAGGCTGTCATCTTTCTCTCAAGGTGACCACTCATGACGACCCTGTGGGGCTCCCGGGGAAGCTGGACTTGAACTTCAGCTTTGAGCAGCACAGAGCGAAGAGTTTTTGACATCTGTCCAGCTGTTCCTTCACTTGAACTTCATTTAGCTTCTGAGCTGGTGGAAAAAATGCCATTTTGAAATGAAAAGGCGATTTTTAAGCTTGATGGTTTTTTAAACTGAAATTTATTTTCTATACGTCCTTCATTTCTATATATTGAAGCAATACTAACTAACTCTAGTAACTAGCAATGTTTTTAGGACAATACAAGTAAAATTCTATAGAGTATCCACTAAATTAGTGCATATTCTTTCACGCTGGGCAGGCGATTTCATAAACTCAGGCCTGTTTCTCTGAGTATGTGATACTCTGTCAGTCCTGGCGTGCTGGAGCTCTCAGCACGCCTGCCAATACCTGGCATTTCCAGTCGTTTTCTAGCAGGTGTTGTCACGCAGCTTACACCTTTAGCTTGGAGGGACAGACAGCAATGCTTGTATAAGAGTTTCACTGCATAACACAGCAGGCACTATTCCTTAACTCTGTGTGGTTTTATATTTTTATTTATGTATTTATTTCTAACATGTCAATATCAGTGTCTAATTAGGGTCTTCATATTGTTGAATAGTATCAACATATGACTGAATTAAGAAAAAGTTCTCTCTCCTCTCAATAAGAGCACCTGAGGTGTTTTGGGACAAGATGCTATTCTCATTATTTATAAGATTAATTGGAAAGAATCCTATCTAATAATAGACAAACATGGTAATTAACCGTACCTCCAACACGCTTCCCATTGACTAATCAGGGTGATATGCAAATTAACTGCCAACCAAGATGGCGGCCGGCAGCCAGGCAGCTGAAGTGAACAGGAGGCTTGCTTGCTCCAGTGATGGAGGAAGCCAAGGTTCCCCGCCTGCCACTGCCAGCCTCTGAGCTGCACTCTAAGAAACAATGTTGCAATTTTAGAAGCTAAACAAACCCCAGAAACCTGCTTTCAGCCAGCTGGGCCTCAGAGCTGAAGCTGCAACAGTGTTTCAATTATAGAAGCCAAACAAACCCAGATACCTGCTTTCAGCAGCCAAGGTCTCAGAGCTGGAGCTGAGGCTCAGAGCTAAAGCCAGCTCTCAGCTCCAGTGACAGCCATAGAAGGTAAATAAATCC
>NW_005364633.1:1913020-1940875 GCF_000412655.1 Myotis brandtii
TCACATGGGAAGAGCTCTGCTCAGCCACAAGCCAGGCTGATGGCTGCCAGTACAGCAGTGGTGGTGGGAGCCTCTCCTGCCTCCTCAGCAGCACTTAGGATGTCCAACTGCAGTTTAGGCCTGCTACCCGCTGGCAAGTGGACATCCCCTGAGGGCTGCCTGGCTGCCAGAGGGATGTCTGATTGCCATCTTAGGCCCAATCCCCTGGGGAGCGGGCCTAAGCCAGCAAGTGGTCATCCCCTGAGGGGTCCTAGACTGTGAGAGGGCACAGGCCGGGCTGAGGGACCCCCCCCCTTGAGTGCACAAATTTTTGTGCACCAGGCCTCTAGTAAATACATAAAGACACATGGAGAATGCTGGGAAAGTGAGACTGTAGCCAGGGCATTAAAGAATGTTCATGTTATATTGAGATATCTGAAAGCAGGAAGGATCTTCAATGCACTCAGGCAAACATACTTCTCCAGTACCGCATGGGCATCTTCAATAGATAAAACGGTTTGAGGAAGGGTAGAGAATGTCAAATTCAGGCCAATCTTACCTACATGTGATTTTTCAAATAAATATAATAGCATATCCAGTAACATAAAAGTAGATACTGTGTAACAGGAAACTAATACAATTTATACCATGTTGAATTTGGTGTATTGAAAATGATTTTAAAAATTCTCCAAGGTATCAGAAAACATAGGAATAAACTAAAAATTCTCAAATCTGAATTAAATATTGTTGAATAATGTATCCGTGCACAGGTCTCAACGCTGCAGGAGGTTGGGATTTAAAATCAAGAAAGGAAAATAATCACCATGACTTAGTTGTTCTGGACTTTACATTGGATGCATGACTTTCATCCAACTGCAAATCCCACCCTCAGTATTAGCGGCGTCTATACTGCAGTTAGAGAATGCCTCGTGGGTGCTCATGCCTACGCGTAGCCAAGAGCATTTTCTCTTCACTCTGGTCTACACCCCTCTTTTCTCCGCGGAGTTCTTTGCACACAACTTGAAAGCAGGGACTATGCGCGTAGTGCACAGTGGATCCCGTCTTGACAGTCCCAGTCCTGCGACAGGTCTTTAGTAAATGTTGCAAACAACCACCCTGAGAGTTGTCAGTTCAACATCTGAGAACTGTTCATAAACTTCATGAGTTGGAATGAATGAGAGTGAGTAAAGTAATGACTTCATGTAAGTCAAAGTCCTGTCCCTGGAAAGGCTATGCCTACCAGCGAGCTGAGAGAATAAGATGAATGATGCCTCCATAGGCAGGACATGAGTATGAGACTGCACAGTCAGCCTAGTACCCAGCTTTGCATTTCAGGATCATCACTCATGGGATAAATCCCCAGAATAAAAATAAAATTTCAGCTATGTTTCCAATTAAAGCATGTTTGTACAGTTAAGCACCTACTATCAATTAAGAAAAATACCACTATTCAAAATATTGTGAAGATTTCAGACAGAATTTAGGAACTATAGACATAGATTAAGTGAGGTGCTAAAACAAATCATATGAACCAAAAAAAAAATTAGAGAAAGAAGATTTTGAAAAAATGTCTATTTTAAAAAGAAGTTTTATATTTTGAAGCATTGATTTATCACGAAGGGTATGTTGTTTGAGTCTAAATATACAACATAACTTTTTCCCCAAGAATCGTATAAAAAGATACAAAAATTCTAGTCTTTTCTGATCAATAAAGAAATGTATATGTTTAGCTCAGGACTAATTCCTGAGATATTGCATTATTCAAGTGTCTATTTTTTTTTTATTTCTTAAGAGGCTTGCTTGCTTCTTAATTTTTGACAATGGAACACTTAAAATTACTACCTTAGACTGAGACTAATTACTTATTTGTATAAAAGCAGCAAAAAAGTTAGTTAAGCAGCCACTTGTTTTGTCTAGGAAACTGGTTGTTCTTTTTAAAATGGTAAATGAGATTGTTATGTTGATGTATGATGTTATGTTAAGACAATTTAAATGGTCTCATACAATACATAATTTTCATATGAAAAGAAAAAATATAATTCATAAATATTACCTCATTAAATGTAACATCTTTATACATATTTAATTATACATGGTTTTAATTTCAATTTTTTAAATAACATATAAATATTACTTTTATAAGCTATAAATTGCAGAGTTGAGCAATGCTAAATTATTTTTCCCTTCTCATAATTCCTATTAACCAAGCTTAAATTATAGAAAGCTGGATGATGTTAAGTACATGCCGTTAAAAGACTCTTTCTGAAACCTTCCCTCCCCCTAGAAATGATCATTTCTTGCAAGCTTGTGCTATTATAATTTCTTTGTTTGATAAATTGTGTCCTATTCCAGAGACCACATGCTTGATATAGTATTGGATAGAATACCATTGATTTTCAAATGATCGCAGCTGGGAAGCCATTCATAAGTAAAGTGAAAGCTAATACTAATTTTTATTCTGGAACATTATGCAGCATTTTCAGATTCATAATAGTGTATAGATTTTAAGCAATTATTACTCATAATATTCATGGAAGTGGTATTTCTCTTTTTCTGGATGGATAAATAATTTCAGATCCTACATTGAGAAATAATTTAAAATGAATAATGTGAAATGCATATTTGTTTATTACTACTTTCTCAAAACACATTGCAGGTACATTTACCTCCAATAGGTAAACAACCTCATACCTAATTTCTTTAATAATAACAAAATCAAATATCATGATTTTTTATTTCAACATAAATATATTATTGTAATAGTGCTGAGTATGTTCAGTTAATTGTCACACATATTAGAGAAAACTATCCATCTTCTAAGAGGTGAGCGGATATCTTACCCATCACTCCACAATCTGACATGTTTAAAGTATTTTTTTTTCTGGTTTTAAATGGAACAGGAAAATAATTAATTATCCTGACTATTATTTCACAAACACGCAGCACACATCTCTGCAGCATGGACATTTTGTGAGATAAGAATTATCATTTTTCCTCCAGCAAATGTAATCTGAAGGGCTGACAATTCTCTGTTTAACATGCTTTCCCCAGCTTTTTATTTGATGTTATATTAAACTAGTGACCCGGTGCACAGATTCATGCACACTGAAAGGAAATTAATTAGAAGAAATATTTTAATATCGCTATTCGCCCTTTCTCTATAATAGAAGTGTCAACCAAAATCACAATTGACAATGACAGAGCGAAACACACATGTGCGATTGGTGCCAGCAAGAGCTTTATATGTATCCTGCATGCGCGAGTGAATGTTTATTTTTAAATTGCTGGTGTGCATCTTATGTACCGGCTGGTCAGTCAGTCAGCTGGATGGACGGACAGACAGTTGGTCACTTAGCCCTTTATATATATAGATGAGGTGTCTGTGCATCAAAGGTTCTTCAAGTGAGATACTGAAATTATGGGTGGATAGCAGCATTGTCAATCCATTCTGCACCAGAAGTTGATTAGAAGAAACAGGACTCACCCCAGCCAGTTTGGCTAAGTGGATAGTCTCAGCCCATGGACTGAAGGATCCTGGGTTTGATTCCAGTCATGGGCACAGACCTTGGTTGCAGGTTCCCAGGCTCTGGTCAGGGTGTGTATCTCTCACACCGATGTTTCTCTCTCTCTCTCTCTCCTTCTCCCTTCAACTCTCTCTAAAAATCAATGGAAAAGTATTCTCGGGTGAGGATTAACAAAAAAGAAAGAAAGGAAGAAAAAGAAACAGGCCCTAGATGGTTTGGCTCAGTGGATAGAGTGTCAGCCTGCAGACTAAAGGGTCCTAGTTTCGATTCCGGTCAAGGGCACATGCCTGGGTTGCGGGTTCGATCCCCAGTGGGAGGCGTCCAGGAGTCAGCCAATCAATGATTCTCTCTCATCATTGATGTTTCTCTCTCTCCCTCTTTCTTCCTCTCTGAAAGCAATAAAAATATATTTAAAAAAAAAAGAAAAGAAAAAGAAACAGGACTCCCCCCTGCTACGAAGTCCATGTCTGTTGGGGGGAGGGGAGACAACTCAATCACCACATACCTCTTCATAAAAATGGAGCAAAATCTATACCTGCAAAGTATGTATCAGATAAAAATAAGTTTTGTCATTGAAACAAAATAACACATGGTAATAAGAAGCATAGTTTCTGGTGAGAACACAAGAACAGGAGGTGTTAGGAAACAGAAATTGTATGCAGAGTCTTGTCCCTGTATGGAAAAAATGTAAGGTCAGAATAGTAAAAATGTGAAATGGTACAGACAGGATTTTAAAGGTGATAAAATATTTCGATATTACTTTCAGGTATATGAATGTGTTTTATTTAGCCTAATATTAGAGAATTATGAAGACTGATATTTTGTACATTATTTTTCAATTTTAAATGCATATTCATCAGTATCTCCTTTGTAGGTTGTTTTTTTTTTAAAGCAATATGATTTAGGTGATCCATATAGTCTTCTTAGTTAATAAAGGCAAATGCTGGAAAGGAACCGATTTTAGTGCTCCGATTGTGGAGGAATAAGAACATCAGTCTTAGTGCGTATTCTCATTTTACATTTTAAAGACATTCATCTATGTTATGAGTTTTTAAATGGCCAATCATTTTTATGTGTAATGTCACAATATTTTCATCCAGGACATATATATATAGACTATCCTTGACTATTTAAATACCTTCGGAGCTGTTCATAAAAGTACTTCAAGAAAAATTATAATTTTATTTCAACATGTGTTGGGCTGTCATTCATTGTTCCATAAAAAGAGTTCCGCCTCCTCTTCCTCTATATAAAGTACGTAGACATCCACCTTGGCTTACAAAGGCAGTTAAATAGCACTGGCTGGTGTGTTCAGTGGTTGGAGCTTTGGCCTGCCCACAGAAGGGTTGCAGGTTTGATTCCTGGTCGAGCATGTACCTGGGTTGCAGATGTAATCCCTGTACCTGGTCAGGGCCCATGTGAAAGACAACCAAGCAATGTGTCTCTCACATTGCTCTCTCTCTCTCTCTCTCTCTCTCTCTCTCTCTCTCTCTCTCTTGTTCCCTCCCTTCATTCTACTCCCTCTAAAAAAAATCAATGGGAAAAATATAAAAGACACTTCCAGAAGCATATATAAGTATATGTTATCCTATATAATAAAAGCCTAATATGCAAATTGACCAAATGGCAGAATGACTGGTTGGTGGAGGGATGGGGCTGGCAAGTGGGCGGCAACAGGCCAGCGAAGGCAAGTGCCAGCGGGCAGAAGGAGGGGACAGCAATCAGGGGGCGGCCTCGACTGGTGGCAGCAGAGAGTCGATGGGGGGGGGCCCTCGCTGGCTAGTGCTGTCCCCCAATCACCCTGCCAGTCACCTCCTGTCAGTCGGACATCCCCCGAGGGCTCCCGGACTGTGAGAGGGTGCTGGCCAGGCTGAGGGACCCCCCTGAGTGCATAAATTTTCATGCACCGGGCCTCTAGTTTTATATAAATGCCTATAAGGATCATATCATATATATCTTAACCCCTTATTTTTTTATTTCTACCCAATTTCCCTTTCATCTTCTATCCACATCATTTTTCATTAATAATGAACATTTCCAACCTAATTTACACTTTCCTAGAGTTTTTCCCATACCTATAACATCACGGAGACATAGATACACAGAAACAATAATAGCAAATACTCATTTTATGCGAATTGTGCCAGATCCTGTTAGTGTTTTAAAAATATCACCTCACTTAATGTTAGGATAACTCCATCAGATAGTCGGTTATTATTATCTCTATTTTTCAAATGGGAAAACTGAGATAAGGAAGGAGACTCGCTTACCCAAGGCACACAGGTGGTGAATACAGACTGGGAATTCAAGCCTAGGTCCTCTATGTCCAGAATCCATGTTCATTACTGCCATGCTACGTTGCCTTCCACTACCTCCTAGCTGGTGGCAACATGAAGCATTCCTCCTTCTGCCATATGATATAATATGCTATGATATACTAGTAATTTGATCTCACGTGATATCACTTCTCATATAACAATGCAGAATAAGTAACGAGAGAAATCTTTTTATCAAATTGTGCATTATATTAGAATGAAACTGTACATTATATTAATGAAATGTAACTTAAGTAGGCAAGGAGTTACTGTTTTGGTAAAAAGAAGGGGAAGTCGCTAATGGACTAAATAAAATATTGATGAAGTTTTTTATGAAACTGTCTTATTTAACTATCTTCACCGACATGACTAATTTTATCTCTGCTAAATTACAATCTAAATTGTTATTTTTAGTTGCTCTTAAATAAGACATTCTAATGAATGGAATTTGGCAAGCAGCAAAAATAATAAGCACGTGTATCTTCATATATTCAAACGATGTTGATAGGTTTCTCAGATATAAATGTAACTGTACATTTTGAATAAATAACACAGAATGACTTTTCTCTTAATCCAAAAGTAAACACACAGATATACACACCCTGTGTGGCATGTGATCCAGAGAAATTTTGAGAATGTGAAGAGATTGAAATGATTTCAAATTAGATTTTTTAGTAACTATGCCACAGACTCTAAGATTTGAAATGAACATTAAATGCTATTCCAATGAGCATGGATTTTTATATTTGTAAATTACTGTGATTTTATTTGAAAGTCTCAAGATATTCAGGGAAGTCAATTTATTTATTTGTAGTCACACTTTTATTTTTTTTTTAGTATTCACACTTTTAAACAAAATTTAATTCCAATTACATATTCATGATATTCCTTTCTTAAAATAACTTCCAATATTAAGTCTAATCCCCTAAAATAAGCTGGGAATATTAAAATAAATATAAAATCTTATTAAGTTGCAGAATATAAATTAGCGGTATTTATTTATTAGCATTTAAATGTTGGCTTGGATTTTAGTTTTGTTGGAAGACTCTTGTCTTAGACAAGAACATTTTAGTTTTAAGAAATAGAAATCAATCCAAGCTACCCTAAAAGAAAACAAATAAGACGCACACACACAGTGGGTGTAGTGAATGAAAAAAAGTATAAATGATAGCTGCTCCATCTGTGGAAGTAAGCTGTGACTTTATTTTTATTAACAACATCTTATAAATTAAGATGATCGCCTCAGTCCATAAGCAATTGAAGAGTTTAAATCACGAAAAAACATATTCCCAATCTAAGACAATGATAGTCATTTTGAAGCTCACTATTATATTAATATCACTACAATGATAATTTTCTCAGTCATTTTCCGTTTCCTCTACTTATGGATTTTAAAAAGGAATGCCATCAAAACGGAAAAAAAATTCAGTGTGATTAAATTATTCCGGCCCATATGTTCTTGAACTCGGTTTCTGAGGCTGGTTCCTGAGGGGCCTAAGTTTATGCTCTTCTTGAGCTGTCTTCTTAACAGGAAGTCATTTTCCTGACTGAGTTTTTTATAACAGCTCTTATGTAAAAATTGGCTTTTCAAAAGTTCTTATATTTGCATCTTGTTTTAAAAATACAGAAAAGAAAGCGAATACTTGTATTTTCGTAGCACATAGGCACAGCCATGCATTTTAAAGACTCCCAGTGCACCATATAGGTAAGGAATATGCAAACTATGTGACATGTTCATCTGTGCATGCATTTTCAGTAAACTTTTTATTAAAGTACAAGTTAAATTATTTGTCACATATGCTTTTAAGTCTAGTTTTATTTGCAAAGATTCACTCAGGAATATGCTTGTGAGTCCATATCGTTGCACATAGCAATAGTTTGTACAGTATTCCTTTCAGCAGACATATTTAAATTTGTCCATCCTATTGTTGACAAATGTTAGTGTTAATTCTCATTGTTGAATTTGTGTAAATGTGTGGCATAAACAAAGACCTATGCTGGACTTATACCTATCAGTAGGTATGAAGTTTACAGTCTCTAAATAAAGGCTTATATGAAGATCAGCCACCGTAGGTATTACCTTGAACGGAGGCTATCAACTTGAGGTAGGCATGGGGAGCTGGCCTATTTCTTATTTGGATGCCAGTTTCATCAGTCATGTCGTTTAATGAAAACTCATTGAGCTGCATCCTTAACACTTGAACACTTTTTTATAGCTATTGCATAACACCTGTTGTTAGTAAATGTTGCCAATGTTTTCCAGTGGAAATACAATTGCCATTTGGCCCTCTCTTGAGTGACTAACCCTTGAACCACCATGTTTTGAGAAAATTAAGAAGCTATGGCTTTAGTGGAGACTTTACCTGACCGCATGCATTAACCACCCAACACAAAGGTGAGAAACCCTCAGATGAATCCAGCTCCTCTCCTGCATGCCGCCTGATTTATGTCAGATGGAGAGGAGAAGAGCAGTTCTCTCTTCTACAGAATTCACGTCTTTTTATTCAATAAAACCATTTATTTTCAATAATCTTTTTTGTTGCAATGTCAGGAAATATTATGTGCTGCACTCACAATAGTTGTCAAGCCAACATATGGGAACAGAACAATCTATACTTTAGCTGTTAGATACGGTGACAAAGTATAATATAGTAGATTTGATCTGACACAGCATTTAAACACACATTATGGTTTAATGCTCTGTTGCTCGTCCTATTGGGAAATGAAGAGATGAAGGTTGTGACAAGTGTGAGAAACACAATTATAAATGGGAAAACGTCACGCATGGAGAAAACATTCGTGGTGTTAACACGCTGGGCGCTTCTTGGTGGCATATCCTTTTGCACTTGTCTGACACCCGTGGCACCTCCTCATTTTCTATCCTTCTCTCTGAACCTCACCAAGAGAGTGTTTTGAAGTGTTTTGGGGTAGTTGGATGCCATATATGAAGAGTGAGATCTGTGTGTGTGTGTGTGTGTGTGTGTGTGTGTGTGTGTATGCACATGCTGGCAACATCAATGCAATATGCAAAAGAGACAAAAGTAGTGGAAGTAAAAGTAAGCAAATGACATTACTCATTTTGAAGATTATTTTATCGAAATATTTTGGGTATTCCACCAAGTATGTTAGATTTTTCCTCTCAAATAATGTCCATCTCTATCCATATCTTTATTTCACCAAAAGAACAACCTAGGCAGATATAAAATATGCTAATGAAGGTTGTTCTTGGCTGAATGTGTAGTCTCAAATTTATATATTGAAGCCCTCACACCCAGAGTCCACATTTTGCAGACAGGGCATTTAGGAAGGTGATTAAGTTAGAGGTCAGAGGGTGAGACCCTTTCCCAGTAACGCTGATGCCCTTAGA
This sequence comes from Myotis brandtii, assembly GCF_000412655.1. Taxonomy (NCBI): domain Eukaryota; kingdom Metazoa; phylum Chordata; class Mammalia; order Chiroptera; family Vespertilionidae; genus Myotis; species Myotis brandtii. The sequence continues at coordinate 1,922,206 of NW_005364633.1, forward strand.
AGAAAGGAGAAGACACTGGAGCTCACGCCTTTGTACCCTTTACACCCTCCCTCTCTCTCCCCGCACACCCACAGAGGAAAATCCCGTGAAAACGAGTGAAGGACACGGTCTACATGTCAGGAAGTGAGGTCTCCCTGGAAACCTGCCAGGGCAACACCTTTCTCTTGGTCTTCCAGAATCCAGAGCTCTGCGAAACGCACGTCGGTTCTTTAAACCGCCCAGTCTGGGACCTTTGGTTGTGGCAGCCTGAGCAGACTGATATGTAAGTTGATGTTATCTTGATGTGCAGAGCATTGGTAAATAAACAACCAATGCAAAAAGAAGTCTATGACATTTTCACATGTAAACTCCAGTACTTCATGTGACACTTAATTGTACTATTTAAATACGTCCTTGTCCATTTCTATCCCTTGCGCCCTCAAGATTGTTATCTTTTATAGGAAAGTACATCCGGAACCAGACTTGGCCATTAACAAGACTCAGTTTGTTGGCCCTCTCCTGAATGACTAACCCTTGAACTGGCCACAGTGATTGTCAGGTGATTGTATAATTCCTATCACAGTTCAGGCAGCTTTTCTTCTAGAAACAAGCTGGACCATGCTTCATGAGATAGTAAGCCACCTGTTTTTATAGTCCTTATACGTGTTCACAATCTCTTAAGAGCATCATTTTAAATATGAATGCATTATATTACTATGGATGGTGGGGATTGGTTATTAATTACCTACATCCTGTGATAGCTATGTTTAAAGTCAGAAATGTTAAAACAATACATGGGCTTATCCTGAAACATCAGATTAACTTCACTTCCGGAGCTTTGTAAATGTTGGCAGTAAATTCATATTTTGAAGCAGCTTTGATTGGATACTGAAGATTTATCTGAAGATAGTAAGTTCCTCATATTATGCAAAAGTATGCTCTTTGGAAAGAGAAAAGAATTACAATAGCACACGTAACCGTTTGCATGAAACACTCATCCCAAAGCAATCCCAAGGCTGCAGACAGTGCTGTTGACTGCTCCTTAGACATGCGAGATCCCGGGGCTCTCTGACAAACAGCCAGGGTATCGCCCCTCCAGTGTTGGCCTTCCTCCAAGTCTATTAATTGAACCCTCCCCACCCTGCATCCCCCACGTATTTCTAATGAAGAAAGTGATTCTTCCTTCCTTCTGGATGTTGCTGTTGGGAACTGTTCTGGCACAAGCCTCCTGTACCTGTCCTCCCTAGACCTCCACTGCGACGCAGCTTGACACGTGGGGTGAATGACATCTTCATAGTGAAGGCGCACTGCCCTCTAGTAAACACTCACCAGTGGATATTTCATAGATAAAATATGGCATCTTACTTCTAAATTTTGTTTTAATTTCTTAATCATAAAACATTGTTGAGAGAAGAAATGCAAAAGGCAACGTCCATGATATTTTAATGTAGGAAGAAGAATTTCCTGACAAGACAGCAGAAGTTATTCTAATCAAAACAGAGGTGGGAATTGCCCAGCGTTTTCTCTTGTTTATCTTTAAACCACAACAGCTGGCTGTGAGGTGTGTGGGGGGGGGAGGGAAGGGGAGCAGATGGGATGACATCTATTTAAACAGCCTTTGACATCAAACACCCTGGCTTTCGCTCTGTAAATGGAAGGTAACTGTTTTTCTATTTATTGAAGTCATAACATTCTTTTCATTTTGTTGAAATGTTATGGACTAGACAAGCAATACGACATATATTAAAAGTTTTCAGTGTGTATTATAATGACAAAATCTCCAAGAGAATACTAAACATTCTATTTGAAATTAATAAACACCAATTAATTTTTGGTCTTCGAAAAATGTGTTATTCTCTTGCACGAGTTGGAAATTATTCCTTTCATCCCCTAACCTGAAGAATATTTCTGTGTCAGTGTTTGTTTCAGGAATTTATTCAGTCTGAGATGTGAGCACAGTTTAAAAAGGCTGCCGCCAGCCACAGTCTTCTTGGGTTTTCGATGGGCTAAGTTTTTGCAAGTGGAGTTCGATGTTGTTTAGTGTAAAGGCAGGAATTAGGATGTTTAATTAATTTATTCATCAATTTGACAAATACTGTTTGAGAACCTACCATGTGAAAGATACGGATCTAGGAATAAAATAGTATTTTGTTAATTTCCTTTTTATATCAGCCACATCTTCTCATTTAAATTCTCGAGAATCTTTATGACACATATTGAAGTCCTTTTGTCCTGAATGATGACCCCTCTCATTTCCATTTCTGTTTCCATTGTCTGACTTTTGTCCTGAGTTGTTATGGCATTTTCAGGCTTGGTCCCGTGTGTGATAATATTTGAAAGGATGATGGCCATTCTCATGTTCTACGTTTCCGAGTTTTGCTGTCTTTCGTAGAATATTGAGACTCTTTGGCACAATCTGGGAGGATCATTGGGATGATGACAGTGTAGAGCTGACTTCTCCAGTCAGTTATAAGCTGCACTAGAGAACCATGGCTATAAGCTGGAGCCCTCAGAGCACCCAGAGCAGCGCTGACGCAACCTAAGCAATTTACTCAATCCCGGGCCGGAGAATCCAGGATGGGGCACTTAAAGGAGTGCTTCTTTCCATTACCTGCTTGGCCTTATTTTTGCTTTTGTAATAAATGTTTTGATCTAACAGCGTAATTTCTTTTAGGCAGTGAGTTACGTGAGGAAATGTTGGATTTTTTCAGGGCCACCTTAAAGCGACATCACTGTTGGTTTTGCCGTGTGTTTCTACTGTGAAGCTGCTCTTTTGTCCTTTTGCATCTGCACTCACTGAAGGAAGGTCACTGTGAGCAGTTTGGGGAGTTAAGGTGCATCTCCTTGGAGACAGCTGTTTACGTAAATCCCTTGGAATCCGTTTACAGAGAGGGTTTGTCTCGTTTCCCTGATGTGCTTATGTCTGTGGGCTTTTATTAATAGTGGGCGCTCGTGGGTACGCACTTATACGTTGGGCTATAGCACAATGCGGCTTCATTGATTGTGTTCAAGTTGTGCCAGCTTTGGCTGTCGGGGTTCTTTCAGCAGGGCTGCCAATAGGGCTCCTGTGCACTTTGACCCATCCTCATAATGTCTCGTTGTGTGTATGTGTGTGTCTGTGTGTTTTGGTTTTGTTTCATTGTGTGTGTGTGTGTGTGTGTGTGTGTGTGTGTGTGTGTGTGTGTTTTACCTCCTCCTTACTTTCTAGAATCACAGTGTGCTCTTGCCGATCTTATATACATCTAGCCCCAGTCATAGAAGGAGCTATTTCTCTAAGGATCCCAGATTTATTTTATTGGGGAATGGTATTGGAAACCAAGATTTGGGTGCCCGATGTATCATATTCATTTTTTTGCTCTAGATGTATTACCTCATTCGTAACAATTATTTTAAGTGCCTGTGTGTCGATTCTAACATTTAGGTCCTCTGTTGGGGGGGAGGGGGTTTCATACTGTGCATTTTTTTTTATCTCCATCCTTTATCATTTCTTCATGTGTGCTTTTTTCTTTTTTCATGTGATGCAGCAATGGAGATGACGAGTTGTATTGACTCTGGATTCTGTTGTCACCTTTGATGAATAATATAGTTTTAATACTGCGCTTTGCAAATTACTGGACGATCGCCTTGATTTCCGGAGATTTGAATTTAGGAAACATGGGGGCAACTCTCCTCTGTTAACGTTACCCTTAGTCTGTGGGTGTAGATGTTCTTCCTGTGCAGTGATATGTGTTTCTATGACGTGTCTCTTCCAGGGCTTCAATGAAAAGCCTCTTTTGCTTAGTAAATGCCGACAATAAGCAAGTCTCAAGCCCCAAATTCTGCCTCTCCAGCAATGTGCGGTGGCTGACATTTCTGCACAAAACCTTAGGCTTCCACTACTGCTGCCTATCACTTTCCTTCAAGGCTCACCCTTTGCATGAACATTTAGGAATCAGCAAAGGACTTGAGAGGAATCTGAATGCTGACTTTCTGGATGAGTTCTCTTTGGATACCATCTTTAAGGAATCTATTCCCTGTATTTCAAGCCCCTGTGGCAGTTCCAAACCCTGATCTCTACACAGTCCTGCAAGATTGAATTTAAAGGCGAGGTGTGGAGGAGAGACATTTATTATGTGACTAGAGGCTTGATGCATGAAATTCATGCAAGAGTAGGCCTTCGCAGCCGAGGCTGCCTGGATCCCTCCCTCAGCTGCCTGGATCCCTCCCTCCCAGCTGTGGCAGCTGCCTCAATCTTGGGGCTGCAGCCCTGGCTTCGTCTGGGAAGGACATCCAGTCTAATTAGCATATTATGCTTTTATTATTATAGATAAGATGAGGAATCAGTACATCATTGGATAAATTTTCAGACACTTTTTTTCTTTCACAGTCTCTTTATATTTAGCACTAAGATGCAAGTATATAATCATAAAATATATCCATATCAAGATGTGCTTATTATATATCTATATTAACAAAACACCATACTAAAAATGAATAAAGAATCTAATTGTTTCGCTTCTTTATCTTCACTTCTTTTCATCCTGTACATATTTCAGATAGTTTTTCAGGTAGGAGTAACTGTATACTTTTTATTTTTAAACAATGTGCACATTTATTTGTTTACTTATACACAACTGACTTTCTACATAATAAGATATCTTACGGACAGTTGAAATTATAGCCTGTCCTTAACCCAAACAGAGTGAAAGACAGAGAATAAATAGGGGAAATATTAATTGGGCTAAGAAGTGAAGATCAGTAAAAGCATTTGAACAAAGAAAACACAATTAAAACTAATTTCTACACAAAGACACACACTATACTCGTTTCTCTCTCTGTGTTGACTGCAGGGTGCCTCTCTTCCTGAAAAGCCCTGTCCCTCCCATACCTACATCTGAACCCTGCACTTTCCCTCTGGGGCCTCCATTTCCTCCTCCTCGGGGTGAGTAGTTTCTGAAACATCCATCCCTGTGAGCTCCCTTTTCTGAATGCTTAGAGCACTTGAAACTGTGCCAATCAATCCGCCACCTGAGTCCATGCTACCTGCATTGTTCTTTAGCTCCTTGTATTGATTTTAAGTTGTGCCTTGAATGTCCATTGTTAAATTGTAAATGCCTCCCTTTGTCACATACACAACAGGTGCTTAAGAAATTCCCCGTGATTCCAGAAGAAAACAAGTTGAAGAATTGCAGAATGCTTCCAAGCACCTAAGATTTCTGTGAAAACAATCACAATCAATGTACTACTGTTCTACAATAACATGCTTGAGTCCAACTCACACCCTGAGTATCAACCGTTTGCAAGGCCTTTGGAAAGCAAAACACGCCGTCTTTGGCCCCGCCTGACTGCTTCTCTCATATTTATCCCTCCAGCTATTCAGAATGGCACTGAGGAGTGACTGTCCCTCAAATGTCTCCCCATTAAACTGCCACTGCCCCTTCCTTTTCAAACCATCAAACTCCACGCCCTCCCTAGAGATAGATTACTCTTATTTTAGAGGAGAAAAAAAATGCACACCTGAAGGGGTTAAATGAATTCAAACACTGAACGGTTGTTAGGTTGTATTCCTTCTAGTTGTGCCTTTGCCTTCCACACTTGAAGTGGTGTCTCCTCTCAGCACAGCCCTCCCAACGGCCTGCCTGTCTCAGGTGCGATGCCCTGCCTTCACCAGGGCTGCTCTGCTCTCTCTCCTCAGTGTCTGGAAGACTCCTCCCTTCTATTCTCTTCATAAATGTTTTGATCAAATGAATACATTTCTCTTGGCCTGTTTCTTTGTATGTAAAACTAGAGGCCCAGTGCACGAAATTCATGCATGGGTAGGGTCCTTTGGCCTGGCCAGCGATCAGGGCCAATCTGTGGGGCGACTGGTGGGGAGATCAGGGGCCCCCGCTAGCACCCACCTTGGCTGGCCTAGGGCTGCGGGCTGGGGCCAGCTCCTGCGTTGAGCGTCTGCCCCTGGTGGTCAGTGTGCATCATAGCAACCAGTCGTTCTGCTGTTTGGTCAATTTGCATATTAGACTTTTATTATACAGGATGATGGATTTATAGCTGATAAGGTGTAAGGTCCCTTTTAATTCTAAAATTCTGTAACAGAATAGCTACAGTGAGGTGACTGCTATACTCTGGGGACTCTGTGAAGTATGTATTCTACAAGGCAGGTACCAGTACCTCCGTCATACGAGGAACCTGATGAGATTACGTGGAATCCTTTTATCTTTCACTGCATTCGAATGTACCATGCAATCAACGCATGCTGCATTTCCTCAGTGTGACTGCAGGTGCGTGTGGTGGACAGTCATTTAGGCCAGATTGAGGTGGAGCTAGTTCTGCCTTCCAGAAGGCTCCGCGGGTACTTACGTGGGCCACTAAGTCTTCATGGCGGTTTCTCTGCTGAGACTAGAAAGAAAAAGTGTAGCTGAAATGCTAAAGCCGTTGCCAATTGCTGCTAATTCCGCCTTACGGGATGGAAGTCTGAGTTATGAGTTTATTTTATGTGCGTATGGTTGTCTTGTGAGGCAGTGCAAATTAAATTAGAGTTTCCTAAGGCAAAGATAGAACCCAGGATATGGAGTAGCAATGGGGTTACTGTACTCTGCATAATAATAAATTACGTAATTTTAATATAAAAACTGAATCTCCAGGGAACCTGAGTTTAGAAAGGAGAATGAACAGTCTTAAGCAAGTGAGGACAGGAAATAATATGGTTATAAATTGAAACTCGTGATGAGACTAAGTGGAAAAAGAATGTCCAGAATAAGGATATAGACTACCCTTAATGTAGTATACATAGAATTGGGGTTTAGGTCATTAAAAACCCAGAGAGTGCGTGAAGCACATCACACACTTAACTGTCTTCTGTGGGCACGTGGGGAAAATCAGAGTAAAGAGGCTGGTCTATACCTGGGGTTATGATCTAGCAGAGGAAAGAAACGGGGCAAGGAGAGAGATCGGAAGCCTGGATGGAGGTTGCAGGATCCGGAATTCTTTTCCATGATTTGTAAGGAGAATGGGATTGGGCTGTCCACACAAATCTGCCTCAGAGGTGAGAAAGGAAAAGAGGGGCTGAGAGCATCGCTGATAGTTGGGATCCTGATAACCCTTCATGCAGGTCTGAGTTCTCGATTCTGTCTATTTGGCAGACTCTTGTCTTTATTTGGTCCCTACTGTTTTTTTGTGTTTTTTTTTAAGCTGTAATAAAGTTAAATAAACTATACACACATATCTAAGTCATACCTTCGATTTATAAAAGACACTTGGAGTTCTAAGGATCTTACCTAAGGTGAGACCCAGCCTTCCGCTGTGGCATCATCGACGAACAGGATGTTTATGCCTCTCAGTCCATCATCCTACACGGTGATGGCAGCACCAGTTCCCGAGCTTCGGACTGCTCCTGTCGGACCCCAGTTGCTATATCCCTGGCCCCACATTGACCCCAGTCTATTGCTTTCTGATGACACTTTAGTCAGTTGCCTGCTGACATAATAGCCATATAACCTAAGCCGAGTCCATTGGTAAGAATATTAAGCTCAATATACTGTGCACAGGGGACTGAAACACCTCGCTAGCGCTACATTAATGTCAGCACATCGCCGGGGTGTGTATGAACACCCCAAGTCCCTCGGAGGTCCGCTTGGCAGTAACTCAGGGTCTGACAGTAAGGCAGTCACCCACCATCTGTCTGTGCAGCTGGCAGAGGGCAACATGTCCATAGCAGTGGGAAAACACATTTAAAGCGGTGGGAGATCATTGGTGACATCCTAAGAAAGGGTTTGGCTATGATGTATCTTTTAAAATCTAAACACTTGCTCTGCAATTCTCAAAAATATCTGTTTGCCTCCGTTTTCAGTTAATCATCTCGTTGAATAATCCCTGAACATTTCAACTGTGGCCAAATACTTTGCTGTGCTCACTTTTCTAAGAGCCAAAGAGCACCCCGATTCTCTCACAAGTATTGATACGTGAACAATCTCCTCCTGTGAGTAGATAATCATTGAAGATCCAGTCTAAAATGATCTCCCTGGCTATCAATTTCCTGATTAAATGAGTTGATACTGATGAAAATGATTGATGAGCAAAGATTTAACAAATAATTTGCACATTTTCCCAAATTTTCCCCAGTAGATCTTCCATACTGCTACATCAGTGACTTCCAACCTTTTGCATCTCATGGTACACACAAACTAATTACTAAAATTCTGCAGCACACCAAAAGATATGTTATATGTTTTGCTGATCTGACAAAACAACAACAACAAAAAACAAAACAAAACAAAACAAATAACCAGTAGGTATAATGTTGTTTCATTCACATCAGATGGCTATTGCTGTGTTGGCCTTTATCAATTTTTATTTGACAATCTAAGGGAAAAGAGGTCAGTGCCCCTGACTAAATAGGCAGGTGTTGAATGTTTTAAAAATTCTGGCGGCACACCATGTGGCCTATCAGTGTTCTGTGGCTCGCCAGTTGAAAATCACTGCACTAAACCACTCAAGAAAATTAAAAACTTTGCAAACCTCTATTCTATATATATATTAGAATGCTCATCATTCCTGATTGTATAATAGTACACTGCAGGAAACAGAAAATTCTAGCAGAAAAATATATAGGAAAAAACGTTGGTTCTTACAAATCATCAGAGCAACTATAGGAATGGAAGTCATCACTGAATTTTAATTTCTAAAACACGCCATCACGTCTGCGAGTTAAAGATCACGTGGCTGGTGCGACCTACCAGGAGCCTGAATGCTGGCTGCCTTGGAGTTGTCATGTAACATGTTTAGGTGTGTAGCTTCAGGAAAGAATCTTACAAAGAAAAAAAGGTTGCTTCTTAATTACAAATAATTAGCATTTTAACTTGTCAATAAGGACTTGATATATATATTTTTAAATATATTTTTATTGATTTCAGAGACAGGAAGGGAGAGGGAGAGAGAGAGAGACATCGATGATGAGAGAGAATCATTGATCAGCTGCCTCTTGCACGCTTCCTAGTGGGGATCGAGCCAGGCACCCTGGCATGCACCCTAACCCTGAACTGAATCGTGACCTGCTGGTCATAAGTCGAAGCTTAACCACTGAACACACCAGTAGGGCAATACTTGATAAATGTTTTGTGACAAGTTTAAAGTGATAAATACTAATGATGTATGATGTCATATTTACTTATGAGGGAAAATCATGTCCTGCATTTATTTTAAGATAGTTGTGATGAAGCATCCATTTTAAGTATATGTTAAGGGAAGAAAATAAAATCTATTTAACTTATTTTAGTATTTTATTTATTAATTTTCTATATATTTTCTCTTAAGTGTGCTTATGAAAGATGCACATTTTCATTTCAGTTAAGAAATACTCCAACATATCCCAAAACAGCAAAAGGTTAGTACTTTATATAACCTCTGAGCCTAATTGCAAGAATCCCCTGCTAGGCCCGTGGGCCTTGCTCTCAGTGTGGGCTGCTGAGTCATTGCTAAGGGCTCAAGGAGAAGTCCAGGCAGACGTCCGGGGATGCTCACATGGCCCTCCCACTGTCCTCATATGCTCACCACACGTACAGGTGGGGCAAAGGTAGGTTTACAATTGTTTATACACAAAACACAGAATTTATTCTTGTATTATTTATTATTGTACTAGAGGCCTGGTGCATGAAATTCGTGCACTCTGCGGGGTCCCTCAGCCCGGCCTGTGCCCTCTCGCAGTCTGGGAGCCCTCAGGGGATGTCTGACTGATGGCTTAGGCCCGCTGCTGCATAGGTGGGAGAGGCTCCCACCACCACCGCTGTGCTCACCAGCCATGAGCCCAGCTTCTGGCTGAGCAGCGCTCTCCCTGTGGGAGTGCTCTGACCACCACGGGCCAGCCCCTGCATTGGGAGTCTGCCCCCTGGTGGTCATTGCGCGTCATAGCAACCGGTCATTCTGCGGTTCGGTCGATTTGCATATTAGCTTTTTATTATATAGGATTATTTTCCTTATGAACAACTTGACCCAACCCTGTGTTCTTCTTCAGCACCATTGCTTGTTCCCTTTACGTCCTCAGCTCATTGAGGCCACAGCTCACGGCTGGGGCTCACCCTTCGTCAGCCATGGTCAGGACCCTGTTCCAAGGCAGGTGGCGGGGTGAAGGGGGTGCCAGTGTGGACGGCTCTGTGCAATATTAGAGGACTTCCTGAATTGCGTGTGCTTTCATTTCAAGATTGCAAAAAAGAAAACCTGAAATTATTTTGGGTGTTGTATCTTTTATTTTTCTTCTACCTTTATGATGAGAAAAAAAACATTAATAGTTTTTTCATTACATTGTAACATTATTAGAAAATCCAAATGCATGATCCTGTTGTGAATAAGTTAGAAAGGAAATCCCTTGTTCTATGATAAAAATAGAATTAAGAGTACTTTTTTATCTTTCAGTAAGTACCTCTTAATATTATTTTCATACTTTGAGGTATTGGTAAGATTATAAGTATATTATGTATTCATAAACAAAATCTATCTTATTTAGATAAAGATGGAAATATATTAAAAAGCTTATGATAAGTTATAAAGTCCCCTTCGTTTTCATCTTTAACGGTTCATACAGTGTTTCTAGCAAAGAATCAGCAGCCTGCAGACCCCAGTAAGGATGTCAGCAGACCTCTAAAGAGGCCTCATCCGTGGGCGGGAGCGAGTCCATTTCCACAGTCGCCCTCCATCCCTCGAGGTCGCGATCACTCACTATGGCCCCATCTGGCTCAGCTGTCCCTGCCCGTTGTGGTCACCACTGCTTTGCCACATGGCAGGGGCTAAGGCTGCTCTACTTGGTACAGATTTAAGTAATAACCTAAGTTCTACTCAGAATCCCTCCTACCTCAGTAACTAGAATAGTCTCCATTAGTTAAGCCAAACACTTCTAGCTCCCTTTCCAATAGGATGGATTCTCGCTCAAGAAAAGCATCCGCATCTTTTCTCTCAACACAAACACAACTAGACCTCTCTTAGTTCTTTCTTCATGCTTCCTGGGTATGTCAGCGAAGAACTATGCAAAAACTTTATTCTCACATACATATTGGGTTCATCCCTATACAAACAGGCTATACAGACACAGGTCTAAGGCCAGTGAACCATGTTGTTGAACCTCACCTGAGGACTGCTTTGATTTTTAGAGAGAATGGAAGGGAGGAGGGGAGACAGAGAGTGAGAAACATGAATGTGAGAGAGACACATCAATTGGTTGCCTCCTGCATGTGCCCCAAGCAGGGCCAGGGATGGAACCTGCAACCGAGGTATGCACCCTGGACCGGAATCAAACCCCAGTCCCTTCAGTCCACAGGTCGATGTTCTATCCACTGATCCAAACTGGCTAGGGCTAGCAAAAGTACTATTTTGATCAGAGTTACCTGAACTTTTCCTGTTATAATTCTGACTTACTTTATATTTCTAAGAAATAAGAGAAAAAGGTTGGAAATGCCAAATTTTGAAATGGTCTGCACATTTCTGGATGACCTGAAATTCATTATAAGCAGATGTGATAGCTATCCATCATTCTCCTAAGATCTGCATGCATTTAGATCACGGCAGCTTTAATTTTACTACTGTGAATTCAGAAATATCCTTCTGAATGCTTCTCATGTCTGCAGGACACATTCTTAGCAAGAGAAGAGGATGTTTTTAAATTAAATGACATTCATGGCCAGCATAATGATCTCTTCCAAATACAATAGGGCCTCTTTGGAATGTCTGTGCAAATAGACTGAAATTACTTGACTGTGGCTCTAACTCAGATTCCTATGCTCCTCCTTAGAGAAAAACTTTTAATCATCTTCTACAAAACATGGATAGATTATATTTGTGGCATCAGAATTATAGTTTTAAAACCAGAACCTTTGTGTATCAATTAATTGAAATATATTGATTTTTTTCTACTTTTGAATATTATTGGCCATGATTGAATTAGTTAATAATATATGAAGTGGAAATTTTACATAATTAAGATTCTGCTTTTTTAATGTTTAGATTATTTTCCAGGTTTATATACTTTACCAGTTTTAAAAGAAATCATGCTTTTTAATCTAATCATTCTCTAGCATCTAATAGGCAAGTGAGTAATATATTTATATTAAATATAATGATTTTTTAGGAGAGCACAATTTTCCATTTTTAAATTTTAAGAAATAGAGACATAAAAAACCATTTAAAATATCTGAAAAATAAAATTTTCTATTCAAGGAACCCTGATAAATTTAAGCCTGAAGTAATCGATATTTTTTAAAAGATATAGAACTAGCTTAAAGATCTTAAACAAAGACTTATGATTGTTGTGTTTTTAAAACATATTTTAAAAGAACTGTTTAGAGGAATCAATTCATATGCAAATAAAATCATATTTTTTTCAGATACAAATATCATTTTGCTATGAATCAACCACAGGGAGATTATAAGAGCCTCTATGAGTGGGCAGGTAACAAATCCCCAGCATATAAGAATCATGAGAAAATAAATACATGGAATTTGTCACGATGCTGACATATAGGTCAGCAATAAAACAGAGACTGGACATCAATTTACAAATATTTTTAAGGCACTTATGCACTGAGCTCATATGTTGCTGCTGTCATAAATACGAGAAAAGATAATGGCAATAAAATTTTTAAGGATCACACTTTGAAAAAGGCCAAGAAAATTTTAATTCCATTAGTCATCTATGTGATGCAAAAAGTTAAAGAAGTATATAACTTCATGAAATGCAAGCATCTTTTCACAACTAATAATACCCATCCTGACCTACTAAATCACGCTGATAAAAACCCAAATAAGTTTAAATAGCACACATGCAGACACACACACACACACACACACACACACACACACACACACACAAGAAATACGTCAGGTTTTTAACTTATTTTTCCCAGGAAAAGTCCTTGTGTAATTTGATTAAAAAAATTGATGAACCTGGTTTATTCTAATTATGTAAAAAAATTTGAAATGGTTGCCAATGCTTGACTACAGATGCATGTGTGTGCTAATCCGCATGTATATAAAGTTATTCTTTCATTGAAAAATGTTTTGAAAATAAACAAAGTTGAAATCTTTAAGTCAAATTTTTCAGGGTAAGATATACACTGTTTCATTGTTTACTTATTTGTCCATTTATTTTTTTTATTTCACAAATACTGCTATAGCACTATACTGTGCCTAAAAATGTTTCAGTACTTTACAAATGTTAGCTCACTTCATCTTCACAACAACCCCCTGAGGCACCATAATTATTCCCATTACACAGATGGAGAAATTGAGGTGCAGAGGACTTTAGTAACTTGTCAAAGTCACACACCTACTGTGAGAACCAGTATTTAACCTATAATTCTGTTTCCAGGGCTCCTATTTCATAGCAACAACCCTATGCCAGTTTCATAGGACAAATATCATGACTTTTTATGTTTAACATGAATAACATGATTGTATATATAGTTGAATTTTATTTAACATCACAATTCTTCTGGATAGTGAGGCAGATGTCATTAAAAAATCTGTTGCATTGTTGTTGTTTTTATTGTTGTGATTATTTGACTATTACCAATTAACTGCAAACACCAGAGGCGAGGGCTACAGGTATCGGTACTTAATGATTGTATGCTTAGTATAGAGCAGTGGTTCTCAAACTTGCTAATGCCGCGACCCCTTAATACAGTTCCTCATGTTGTGGTGACCCCCAATTTCATTGTTACAAATTGAACATAATTAAAGCATAGTGATTAATCACAAAAACAATATGTAATTATATATATGTTTTCCGATGGTCTTAGATGACCCCTGTGAAAGGGTTGTCTGACCCCCAAAGGGGTCGCGACCCACAGGTTGAGAACCGCTGGTATAGAGTGAAGTAGCCCGGCTGGTGTGGCTCAGTGGTTGAGCATCCACCTATGAACCAGGAGGTCACAGCATTCAATTCCTGGTCAGAGCATATGCGGGTTGTGGCCTTGATCCCCAGTAAGGGGCATGTAGGAGACAGCTAATCAATGATTCTCATCATTGATGTTTCTGTCTCTTCCTCGCCCTTCCTTTCTGCAGTATAGGTTGGTTGAGTGGATGAACAATACAACATTCAACAAATGAAGGTAATATTATCAATACTGCACACCATACATAATACTTTTGAGATCATGTATCAATTTTTAGGGCACTAATTTTTTTTCATATTTTTATTGAATTCAGAGAGGAAGGGAGAGGGGGAGAGAGAGAGCAATAGAAACATCAATGATGAGAGAGAATCATTGATCAGCTGCCTCCTGCACACCCCCTACTGGGGATCTAACCTGCAACCCAGGCATGTGCCCTGACTAGGAATGGACCTGTGATCTCCTGGTTCATAGGTCAACACTCAACCACTGAGCTACTGCAGGTGGGCAAGGGCACTAAAATTTTTTAAATGTTCTAACAAAGACATTACTTCAAATGCCAAATTAATGTGTAGAGGGTGCAATGAGTTTGGAATGAGTGACTTAGTCATCCTTAGTAAGAACGATATGCCCCGTGTGCAACATTTTGTTAGAAGACAAGGGGATGGAAGTAGGTGCATTTGCCTGCGGAGGTGGAGTGGGCAGTATCTAAGGAAAGAACATTCTGAGCAAAACCTGTTCACTGTAGGTGTAATTAACCTCCTGGTGCCAGCTGGGTGATTACTGTGATGGGATTATCGGGGAGTCTCTATATACCTGACTATGTAGTCACATATTCTGTGCTGGATAAATGAAAAGCATTGAGTAAGAGATGACATTTACTTTAACTGTTCATTATGGAATATTTTTCTGAAGTCTGTTAAGTACAAACTGTTAAATGGTTGGTATTTAATGAGAGGTTTTGAACCTAATTATACCAAATGTCATCGTATTATTTATTAAAAAGATTTCTAAAATTGCTCAGCACAAAACAGATGAATGCATGGATTCTTATAATATTTAAATTATTCCATTAATTTAAAATAATCTTTGTAAGGTAAGGTGGATTGACAGTAAGCTTAGTTTATCTTTATAATCAGTTTCCGTTATTAAGGATAATGGAACCCCATGGGATATACTTTTATGTACCATTTTGTAGGTTATGTTGTTGAAAGAGATGGTTATGACAAGTAATGTCTGTCTGTTACAGTAGAAGGGAGACATCACTATGCATTTTTCCCGTCATACATAGAAAAACAATTACTTACATAGACTAAAATTTAAAACTAACTATGAAGACTTGAACACCTTGTTTAAATCTGATGGTGGTGGTAATTGGAGGGACAACCTCAAAGAATAAAATCAAATTTACATATTTTCTAATCTTTATAATTATTTGATTATAAAATTAATAAAATTTTTATATACTTTGATCGATTATGTGGGCCTATTGTGCATGATTACAAATTTTATGTTCACTTTTACAGTTAACACTATTAATTCTGGTATGTCTTATTATTTGACTTATTGATGTTTGATAAATTATATTTTGTGAACTGTGGACAATAGAAAAGAAATGAAACCATGATTCCTTGTGAAAATCACTTTTATTGGGGAAAGTCTTATTTTTGCATTTGCATATCTATTTATGCCAAAAATAGATTATTGTAAAAATGTTCTATAGACTACTTACAACACATTCTGAAAAATAAAATTATATTTTAGATTTTTTAAATTGGATAATATGATGGGACCTATTAAAATATATACCTTAGAATGCCCTATGCCTTCATTTCCCTAAGCAAAATAAGGCGTAATTAAATAATATATTAAAAGTAAAAAAAAAAAAATAGAAGGGAAGGTGCTACTTGCACAGAACATCAATGATCGTCGTGAATTAACTCTCATTTTCCAAGGGTGTTAATGAACTTCTCATGGTACCTACTATGTACCTTAAGAGGACTTAATGCGTTCATTTATTTGGTGATGATCATGGTCATGTTCAGGCTCACTGAGGTTATTACCCTATAGTTCTTACCGACCTGAGGAAATGAGAATGGGAATAATACTGTTACCATGCTGCCACTTCACACCGGGGGACAGGCGTGCAGATGCTGAGCATCTGGGTGGCTGCCCGGGCGGCTCCCTCAGGTTGACGCCTTCCTGCCGGGCGTTTCTCAGGAACGTTGAAAGGCTTAGCACCTGCTTTGTAGCAGTTTGTGCAACTGAAGACAAGCACGTGACTGATTGGCATCATCTTCTACGTTCTAATGAAACACAGATAAATTAGGAAATCGGGCAATCGCAAATTGGAAAATGAAGACCTCCTTGGGGATGTATGATTCAAGCTATCAATTATTTTCCTGCATATATATTTCCTTTTTTTGTATATTCCTCAAAGCAGGTTAAGCGTCTCCTTTAGTTTATGGACAGCCAATGCCTTGCATTTTTGTAGGTTTTTATTTAATATTCGCTTGCATAAGGAGTAGTTTGAAACAAAAGCAGAGGACTGAAGTTGGCGGTAGAAATAGATGAATTCAACAGGATAGTTCAGTCAGTTCGCTGCAAGCCACTGCCCAACGACAAAGCCAATTCCATGTGGGTTAGAATCGTGTTATGTGCACACAGTACTTCGAGGCACCGACTCTGCCTAAGGGTCTGGGTGGGCAGCCCTGTGGTCACAGCTGAACCACACCGGCCCTGCGTCTCACCGCTTTGGTTCCACATTTCTTGCTCTCCGCTCCTCTGTGGCCCAGGGGCCAGGCTGTCTCCATTTGGACACCATCAACTCCATACCTGACTTCCTAGATCTCAATGACAAGATTATCATCCGATTTTATAGTGCAAAGAGACAGAGAGATTTCATAGATCGCTTTTGATCACTCATTAGTAAGTGGGCACCCAGGAAGTTCAGTTTCAATTCAAATACTTACCCACTATGTCCCACTGCCAACCAAGATAATACATATTAAAGGACTTTATTTTCCGGCACATGAAAGCCTCTCAATATCTCTTATTTCTTCCTTTTTTTTTTCCTACCAGAACGAAAGCCCCTTGAGTCTACATGTCTTTCTTGTTTTCTTTATCTTTTCAGTTCTTAGCACAAGGACTGGCAAAGAGGAGTCAGTCAATGCAATTAATTTGGATTAAAATTAATTTGTTCAATGGCTTGTCAGGGGAGAGCCATGGGATGCAAAATAAATGGAAGAGATATGGTTTTTATTCTCTTGATTATGCATAGATTGCCTGACCTCTTAGTACACTTTAAAACTATCAATTTATACTGAAAGGGTTGGGTAGTGCATATTTCATTCCAAATAATTTTAGTATATTTCTAAGGGTAATGAATTCACTTGGTAGCCTCATAGTTAAAGTAGGAAATTTTAACTGGGGGCAACAAAAAATGTCTAGAGTCTTCTACTGAGGATTCTAAGACCATGGTAATTAGAAAAACACTTTTAGAAGGCTGAAAATTAACACATACCCCACACCCCACACCCCACACGCACATCACAATGCTTGAGTGACTCAGGATCTAGGTTTAACCTAAAAAGGTTTAATTCTGCACAAAATTAATGGTTCAGGAATTGCCAACCAATTCAGCTACATTACAAACAACAAATGTCTGGGAACTATGTTTAATAATATTAAGTTTTGATTATATAATCCCTGCCCAGTTTGTGCAGCATTAAGGATAAAACAATGTCTTCAGTTATATTTTTTGTTATTGTTACTTTTGTCCACTGTGGTTTCTCAGACTCAAGGAAAATATGGACATTAAAAATTAAAACTTTGGGCTTCAAAGTTATGTCTTGGCCTCTAGGTATTTTTCTCATCTGGAAACATGAGGAAACTAATACATTCATGATAGGATCGCAATGTGGGTTCATGAAACACCTTATCAAAAACCACGGCTCAGGAGATTTTTAAAAAGTTATTTTTAGTATGATGTGATAACACATTATTCTTAGTTGTTGCTGCTGTTTGGGGAATTTTAAATACTTTTATTGAACATTTTCCTTATGAACACAATCTAGTTTATCTTTGCTTTTAAAGGAAACAATGAAGCAAAGATGATGTTTCCTGAATAATCCCGGATCCTATTTTCTCATAGCACCAGCTATCACAATTTTCCTTATTTCTTTTGACTTGAAACTTAACTGGAATATTATCTAGAGCAGGAAAGTGGAGGAGGAGGCATGGGGTTCATATAAGAGAAAGGACTAAGGAAGCTTACTATACCTTCATTGCTACATCCGCACTTAGCATCTGCTTGACTTTTTCATGGTGTGGAAAATATTAAATGTTTATTGTGAGATATTATAATGTTTTGTGTGAGGTGGTACATTCCTAAAATATATAAAAATACAGTACTAGATATTTTAACAATTTGTATATAATTATATATTCAACTAACAGGGATAATGTTTCATGAATACTACTTTTGAATATATGAGGCTTATATTCAACTCCTCCTCTTAGGCCATTAGTATAGTATATTCAGTTGCAATAAGGAAATATTCCTGAAATCCAGCTAATTCTCAGAAGTGTCCTGAATATTTAATATCAGGAATTTACTATAAATGATATGTGTTATGATTTTTATTAACATGTGTTTTAGCTCAGGCTGCCATAACAAAATCCCATAGATTCGATGGCTTAAACCACAGACATTTATTTCCTCTTCTGGAAGCTGGACATCTGAAAGCAGGTATCAGCACAGAAGGGTTCTGGTAAGAGCTCTCCTGATGTTCTGCAAATGGTCAGGAAGAAGGAGAGGGAGAGGGAGAGGGAGAGGGGGA
>NW_005364633.1:1943745-1992385 GCF_000412655.1 Myotis brandtii
GGGTGGGGAGGGGGAGCTTTCTGTATCTCTTATTTGGGCACAAACTCCATCATTGGGGCCCCACAGTCAAAGGCTCTGTTTCCAAATACCATCATGTTGGGAGCAGCAGGGCTTTGATATGTGAATTTGGGGAGAACACAAACATTCAGTCATAGCACTAGAATTGCACCCTTTGAGCAAATGGAATATTGGAAAATGAGCCATTCACCTGATCTGTTCTCTGCCCACTTGCTACTAGGAGGCACGCATGTAACCCACTAGTTCACATGTACTATTTTGCATTGCAGCTCATCTGCAACAGAAGAGGGGCCAGGGCACTGCGAGTGCACACAGTGCTGGCATTCCCTCAAAGGAAATCGTGCCCTTTGGGGGGCTTCACCATAAAATATGTATTTTAGTGGAAATCAATTTCATTGAACAACATATTAGACACGTTTGCCATCTATTATAACAACAATTGCCCATGAAAACGTATTTTCCTTAGTGGAGAAGGGAAGCATACTTTTATTGATATTGATAACATTTTATTTAGTTAAAAAATAATTTCATCAGCAAGTCCTGTGAGCACATACCTAATGACAGGATTAAACCATAATAGTGAAAGAGACAATACCAGGCCTGTCTTGACCAGAACAAAATTATAAATCTATTGCATAATTAGTATTTTATTAGTAGTAATTCAGATGTATGCCCTGATCATTAGAAAGGCATTTGCTTTAAACATTTACATAACAAATGTTTGAACTTTAGACCAGCCCTGCCCAATAGAAAAGTAATGGAACACATATGTAATTTTAAATGTTCTAAATGCCATATTTTTTAAAAGGCAATAAAGAGGTGGAATTTTAATAATATATTTTATTTAACCAAAGATGGTTTTATTTTACAGTTGCAGTACATTTCAATCAGATTAGCCATGTTTCAAATGCTCAATTAGACTAGTGGCTACCGTTTTAGATAATACTGCTCTATGCTTTCCATTTAAATATATATATATGTGTGTGTGTGTGTGTGTGTGTGTGTGTGTGTGTGTGTGTGTATGTATATATTCACATAGATTATAGGCTGGAGTGAAAATATGCAATAACTTAAGTAAATACAGGATTTACTCAGATTAATGATACACAAAAAAGTCACAAAATTGAAACATGGGAAAATTGTGGAAAACACAAGTTCTGAAGAAAATGTAGAATTTAAAAGTATCACTACAGCATCCTAAAAAGCTAAGGTCAGATATTGTGTGGGACTGCCCACCAGGCTACCCTACGAGACCCTAAGATCTGTACCGAATGCTTTGTGGCCATTGTAAGGAGCGAGGTAATCGGGGTCCCCCTTGGCAGGCTCCGGGAGTTGAGATTTGGAGAGAATATCCTTGCATTACACTCCCCGCACTGACAGGGATGCCTGTAAAGACTGAACGCACTCAAATGCTAATGGGCAGAACAACGCATTGGGAAATTATGGTTACTCTGTGTAAAACCTAGTGGTATCTGTCAGGAGATTGGATTAAGGGTGAGTAAATGGAGTGTATACACCCCATCTGTTTCAGCCATGAGAGAAGCTCACATTGTACCGAATTGCATAATTCTTTGTCTAATGTTGATGGTTGTCTGGTTAAAATGACTGTGATATTAAATGATGAAATGTAAAGGAATGGAATGCGTTAGTTGTTTCCACTTTGAGCATATGCCTTCAGAAGCCCCGTGGTTCTAAATGTACTGTGTGTGTGTGGGGGGGTATTATTATTCACCATATTTCTTTCTTTCACGTTTGGCAATGCTTTGCAATAAATAGAGATAACTCTTGAAAACTGGCTTTCAGATTAGCTTCCAATGCAGAGGCCCTGTACTATGCAATCCTACGGAGTGGCTATTGGTGATGACCTCAGACTTTTTCAGTACTGGCTTGTCTCAGGATCTGAGGCAGAGACTGAATAAAGGTGCTAATCGGTTGTCTGTAAGAGTTTATCTGTCTTGCTGCTTTCCAAAATTCTATTTCACGGAATATCATTTCAGTAATCGGAAGACACTGTAGAAGAGGCCATACATCAGCAATGGTAGTCTTGGTTTTGGACCCCCCAGAAAAGTCCTCTGTCCCAACTGCTGACCTTTAACAGGAGACTATAGAAAAGGAGAAAAACACAGTGATGTGGAATGTTGTCAAAATATTTAATTATTATATCACAGCGCTTGTCAGCTAACATTCCTATTATCTTTTCATAAAACAAGCCTCAATTGTCCTTCCATTATAACATGTTTTCTTACCTTACATCTTCAAAGTGAACCTAACATTTCCAAAGTTCTAACCTGGGTGATATGCCAAGTGTTAGTACCTGTCACTATCAATTATGATAGAATATTGCTTAAGTCAGTGCCAATTTTTATGATAAGAGAAAAGAAAATCTAGATGAAAGTTATAGAATTAATGGGCTCATGAGAATTATTTACAAAGGAAATAAATCCACTGAGAGATGTTGGATACATATTTTTAAAGAACACCTGAGATACGGAGGTTTTGGAGACAAGTATAAAAAAAAAATCAAGACTCAGGATGAAGTCCACCATAAGTTATGAACCTATAGGGATGGAAGTATAAGTAATAGATTACTCCATATGTACCCACAACTTTTTTTACACGAGATATATTTCATGAAAAATGATTTTGACTATAATAAGTTACTTCAACTCTGTAGCAAAGATGTATGTCCCTTCTGTAATTTATTTTTTTAATTCTATGTGAATATAAATTGTATTTTTAGAATTTGCAGCATGTTTTCTCTTAAAATTATATAACTGGAGATACAACCATATAACATGTCACTTAGAAGAAAATATCAGAAGTGAAGTATAGTTTTTTGTGGTGTTCAATTGCAAAGCTGAGACAAATAACAGCTTTCTGAACTACCATAAAACACTGCATCAAATTTCATTTTAGAAAAAAAATACTTGACCTTTTTAAGGAAAAATAACAAACACTTTACCTTTTAATATTATTTATATTACTAGAGGCCCAGGACATGAAATTCGTGCACGGGTAGGGTCCCTAGGCCTGGCCTGCGATCAAGCCGATCAGGGCCTTTGTTCCCCCAGCTGCCAGCTGCTGGCTGGGGCCTTCCTTCATTCCACGCTGCCCCCTGGTGGTGAGCTGTTGAACTCCCGTTCAGTGGAACTCCCAAGAGGACAATTTGCATATTAGCCTTTTATTAAATAGGATAGGGTGGGCCAAAGTAGGTTTACAGTTGTGACTATGTGAAACCATTTATTCTTGTGTTATTATTTATTAATCATTGTATTAGTTTTCATACAAACAACTATAAACCTACTTTTGCTCCACTCTGTATGTTAGTAATCAAACTTATTGATGAATACAAATAAGAACATACAATTGGAAAACATATCACAACCACTAAAACTGAAAGCAGGAACTTCTATTTCTAATCAAATATTTTAAAATATTGTCTAGGCTTTTATTGTTTTAAATTGCCATTTGGCATTCTTTATTCCTAAAATGTACATTGGTGGTTGATTATTGTATTAGAGTCTGGTGGTGGGCCAGTCATCTAGAGTTATTAACACCTGAATCTACAACTGATAATTTGCCTGAATCTACTTCCCTCTTCTTAGAGAAAATGACTGAACCTCAGTTTAACTAACTATCTGAGGAAGAAATTATACTAGTGATAAAATTACACTGAGTCATCGCATCTTAACGAATGAGTAATATGTAGGTTAAAAAATAGGAAAGCATAAGACAGGCAGGTATAGAAGCAGAAGCAAAGGCAAAAGACAGGAATGTTTCTACATTCAGGATGACAGTGAGCAAGCAGCCTAGACCAGCAGAAGATGCACATAAAGTTGAATTGCAAAAGGCCTTGAAGTACAAAGCAAACAGCATTCACTTTGATACTATGGGCACTGTTATTAATGGATCTTTAATATTGTCTTTAAATCTATGAGTAAATGGACTTTGAAACATACATGCTGAATCTATCCATGTGGGTCCAACTTTGAACAAAACAACTACGAAATATTACAGTTGTAGAATTTTTTTTGGGGGGGGTGTGAGTGTATTTGAGCATTGGTCATTTAGGGGATGATGCCAAGGAATTGATGTAATTTTGTTAGGTATCATAGTGACATTGTAGTTCTATAAGATAATGCTGACAATTGTTAGAACATGTTAAAATATTATGGGATAAAACAGTATGATGCTTTGGCATTGCTTTAAAATATTCTTAAGAAGATACATTTTAAAATAAGCATGGCAAAATATTGATATTATTGAATCTGAGTGGTGAGTATATGTTGCATTTTGCTTATGTAGATACTTGGAATTTTTCATTAAAACAATGTGGAGACAGTATTTCCCACAGATAATAGATGGAACTAAACAATTACTTTTCTAAAAGTATTCCACTGATTGCCCTTGACTATCCAGGGAAACAAAATCAGCTGTAGTTGGGTAAAACTGAATGGAAACTTGGAATTCTGCCTGGCCAGAGTGGCTCAGTGGTTGAACATCAACCTATGAACCAAGAGGTCAAGGTTCAATTCCTGGTAAGGGCACATGCCCAGGTTGCAGGCTCAATCCCCAGTTGGGGGCATGCAGGAGTCAGCTAATCATTGATTCTCTCTCATCATTGATGTTTCTATCTCTCTCTCCCTCTCCCTTCCTCTCTGATATCAATAAAAAATGTTTTTTTTTAAAAAAAAACCTGGGAATTATGACTTAGATGGAATATTTATTTTTTTATTCAACAAATGTTATTGCACATTCAGTTATATTCCAGGCGATGTTCTAGTTACATCAAAATAGATAAGCTTTTGCAAACTCTCCCAAGAGATGGCAAAATAATTGCTGAAAACCCGGAGGTACAGAGATCCTGGACTAACAGAGCTACACTTCCTTGATGGTTCTTTGGGAAATGCTAAGGCTTTCTCCCAGTGCATAGATATGTGGCTATCAAATATCTATTCATTGTTATCACTGTGATGAGCAGCTCTCATTTCCTAGACTGTAGTCATGCTCTTACGCAGGGAGCTAAGAGCAGGGTCAGCCCCACTTGAGTTATATGGAATGAGTGAGTAGTGTCAATTCAGTAAAGAAAATAAAGAAAAGTAAAAGAAAGAAAAATAAAATAATATTTTAATAAAAACCAACAGAATTCTGTTTAAGGAAGTGGGAATAGTTAGCTAGACAGAAAATAAATGCATCAAATATATACTAAACCTATTTAAATATAAATAGCTCCTTTTACAGCATGGATTATCATAAATGGTATTCTATCATCTACCCAGAGGATAAAACACCAACAGTACTGAATTTCATGTAACATTATTCATAGCTGGCCTTGGCTATCTTTCTATCCTTGTCTGCTATCACTCTCACAAACCTGCTCTTCTTAAATATATTTTCACCTGATTCTACAATCAAATCCTATTCTTCTCTAAGGTCTCAGAAATGACTCACTAGCATGGAAGCATCTTGATGATATGGACGTTCATCTCCATAAAAAAAAAGTCTAGTAAGTAGGTGACTTATTTATTAAGGATTCTTACATTTATATTTCTATTGAATTTATCTAGAGTCATCATCTCTGACTATATCAAGTGCTATAAAACAAAATATGATTTAAGAAGATAATCTCGGTGAGTTCAGTAACAGATCATGTGTGTATGTCATGTTGTGGGGTAGCAGAAAGGAGAGGCGGGAGGGAAAGATCAAGCAGAAGAGCATTTCAGCCAGCAAGGAATACCGGGTCTACAGGCATGGAGGTGTCAGAGAAGTTATTGATTCGGACAGTTAGTACTTCAGGATGTTCAATGTTGGGAACTCTGACAAAGATGAAACTACGGAATGAAAATCAGAACTTTAAAGGCATTGTACTCAGTGTTTATTCTATAGACATGAATGCTATTTAAATTTATTCTATAAACACTATTTTTAATATGCTCAATTATAAGGAAATAGGAAATAGAAATAGTATAATGCCTGCTAAAGAGAATGAAAAGATATCCTATATAATAAAAGCCTAATATGATGTGTTCAGTCGCCAGGTCAGCCCTTCAACCATTCAGAGGGTAATATGCTAATGATATGCTAAGGCTGCTCAACTGCTTGCTATGACGTTTACTGACCACCAGGGGACAGACAGTCAACCAGTCACTATGACATGCACTCACCACCAGGGGGCAGATGCTCCTACCGGTAGGTTAGTTTGCTTCTGGGGTCCAGCTGATTGGGACTGTGTGAGATGGGCTGGACATGCCCTGGAGCCCTCCTGTGGTCCCTCCCTGGCTGGCCAACCTCCCGCGTCCCTCCCCAGCCCTAATCGTGCACCAGTGGGGTCCCTCGGCCTGGCCTCACTCTCTCGCAATCCGGGGTCCTTCGGAGGATGTTGGAGAGCCAGTTTCAGCCTGACAGCAGAACGACCAGTCACAATGATGCACACTAACCACCAGGGGGCAGACACTCAATGCAGGAGCTGCCCCCTGGTGGTCAGTGCGCTCCCATAGAGGGAACACTGCTCAGCCAGAAGCCAGGCTCACAACTGGCGAGTGCAGCAACGGTAGTGGGAGCCTTTCCCGCTTCTGCAGTAGCACTAAGGATGTCCGACTGGCAGCATTAAAGATGTCCATCAGTTGGACATCCCCCGAAGGCTCCCGGACTGTGAGAGGGCACAGGCCAGGCTGAGGGACAACGCCCCCCCCCCCAGAGTGCACAAATTTTGTGCACTGGGCCTCTAGTTATAAATAAAAATTTAGCAACTTCTTGTAGATATTATTTCCAAAATATAGATCTTCATTAATACCTTAGAAAGCAAGCCTTTGCACATGAAAACTAAGGGAACATATTCACATATAACTATAAACACACTATAGTTTTATAATTATAGCTAGTTTTCATTTAAGCCTAGCAATTAACTCACATGAAATTCAAGCATACTTGACTTTTGTGGATTATATGCCATAATAATTCTACATGCATGCTTTTAAAAGTCAAGTGTGTGCTGATTATATTTTGGAAAGTCAGTCAAATGTTTATGATTGAGAGGTTAATAAACTAAGAAAATGATGAATTATATAAAAATTTAACCTATGACTTGCCAACAATTTGATTATTGGATACATTTGAGCACTCATGATTTAGAAGTATATTGAGATTATAGGATGTCATAAACCAAAGTAATTTAGTATCAAAGATTTTTAGTATAAAAGTGAGACTCAGATTTATCTCTAAAAGGTTTGAGGAAAATCACATGGAATGTAAAAAGTATTCTTATAAAAGTATAAAATTAGACAAAGATAAGAATAATTTTAAAAGAACCTTTTATTATGGTGAATTGAAAAAGTAATATTAGGGAAGAAATTATATTTCTCTACATGTTCTTTTGTTTTCTTATATTTCAGGAGCCAATTTTGTGATTCAAATATGGACACTCAATTATTATTATTTTCACATTGCATACCTGTTTAGCATCTCACATGGTACCCAACACATTTTAGGATCTCACTAAACTTGTGTTTTTATACTAGAGGCCCGGTGTATGAAATTCGTGCTTGGAGGTGGGGGGTCCCTCAGCCCAGCCTGCACCCTCTCCAATCTGGGACCGCTGGCTCCTAACCGCTCACCTGCCTGCCTGCCGGATGCCCCTAACTGCTCCACTGCCTCCCTGATTGCCCCTAACTGCCTCTGCCTGCTGGTCTGATCCCCCTAACTGCTCTCCCCTGCCAGCCTGATTGCCCTAACTGCTCTTCTTGCCATCCTGATCCCCCTAACTGCACTCCCTTGCCGTCTTGATCCCCCTAACTGCTCTCCCCTGCTGGCCTGATCACCCTCAACTTCCTCTTCCTCGGCCCTGCCACCATGGCTTTGTCTGGAAGGATGTCCAGAAGATCGTCTGGAAGATGTCCAGTCTAATTAGCATATTACCCTTTTATTATATAGATAGTTTTGTATTTTTTGAAAATTCATCCCAATATGTTGTTATAATATCTACATGTTTAAAATATAGGAATATGCACAGCTAGTTGACTAGTTGACTTAAATATTATTCAGTCTATTAACTATACTTGATGCACACTTAAATGCATTAACTTCTTAGAATAATTTCCTGAATTCAGAAGCCCCACCCATCAACAGCTCCTGATTCCCAAAGCTCAGAAAGTTTGATCTAAGTCAGGGTCCTCTTTCTGAGATGAAGAAATAAGGCTGATAACAGCTGGTCAGATGGCTGTCTGGATGCTACATTAACTTGAACTAGTACCGAGATCCCCTAACTTCTAGCTCTTGCTCTTTTTGCTTCACTATTATCCCATGATGTTGTGTATTGTTTGGCATGTATTTTAGAAGCATAGCATTCAATTAGCTTAATTACTAGGATTGAGGTTCTCAGTTTGAAGTGTATATACCAAAGATAGAATTCATCTGTTTAAGAGCTAGTGTTGAGACCGCTAGCAGACAAAGTTGAAAAGTCATCATAGAATATAAATAAAATGGCATATATTCAGTTGTCCATTAATTTATTAGACAAACATTTATTAAGCATCTAGAATGTGTTAGGTATTGTTCTAGGGACTGTAAATACAGCTTGTTTATAAATCCCTGCCTTTGTTGAGTAAGACAGGGTAAAACAGACAATAAACACATAGCTTATTAGCTGGCAATAAGTGCTATTGAAAAAATTACAGCTGAAAAATGCCACAGGCCATACCAGATGCCATTATATAATTTTAACTAGGAAAGCCAATAGAAGCCTCACTAAAAAGTTGATATTTAAGTAAAGGCTTGAATAAGGTGAAAAAGTAAGCCATATGATTATCTGGGGAAGAATATTCTAGAAAGATTATCAAGAGCACATGCCTGGAAGCAGAACGATTTTATAAAGAACAAGAAGAGCAAACTGGCTGTTGTAGACTACAGAGGGACAAAGGCGTCCAGAGATGGGGTCAAGAGGTCAGATAGAGCCAGGCCCATCGGGGCTTCCACACCTGCCCTTTCTTTAACTGTGACTTTACTTCAAGGCGGCCAGGAAGACATTGAGAATGTTGAGTAGAGTCGATATGCTGTGACGGACATTTTAATCAAAGGACCCCCCTATGTGCACTGTTGAGAATAGATTTAAGGGTATGGGGGTCCAAAGAGGAGAAGAGTTCAGAGGTCATGCTATAATCCTTCCTCCCCAGGTGCACAGTGAAGGATGGCAGGCCCACAGACAATCCGAGAAATCGGTACGAAGGGTTGGCTCAGTGTTGGTAAATATTCTAATCATACACTGCTTTCTGTAACAAAATAACACTTTCATATTGAAAATTATATTTTATAAATGTCAAATTGCTTGCTGCTTACATTGGCTTCCACAAATCATTAAGATTTTCAATGTTACAGTTGCATGTTACAGCTTAAAAGATTAGCATAGCCCTTTGCACGGGGAGTGGGGGGACTGCTCCTGGATTCTGGGGGGTGTGAAAGCGGTTGCTTGAAGAACCAGCCCTATCAGATCCTGGTTTTGGTGATCACACAGCCAGGGTCATGGTCAGGCCAGTAGAAGACTCAGTCCTTTGAGGCCTGTAGCACAACAGAGAGGTCCTAGCATCTTGCCGTCTGATATACAGTAAAGGATGATCGATTTAAACATATTTATAGGAGAGCTGTGGCGGCTAATTGAATTTAAAAACTGACACCAAAACTTTACTTACACTTACAAATTACAGGTATTATGTAAGCAATTTATTTTCTCAAAAGGGACAATTTCATGATGAAAATTCTTTATTATTGCCTCATGTGTCCTATATGATATAGCAATGCATACTAACATTATAGGCAATTTATTGATAAGACTTTAGTTATTCTATTTTTCTTAATTGCTGAAATATTACCCTACAGATTTCATTAATCTATTCACTTACCTCTCCTCTCCATTAGTAATCAAACTATATGTATCTCTCTCTCTCTCTCTCTCTCTCTCTCTATATATATATATATGTATCTGTGTGCACACAAATAGTATTTTTCTGTATTCTTGCAAAGAAAATTGTAGATATTTAGAGAACAAGCAGTGACCGGAACACAGCTTGGCTGACAGGGATGAGCAGGGCTCCCACAGCAGGCTGATCCCCGCAGGCACGCCCCCACCAGTGCATGAATCCATGCACTGGGCCTCTAGAACTATTATATAAGTATCCTTTGTTCTTGCCTTAACCAAACCTCTATCCCGATCATCTAACTGTCATTTAAAATGGAAATTCAAAAGATAATATATATCTAACTGTTTATAAAAAGCTGATTCTAGTTAGTTATTAGAATAAAGTGATATGAAAGATTTCAGGGAATGTGTACATTTATATTGATGTCACTTGCAGAACCATTTCAACTAAAATTAATAAGGAACAAGTATTGTGCATCTGCTCGTTTTAACCCTAGATGGTTTCAAAAGGAAAGGATCGCTACTTCCATGCTGTCAGGTTCCTACGTACATTGAAAGCAGGGGTCAGCGGAGAGCAAACAGCAATTCATTTTTAGATCAAGGTTCTAACATTAGGGAATGTTCCAAGAAGCATTTCATTTTCAAATGAATTCCTTCCACTTGGAGTCTAAGGTCAGCAAGCGAGGGTTAGTTACAGAGGTCTCAGGTGCATCCAAGTTAAATAACAACCAACAGTCACCCTCCGCAGTGTCTCTCTCATCCATTGATTTGTTCCCAAGGGCATCAGGCCAGAGAAGAGACCAGGGATTTGTTAAAGATGCTAACATCAACACTGCGACCAGCCAGCACCCTGGGCTGAGAGCCGAGGATAGAAAGCTCTTTTGTTCTCCTGAGAGAAGAAAATAATTTTGTGTAAGCACAGCTGCCTGTTGAAGTATTGATCAATCTATATAACATAACACAGGCAATTGTAGTAATGCTTAGAATCCAGACATTTCATAGTACACATAAGAAACTATATATTTTTTAAAATATCTGTTGTCATGATATCATGTTGTCATGATAATCAACCTAATGCATGCCTCGCCTTTTAGGTGATTTTTCTTCTTTTTAAAAACTTTTTTTTTTATTGATTTCAGACAGGAAGGGAGAGGGAGAGAGAGAGATAGAAACATTAATGATGAGAGAGAATCATTGATCGGCTGCCCCCTGCACAGTCCGCACTTGGGATCGAGACTGAAACCTGGGCATGTGCCCTGACCGGGAATTGAACCATAACCTCATGGTTCATAGGTCAATGCTCAACCACTGAGAAACACCAGCCAGGCTAGGTGAGTTTTTATAAAAAGTGAAAAGTCTTTCTGTTAAAAGCTTTTGCATACTGTTTAAAATATCAATACCACAGGCCTGGGTTGGTACACTCAGAAAACTAAATATTGATTTCCCTCCTCCCTCCCTTACCAATGGCAGGCAACTGCCTTTATTGCTCTGAATATCTTATTGTTCTACAATTGACAGATTCTGATAGCATTGGATTTTTATTGTTTCATTGTTCTTTCTTCTCAAAAAGGCATTTGTGTTATTTTTTTGGTAATAGACCAGACAGGAAAGTAAGGCTGAAATTAATGTAGCACTCCCTATACCATCACTCCCTTGTCATGTCAGTATGATTTATCTACTTTGGGCCTTACTGTCATTGACTTTGCAAGAATTTATTGAAAACTAGGCTGTTTTTCTATTGCATTCTTTTTTAGCAAATCAGACTACAAGATTATGCACATTTATGCAATGATTAATGAAACCAGAGGCTGCTGAAAATATCTCAGGTGAATGAGTTTTCACATCTCATTATTTACTTGATTAGTGACAATTGTTTTGAGTGGTTTTGTGTAGGCAAGTGGTGTGACTATAATTAAAGGTACGTCTCTTTGACAAATTAGCCAGTGCAGTCCAATATGTGCGTGGGCAGTGACTTGATCTATTGTTGTTGTTTTTTTCTTATCACCCTTGCATGCAACTCTGACAGAATAATTCAGAATAAATATTAAAATAATATTGATCTAATTCACCAGACTTTTATTCATCTGTATGTCAAATGGATGAGTTCAGGAATCCATTCAATTGTAAAATGACCCCAAAATTACAGAATCACAGGGGAAAAAAATCAATATATTGTTATGTAAATATTTTAAAGTATCCAGTTTTAACAAATTTAAAACAGAAATATAAGCACAAATCATTTTCTTTATTCATTCCAGTGTGGGAATAGAATAGGCATTTCTATTCAACAACTGCTAATCAGTTTCTTTTCCAGTTTAGAAGTAAGATTTTTGTCTGCCACCCACTGCATCTCAACTACTTTCCACAATGAAGTTTTTCCCCCCAAAAATTGCAATATAATTACAACATACCGATTTGATATTTGTATGTATTGTGAAATGGTCACCACAATTTAGTTAACATCTAATTTTTATCACCATGAAGTTACCTTTTGTATTGTGATGAGAGCTTTTTAAGATTTATTTACAAAGATCTTAGCAATTTTCAAACATACAATAAATTTTTAAATTTTTATTTTATTATTTTTTATTTTTTTTTATTTCAGAGAAAGGAAGGGAGAGGGAGAGAGAGAGATAGAAACAACAATGATGAGAGAGAATCATTGATCCGCTGCCTCCTGCACACCCCACACTGGGGATCAAGCCCACAACCCAGGCATGTGCCATGACTGGGAATTGATCTGTGATCTCCTGGTTCATGGTTTGACATTCAACCGCTGAGCCACACTGGCCAGGCACAATACAGTATTATTACCTACAGTCAGTATGCTATACATTATATCCCCAAGACTTATTTTTTATGACTGAGTATTAGTATATTTTGACCTATTTCACCCTTTTGACCCATTCCCATTCTCTCACCTGGGGCAACCACTAAGCTGTTCTCTGTGTATCTGTTTTGTTTTGTTTTGTTTGTCTTCATATTTCACATATTAGTGAGATCATACAGTATTCATCTTTGTCTATTCACAATGGAGATTTGACATCAAAATATATTTTAATCTTCTTGACAGTAAGAATTTTAGTCCCTGCAGTAAATGAGATACCAATAGTCATGTGTATATATTTTGATAAGAAAATTAATAGGATAGTAAATTACTGTAAAAAGAAATTTTCTTTTTAAGAACGCTCTTGATGAGAACAGTAACCTTAGTATATTGTTAGGAAAGCATTCTGCTGAAATCCTTAATCACTGAGTATAACATTTCATTTGAAAAACAGTCCTCCAGATGTCATTGAAAATGAATAACACTTGCAATTGTAATTTAATCACCCTATTTTCAATGTTGTTCTATCTCCATAAATTTTACTTTGGGAATCATCTTATAACTCATAAATAGAGATATACCTTGACCTTACATTGTCAGTATAGCTCATGAATAAAGGTTATAAAATAATGTTATTTCCATTCCAAATTTCCAGAACCAATATTCTTCTTTCAATATTAGTTTTTCATAATTTCTGTAATCTACTTTAGTTTGGTATGTACAATACCATTTACAAGTTTGCAATTGATTTTTTCTAATTATTATTAAACTCAGCATGACTGAGAGAGAGAAGGGATTAAAAATAAAAACATTTTCTACACGACTTAGATTCATTGTTTCTGGTGATATCTCTAATAGTTTGTAATATAAGGCCTTCTTGACCTCTCTAAGTAGTGTTTCTAAAACCATTACTTGCTCTGTCAATATAATTGCTCTTATAGTCACAGTACATCAGGAACTATGTGAATAGATATAATGGTCTTATTATTATGGGTTGAATTGTGTCCTCCCTGAGAAGATATGTTGGAGTCTAGTATAAACTGCCTTGACTTACTGAATGTGACTGATTTGAAAATAGGATCTTTGCAGAAGTAATTAGGTAAGATGAGGTCATACTGGAGTAGAATGGGCACTAATTCAATACGATTGGTGTCAGAAGAAGAGGGTCATGTGAAGATGCAGAGACACTTGGGGAGTGCCATGTGACTATGAAGACAAATAGAAATTATGCAGACACAAACCAAGGAACAGCAGAGATTGCTGGCAAACCAGCAGAAGGTAGAACGGGGTAACAAAGAATTCCTTTACCAGTTTCACAGGGCACATGGCCTGGGTAAAACCTTCATTTCAGACATCTAGTCTTCAGAGCTGTGAGACTATGCATTTCCATTGTTATAAGCTATCCAGTTGTGGTACATTTTTACAACAGCCCTCAAAACTTATATACTATTGTAGAGAACATCTGAGATATTGGACCTAAAACTCAACCAGACATGACTCTTTTTAAATGTATCCTTGAAAGGCAATGATTTTTTAGATTCCCAGCTATTAGCACGAATAACTGTAGAAGGCTTGTTTTAAATCTTGGTACAATGGCAATGCTCATCAAAAATCAAAGGACATGTTGAAACAAACATGACATTATATCATAAGTTTCCACTTCTTTTGTTTGTTTGTTTGTTTTCAGCTCTATTTCCAGCTTATTAATGTGACATAAAATTATTTAATTCTTGACTCCTTTTGCTCTGTGTCCTCCCTTCTTAATATCTTCCTGGGCCCTCTCTTGGTGAATTTACCAAGTTCTCTTTCACTTCTAGCCTTTTAATGTTCTATTCTCTCTGAAATAGTCTTCCCTCCCTCTTCACGTGGCTAATACCTACTAAAGAAAAAAACAACAACACTATTCAATGATGTTTGTTAACCATAGTGAAGCAGACTATATCCAGGGCCATCATGGGTAGGTATAGAGACCACTCTAATGATATTTTATGGTGGAAAACAGGCATTGGGCTCAAAATGGTGAATCAGAGAACATACTACACACAGAGAATATTCCTACACTAGGAATTCGGAAAACTTCATGTTCTAATAATTGCCTAAAGTTATTTATAAATGTCTTTAAATTATGCAATTCCATCAACATTTGAAAATCCCAATATAGCCTGAACATTTAACAGAAGCTCTTACCCAAATTAGGAAGGACAAAAGTCAAACCCAACATTTTTCAAATGTATCCAAAATTTCTTCCCTCATTTGAAAATGTTCTTTAGCTAGTCATTTTATTGAAAGCATCAGGAACATATATTCTAAGCAGTTAATTTCAGAAGAAAGCATCACCAGCTTTCAATATTAAAGTAAACCATCAGAACAAGCTAATATAAAACAGCTAACATCGCCTTTCTGACACATCCCTCTCTCTTACATATATGATTTTTTTATTGATTTCAGAGAGGAAGGGAGAGAGATAGAAACACCAATGATGAGAATCATTGATCGGCTGCCTCCTGCACAGCCCCTACTGGGGATCAAGCCCTAAACCCGGATATATGCCCCAACCAGGAATCTAACTGTGACTTCCTGGCTCATAGGTTGATGCTCAACCACTGAGCTGGGTTCCTCTCTTTTTTATGAACAGAATGGATACAAAAGGGTTGGGACCTAAAACCTAATAGGGACAAGCTCCACACAAATTCTGGAGGCCAGTGGGTTATTCTTGTCCGCTTTGCATCTCCTGCTCTTTAGAGCACCATCACCGTAACTCATCTTCTCTACAAAGTTTGGCATAAATCTAATAAGACAGAGTGGATCATGCCCTTCTTACTGGAAGTGAAACCCATGCTTCCTCTCCAGCACGCTAGAGTATGCTGGTTTATGATTAGCGTGTTCTTTAAAAAAGAAAATAAATCATTTCTATGGGACTCGCCCT
Source organism: Myotis brandtii (assembly GCF_000412655.1). Lineage (NCBI taxonomy): Eukaryota > Metazoa > Chordata > Mammalia > Chiroptera > Vespertilionidae > Myotis > Myotis brandtii. Next base: position 1,959,424 of record NW_005364633.1, read on the forward strand.
CATGTTTATTTCAGATGGCAAAATTCTGAGAAGAACGCCATGTGCGGTAATGCACTGTGGCTACAAGGCTGAATGGAAGAAAGCTTCCCTTCGCGTGACAGCACATCACTGTTACAGGCATGGCTGTGTGACTCTCTGTAGTGTGTCCCACCATCAGGAGATTTGTGTGGTCAGTGTGGTGGGTTAATGAGCTAAAGTCTCACATGAAGAGATCGGAGCTCAGATGAGCTGTGCACTGTATATGTTATGTATTAATGTGAGTAGGTAATTGTTCTGTGATGTTAAACTGCCTCGTCATCCTCAGTCAACTTCCAGGGATGCCTAGCTCTTCAGATTGACATCCACATGAAGGTATAATTGAACCTTATCACTCTGAAAATTTCAGCCACATTTAAGTATTTGGGAACTTTTACTAATGATACTTAGAGAAATGAGGCTTGGAAAAAAAAAGATTATGTTTTTAAAAAGAGCTTCTTATGGCCATAAAATGGTTCTGGAAAATGACATTTAGAGAAGAGCCACATGAGTACATGGGTGAGAAATAATTAGTGTTTCTTTTAAAAGTTCTTTTTCCTTTAAATTTAGTGGCCGATGGTTAGGAAATATTTAAGAATTTGCTTAACATAAATGACTCAAAAAACATTTTTCAGCATTGTTGATGATAAAAATGTTTCACTCACTGATAGATAAAATTGTGTATGCATAAATGTCCTTGAAACTAACAAAATATTTACCTCCGTTCAATATATCCAAAATATAAAAGAAATATTCCAACTCAATATTGGACAAACAACCCAATTTTTTAAATGGTCCAATATTTTAGTACACATTTCCCTAAAGAAATTATGAGTTGTTAATAAACACATGAAATGATTCTCAGTATCATTAATCATGAGGAGAATTCCAAGTAAAAGAACAGCTATGAGTACAAACCCACCAGAACGCCTGTAATCAGAAAGACCGATGGTATCTGTTTGTTAGAGTGGCCCTGACAGAGCACCACGACACAGGGCGGCTTAAGGAGAAGAGATGGCCCGCCAGTTCTGGAGAGAAGTTTGAGATGCTTCTGCAGGGCTGGTTGCTGTGTGTGGCTGTGGGAAGGTTCTGCTTTAAGCCTCTCCCCTTGGCGTTCAGATCTCCACCTTCATCTGCACATGAGTTCTCCCTCTAGGTGTCTGACTGTCCAAATCGCCCTTTTATAAGGACGTCAGGTGTATTAGATTAGGGCTCACTCTAGAATTTAATTTGAACCATTCTCTGTGAAGACCCTACATCCAAATAATGTCACATTCTGAGATTACTAGGGGGTTAGGGCTCCAATGTATCTTTTTTGGGAGGAACATAATTCAGCCCATAAAAGCAAAAATGTTAAATAGAAGTATAGTTGTGGACAGTGTGGAACACTTAATGTATGTTTGGATAGCATGTAAATAGTACAGCCACTTGGAAAAATAGTTTCTCAATTTATTAAAAAGTTAAATATAATCCAACCTTATTATCCAACGATTTCATTTATAGCAATCTATGCAAGATAATTGGAAACATAGCCACACAAAGAAATTGCACATGAATACTCATAGCAGCATTATTCAAACTATATACAATTAAAACTATTTTTAAAATTATTTTTTAGGATGAGAAAGAGAGAAAGGTAGAGAGAGAGAAACATTGATGTGAGAGCACAATATCTATTGATTGCCGCCTGCACACCACCTACTAAGGAGGGATGGTGCTGTGACCCGGAATCGAACCACAACCTTTCAGTGTGTGTGGGATGACACCCAACCAACTGAGCCACACCGGCCAGGACTACACAGATTTTTATAGCAACTAAAACTGGATGCTATTCAAATGTCCGGCCAAAACATGGTAAATCTGTACAGTAAAATGCTATTCACGATAAAAATGAACACAAAACAACATGGAGGAAATTCAAAAACTTTGATACATGAAATAAGTCAGACACAAAACTTGTAATTCCACTTATGTTGGAATTATAAAAAGAAACAAATTTTCTAGAAAGAGCAGATCTGTAGTTGGCTGGGTTGGGGTAGGGGTGGGAACTGACTTCAGTAGGCACAAGAGAACCTCGTGGAGTGATGGAAATGTTTATAACTGGATTGTGGTGATGGTTTTAGAACTCTACAAATTCCATAAAAATCAATGAACCTAGACACTTAAAATGAGTGAAGTTTATGGTATTTAAATTTATAGCTTCATAAAATAGATAGAAGTAAGTCTATTTTAGTACTCCAGGCAAACAATGAAAGTTGCTTGGACCAGGATATTGACAGGAGAGATGTATAGAGGTGGGTAAATTTGAAATATATTTTGGGGATAATACAAATGGAGCTTTCTGAACACTATACATTGGATGGTGACGAAGCATGGGACATGTAAGTGTCTGATTTGAGAAAATAGGTGATCCCTTTTCAGAGATGGAAAATAATTATGAATTATTTATGGTTCTGAGTAAGGAAATAGTATGCAGAGAATAGTGGTTTAAGAAAATAAATTACTACAGTGATTTAGGGATTGGACCTTAAAATGATGTATATGTATTTATTAAGGTCAAATATTTCAGGAAGATTATTCAAACAGGGTTAATCATTGCAAGTACAATTCATTTAATAACATCATTTTCTTCAAGCTTGGGAGGACACGAGCAGCATTCTCCTTGAGTATGACAGAATATTGAAGCATATTTCTGCTGTGAGAAAAATGCATTTTATTTGTGGAAAACATACATGTATCTTTGGGTGGTGGGCACACAGTGTAATGGACATATTGTGTATTATGAAAATGAACACATGAAGCCTATATAATCTTATTAACCAACGAGAGGTCCAGTGCATAAAAATTCATGCACTGGAGGGGAGTCCCTCAGCTGGCCTGCCCCCTCTCATGGTCAGGGAGCCCTCAGGGGCGGGAGACAACCCAGCAATCAGGAGAAGGCGATGCCCCATCACACCTCTGCTGCTGCCACTGCTGGCAGCACAAGCCTTGGCGGGCTCTGGTTACCTGAGCCGTGGGCGGCCCTGGGTGGCTGGGCAGCTGCCATCCAAGGCTTGCCTGTGCCTCTGGCCGACCCTGGGTGGCTGGGGGGCTGAGGGGACTGGGGAACTCTGGAGGCAAGCATGCCTGCCACCCTGGTGGGGCTGAAAGGACTGGGTGCCACCATCTTGTGACTGCGGGCATTGCCATCTTTGAGGGCGGGGCAGCAATTAGCATATTCCCTCCTTATTGGCTGTGGGCACCACCATCTTTGTGACAGTGTGAGGGTCAATTAGCATATTCCCTCTTTATTAGATAGGCTGTCACCCCAATAAATTTAAATATTTGAAAAAAAGATAATCTAAATTGTAACAAAGTTGTACTACCATAGAATCTCTACCCTATCACATAGCTACCAAGTGGATGTGAAGCCAATGCTTGCAATTCAACAATAGGTCTATGGTCACCATAACATACTATTAATCTACTCATGGCAAGTCTCACAATTAGGAAAAGTGCTATCTATCCATAAATTACTTTCCATTGGGGATTAAACATAAATCTAAGGCCTTTTTTCCATGACAGCTGCATAAATAAGGCAACATTCCTTTCCCTCCAAATTCTTTGTTTCTTTGGATTACGTAGTCTCATTTCCCTTAAGTATGTGTTAAATATTTCAATTCTGTCTCTAGTATGGCCCCATATGACTCAGGCTAAGCAGCAGATCACACATGCATCCAAGCTCCTTAAATATGTCCCCCCTTGCCCCACTCTGAAGCCAGAATAAATGTCTCTTATCTCCTCACGTCACTTAGATTCTACCAGTTTCCTCACAAACTTAAGGAGCACATTGTATGGAGCAGTGGTTTTACAACTGTGCTCAACAGCCTTTCTCAATATATGGGATTCAAATATATCAGATGCTTGAAAGCAATGACGCTTTGAAGGAGATGCATACCAGCAGTCAGTCCATAGGCTACCTCTCGAGAATCCTGAGATTCTAATAATGATCATTTGAAAACCATTTTGACTAGGCCAGTGGTCAGCAAATTCATTAGTCAACAGAGCGAAATATCAACAGTACAATGATTGAAATTTCTTTTGAGAGCCAAATTTTTTAAACTTAAACTATATAGGTAGGTACATTGTTATTAACTTAATTAGGGTACTCCTAAGGCTTAGGAAGAGCCACACTCAAGGGGCCAAAGAGCCGCATGTGGCTCAAGAGCCGCAGTTTGCCGACCATGGGACTAGGCAATCACAAGTTAATTCTAACTTCCAGCACTGCATTTTCTAAGCTGTACCTCCCTTTTATAATTATCTACCATTCTGAACCAGACAGATACCAAATCTTTCCTGGGCCTCTGGTTAGCTTAGACCATTACTTGCAGTGCTAATAGAAGGCAAATAATAATAATAATAATTACATATATTTTTTTACAAAAGAATGTGATGAAATATCACTGACCCGGTTGTAGGTTTTGCTGAGTGACGTAAGAAGGGAACCGATACGGAGTGGCTCAGGGAATGCCTTCAGGCAGCCACAGAAGCAGAGCGCTATGGTGAAGACGATTGTGGCTACGCAGAAAGAGCTGGGCAGAGTTACCATCTTTTTTAAATAAGCCAAGACCTTCTGTCTGATGGCCCTGGAGCACCTTCTTGTGCACATGTGCAATCATTTGTTCACAGGATATATAGGAGCAGAGTTACCATGTAATTCAGAATGTGCTTCTTCATTTTTACTGGATAATTCCAAATTATTTTCCAAATTAGCTGATTCCATTTATATTCCCATTAGGATATATACACATTAGGATATGACCCATATTCACTTGAGAAACATTTCCAAATGAATTACAGAGATCTAGTTGGAAACAGTCTCCCAAGGGCTCTGGGTTACTGAAACCACAAGGCATGTATACTGGAAATGGAGACATAGGTGAATGCATAGAGGCTTGTGGGAGCCAGGTATCTTACTGTTGGTGAGGCAGGTTAAAGGAGAAGGCTAGAATAAAGGGTGGGGTACAAAACTGGAATGGAAGACATAGGTATAAATTTATGTTTAGCTTAATATATATATATATATCAGAGAGGAGTAATCACAGATATATGTGTATATGCAAGATAGTATACATGCATATGTCTCCAAGCTCTATTCACTGAGAGAGCCGAAAAACAGTGACACCCTAATGGGAAGAGGTACATCTAGTACCCAGATCTTGTTTTTTGGTACCATTTTTTAATAAAAATAAATGATGGCTCATTGGCAAACTGAGTAGTTTTAGGGTTTGAGCAGGAAATATATAAGTGAATCTTTTAGTACCAGAGAGAAAGGAAATGTTTAACAAATAAGAGATTAAAGATATGTTTAAGGAACATGAGAGCCAACTAAAAGAACTCTCAAATGCCAAAGCTGAAACAATTTATACAAAATAGTAGTAGTAATAATAATAATGATAATAATAATAATAAAGGTAATGTTAGATATAACCCAAAGCATAAAGTAAATTATCTAGGAGTCCAAAATGACACAAATAAATTATTGAATAAACAAATTGGTGGGGGGGATAGAAAAATCTTTTATACAGAGTATTCCAAATAATTTATGTAAATACTCCCATCTCAAGGAGGCAGATCACAATTATCCACTCTTATTTATGTGTGGGCTGTGTTTAGTGACTTCCTACATTTATACAAAATAGTAGTAGTATTAATAATAATGATAATAATAATAATAATAATAATAATAATAATAAAGGTAATGTTGGATATAACCCAAAGCATAAAATAAATTATCTAGGAGTCCATACTGACATAAATAAATTATTGAATAAACAAATTGGGGGGGGGGTAGACAAATCTTTTATACAGAGTATTCCAAATAATTTATGTAAATACTCCCATCTCAAGGAGGCAGATCACAATTATCCACTCTTATTTATGTGTGGGCTGTGTTTAGTGACTTCCTACAAATGATTTAAGTATGAAAAAGGAGGAAAAGAGTAACTTTACCTACAAATTTTATCTCATCAAGATGATCAAGTTTAATACCAGCAGTAAGTCATGCTGATCGTATATACCCTTGATATGATGGGATGAGACTGGCACTTTATCTTCAAACCCATTACTCCAATCTAATCTTGAGAAAATGATCAGAAAATCCAAACTGAAGGATAATCTACAAAATAGCTGACTATTTACTACTCCTCAAAACTGTCAGGGTCATCAAAACAAGGAAAGTATGAGAGAACATCATAGTATAGTGGAGACCTACATAGAAATGACAGCTAAAAATAACATTGTGTCCTGGATGAAATCCTGGGACAGAGAAAGGCTTTTAGGTAAAATCTAGTGACTTTACTTAATAATAAAAATGCCAGTATTAGCTTATTACCTCTGACAAATGTACCATACTAATACAAAATGGTAATAATAGAGGAAACTGAGTGAGGGGTGTACAGCATACCCAAGGAACATGGATTATCATTGTAACTTGTCTGCAAATCTAAAATTACTCTGAAAATTTTAAAAAAGGTTAGTTTATAAAATCTCTGTGAACAACGTAAAAAGAGTTAAAAGGTTATGAAAGTAAATGTTTTTCTTATATTGCACCCAAATGTAGTTAATTGTACCTATCAAACACAACTAAAGGTTTGAAATCATTGATAAAGAAAAGTTAAGCCTGTCAAATCAAACACTAAATGAGAAAAAGCAAGAATATTTGTTTTTCAATAAATAAAAATGGAATTTATATATATAAAGTCTAAGCAACCGTTCAACCGTTGGACTGTTAGACTGGTAGCTATGATGCACACTGATCACCAGGGGGCAGTCGCTTAACACACAGGCATGGAATCATGGAACAGACTGATGAATCTCAGAGGGAAAGGGGGAGGGGGAGAAGAGATTAATCAAAGATCTTATATGCATACTAGAGGCCCAGTGCATGAATTCATGCACTGGTGGGGGGGTCTCTTGGCCTGGCCTGCGGGCATCGGGTCAAAACTGGCAGTCCGACATCCCCTGAGGGGTCCTGGATTGTGACAGGGCTCAGGCCAGGTTGCGGGACCCCACTGGTGCACAAATCTGTGCACTGGGCCTCTAGTATTCAATAAGAAAACAGTCGATTAAATAAAGTATCTAAAAGTAAAAATAAAGATTAATCTTTCCTGAGAATATTGGGTTAGTTTATAAATGTCAAATCAACTGAAAGAGAAAATAAATGAAAACAATTAACAGATTAAATGATAGTACTTAGACATACTTCATTTTTTATAATTTTCAACCCTGGGCCTTAAAATAAATATGTCACTAAATACATTCAAACTCCAGTATATAACTAATGAACATGTACTAACTGGCTGAAGCAGATTTTTGAAATTAAATATTAAAAATTATCTTAAACGTTTATAGTTTTAAGTGTTGCTAACCTCTATATTTCTGGAGCTTGTTTCTCTTTTGGGTAAGATGTAAAAGATATTAAACTTCTGGTTTAGTTTAAGTGATGAACATATTTATTATTGAAAAATCTCAAAGCGACAACAAAATCTGTTCCAGGATGTTTTGTGTTTACTGTAGGGGTGTTTTAGATTAAGATGGGTGGACAAATCAATTCAAAACATCTCAGCGGTGTAACATTTACTGGAAAGCCTTATTCTTTCTGTATGTAATAACGGTTCCCCTACAATTTACAGTATGTTTAAAGTAACAGTAAAGGAGACATCACCAGCAGAGTGAGAGTAATTGATACTGAGTGCAAAACGATTATTGAAGTCTGCAAGGGCATAGGATAGCAAGCCTTTCCTATTATAACCTCTTGCCTTTGTAACAAGCCACAAATGCACCAGACAGAATAAGCAAAAAATCAATCTAATAATTCAAAATGAGTCAAATATTTTAACCACAGTTCTTATGGTTACATTAATTGATTTTTTTAAAAAAATGGCAAAAATGCAAACATTAACCCCAAAGGATCTGAGGTCATTTCCAAATCAACATGATAAATGATTTCAGGTCCATCAGCAATTAAATTTGCAAATTGGGTGTGTTGTGCTACAAAATTAAAAATGCTAATGCTGTCGCATTTCATCTATAGTTTTCACTCTTCACTTAGTGCCTATCTCTTTTTATTCTTCCCTTTCTTGAATAGTTCAGTGACTCCCATAATTCATAGATAGATATTTCAACTGGGGTTCAAAAACCTGTTGAATCATGGAACTATTTTCAGATTTCAGGGCTTATCAAAATTATTTATATTTACATTTGAAAAAAAATAGTACACCACCCTGACAAGTCACACACCTTCTAAGTACTGCCATATAATTTGCATGCCTAAATGCAAATTTATATTTAAAATCACATTGGCATCAAGTAGCATTTCTTTTAATTGGCAAGGATGTTAAAAACACACACAGGGATATTTAAATACCTGAATGCCATATGTAAATGGCTATACATAATAAGTTACTACATTAAACTGAAACATTGGTTTGACTGATAGATGAATAGGAGAAAGTGATAGTAAAACTGAGGCATAATAAAATAATGCAGAAATGTAGTCATTTCAATAGCCAAATACCTACATAATCTGTTGGATGCTTATAATTTAAAAAGATAGGTCACAGAGACACAATTCTTGTACTTGTCTGTTTGAAAGAGTTCATTAGTTTATCAACAAAACATCAATGAAAATTTTTCTACAAATGGCTCATTTAATGTATGCGTTTTATGATTACCCATTAAAACAATGGCTTTGTTGTTAATAACAATTTTGTCAGTGATGATCATAATGTGTCTAATAATACACTAAATTGATAGCAATAAAAACATATATTTTTACTTTAAATTCAACATCTGTGGCTTAGTGTCAATACATAAACTTCAACTAGTATATCTATATTGCTAAATTCTATTTAATACAAAGTTTTATTTGCCTTTAATTTATGGTATGTTTAGTTGAGTTAGATGAGAACTGTATGCATAAAATTTTTAAATATAAATTTGCATGCATATATTTATATAAAATTGTAATACATTATTATGACAACATTAAGAAACCTATAAGAAATGCTATTTCACTCACTCAGTGACTTAAAAAAACAGGCCTTTTTTGAAATGTATACTTACTATTGGTTGCCTACTTCTTTCATGGTTGTTGTAATAATCTCAAAAAGAAAACCAGTGACTCCTGTTTCTATTCCCCATCCAAGAGCTTTGTTTGGTTTGTTTGTTTTTGTCCTCAAGTACCTCATTTTTCATCTACCGTTACATGTTTTAAAAGGTTCTTTTTTAAATCAAAATTACATTATGAAAATAATTGTCATAATTTTAGTTTCTATCTTGCTGGGACCTAATAGATCATTTTGAAAAATGACCTCTTGTTTAGTCAAACATATAAAATGTATTATTTACTTTGAAATCTAAGCTTCTGCTTCTGACCATAATGGAATAACTAGATTCTACTTATCTTTTTGTTTCTGGTCTTCTGTAAGCAATGAGAAAATGTGACAAATTGTCTGACAAGTGTTTTGAGCCATGTGATAGCAGGCAGTGCAGATTTTTGATAAATGGGAGGAGAGAAACGAATAAGAGCCGGCAGAGGACGCTGACTCTGTGCCTAGAGACAACCTCAGCACTAAGATGCCTACAGAGAGGAGGCAGGTGGTCTCATCCAGTTGAGGAGACAGATTAGGTTGAGGGACCTTGGTATTCCTGGAAATTAAGGAGTGAGAGCCTGAGTAGAGACTGGGTGCCCTGAAGAGATCTCAAGAATTATCTTTGCGGTTGGTTCTGTTGAGTAGTTGGCTGAGCATGAAACCGTCATTGGGCAGAATTACATATCTGGGAAAAGAATGCCCAGGTACCTATACACCTAGGAAATAAGCTCTAGAAATCCCACCAGGAAGCTAACACTAGATGTTCAAATTCTGGCCATCAGAGAGGAGCCTCTAGGGCACTTAGTAAGGACACAAAAATGTTATACCTTCATATAAGGGATAAATTGGCCCCAGAGTGAAAGCATCATTAAATCCACCTTATAGAAGCTGAAAAACAAAATGTGAAAGCTCAGACTAATCCATAAGTAATGTATGCCCCATGCCAGAACAAAGCCCACTACTCTTTTTTAAATATATTTTTATTGATTTCAGAGAGGAAGGGAGAGGGAGAGAGAGAGATAGAAACATCAGTGATGCGAGAGAATCATTGATTGGCTGTATCCTGCATGTACCCTACTGGGGATCAAGCCCATAGCCTGGGCATGTGCCCTTGACCGGAATCAAACCTGGGACTCTTCATTCCACAGGCCGATGCTCTATCCACTGAGCCAAACCAGCTAGGGCATGCCCACTACTCTTTAAAGGACAATGATGAAATCCACCACACAAAATGATAAAATACACAACATCCCGCATGCGATAATAATCAAACATTGCACATTTCAGTAACTGGGAACAAGTGAAAAATATCTGGGAGAAAAGTCAGTCACTTAAAAGTGATAGAGGTAATAGAATTAGCAGACAAAGCTTCTACATATAGATTTAATATACATTTGCTTAAGGACTTACAGTAACACATGTATAATGAGAATGAACATGTGTATTGATCATGTTTTCATTTTCTGTAAATTGAGGCATTCGATACTGTAAAGAAACCTTTCTAGCTGGGGAGAGACTGCCCTTCAAGGAGCTAGCCAATTCTGAGACAGAGAGAATGCCCAGCCCCGAGTAAGTGTAGACACACAGACAACTCGTCTACCACTGTTCGTCCTCTATGGTGCCCTTACACCCAGGAGGTGCTATTCCTCTGCCTTACTCATTCCAGGGCCAGGGCCCAGGCAAAGGGAATCGCCCCTATAGCCTAAGCCCACTAAGCTATCCAAACTAGCTCATCTTAAGCTGCTTGCTCCTCCTGCCACTTTACCTTTCTTTTGAAAACCCCCAAAAGGCTGTTGCCTAAAATTATCAATTACTCCTGCCTCTGCTTCCTGACCCAAACCTGGAGTCTCCCTGTGACCCTGTGCGGGCAGCCTCTTGTTTCCAGGGGAACTGGGAGGAACTTTAAACTTTTTATTTGGTGTCACAGACCCTCTGTGTCATCACTAAGTCATTTTATAAATTACTAGAGGCCTGGTGCACGAAATCCATGCACAGGTAGGGTCCCTAGGCCTGACCAGCGATCAGGCTGATCTGTGGGGTGACCAGCGAGGCCATGGGGGGTGGGGGCTGGCACTTGCTTTGGCTGGGGGCAGCTCCTGCGTTGAGCATCTGCCCCCTGGTGGTCAGTGCACATCATAGCGAACAGTCATTTCACCACTTGTTCTGCTGTTAGGTCGATTTGCATATTAGGCTTTTATTATATAGGATGACCTAGACGCAGAACAAAATGAAGTATGTAAACAATCAAAGTGAATGTAGTGGGCTGGGTGGTGACCCCAAAGACAGATGCAGAAAACAATAACGCAAAAACTTTACAGTTCTGTGCATAGAAAAATGTTGAATAAATGAAGAAAGCATAAAAATCATCTTGTTTTGTTTTATAACTTTTGGGGACAAGTTTTTGTGAATCTAATTATTTATGTCTGCAGAGTCTAAGGGCTTAAATTGCAAACAAATACTATAAAAATGCAATGTTATTAAACACTGCTTTAATTCTTTCTCCTTGTCTACATGCTCCAGAGGGAAAAGACTGTATTTTCCCCTTTACTGTAATTAGGGGAACTCTCAAGTAAGGTTACTGATGATAATGGTTAGCAAATTGAACACACACACACAGTCTCATCCTCAGAAGTGTTTTTTGTTTTGTGTTGTTTGTTTGTTTTTTAACTATATGGATTTAGTTTCCAGTGTTTATTGCTTAAAGTACATTCTATCTATTGCACAAAATGAACTTTAGCTGGAGAGAAATGAACTAAAATAGCTGAAATTTATTTGCCAATGTTTTATTTTTAAAATTCTATTAATGTAATCTAACATGTTTTATTTAAAATACATTTCCACGTGATGACCAATATTTCCCACTAACGGGCATACCTACCTAATTAAAACATGTGGAAAGTTCCTCACTTCTCTCCATCAGAAAAATAAGCCAATTAAACGGCAAACCAGTGAGATATCACAACAACATGAAGTGTATGAACTAAATCCATGAGCAAGCAGAACTGCCAATGTTTTATGTTTTATTTTGTCCCATAAGCACATTGCAAGTATTAATTACTCCAAGTCTGCAAATTTAGACTAAAGTTTCCTGTCGTCATTTTTGAAGTGGCATAACCATTAGAACTCTCAGCAGTGGCTGAAGGCAGGCCTTTCTCTCCCTTTTCCTTGTGTCCCCCTGGATCAAGAAGATTCGATGCTGTTTTAGGGGTGGGACCTGCACAGGAGCTCAGTGATGAGGAAAACGCTCTGATCTCTAACTAATGGGACAGGATGGTGTACGGGCCGGATTGTTCTCTTCCCGCCGGCGCCTTCTGATGGTGAGACCTTCTTCTCACCCTTAGCAGCAGGTGTTCCCCTGCACAGGATTTCCTCACGTGAGAATGCTACGTTGAGGTTCTGAACAGATCAGGTTGAACTTGGGAGAAATGGACCTCCCTTTCCTTGTATTCTCAGTCATTTGAGCTTGGATAAACTAGGCAAAAATTCGTCCAGGTTGTTAACCATCTGCCCTTGACTATTACCTTGGGGACTGGGATACATTGTCCCCCAGTAATAACTGATTCTCCTTTGTGGCTTTTTTGCCTTATAGATCCTGAAAACATGAACTGTGAATGGGCACTCAACCATAGGACCAGCTATTTCTGGATGATAGTATTAAAAGTTACCCTGGTCCCATTCCCAATATCAGGAAGTCGGAACAACTAGAGGAACATGCAAACAGACTTTGGTGGGAAATCCCACAAGAAAGAAAAATAGGTTTTGTTCTCATTGTAAAACACAGGCAGTGTTTAACCTCCAATAGCATGACTGCCACTAGTGAAAATTTACAATTAAATTCATTGTGAGGACCAGGGAAAGCTTGTTTGGAACTGGAATTTGCAATTCACAGAACCTATATAAGTCAATCTAAACTCAGTACAAAGTAAGCAGGGAAATTGTATATGCTGTTTGGGCTTTTGGGGAGGTTCTACTAGGCAGGAGGCAATTGATTGCCATTCTGTTTGCCTTGTCATTCTCTTGACCTCTTCACTTAACTTCAACAAACTCTTAATTTGTTTTCAGAATAATCTTTATGTATGTCCCTGAAGCATTTTCCACTTCCAAATACACACAAATAATACACTCAAGTAATAAAAAAACTTGCTGTGCAAATGTAGCTTATATTAATCACCATCATCAATCCCTCTAGATACCCCCAAAATATTTTAAATTCTCAGGGAATAAAATATGCACTATTCATGCTCACCCAGGTTTAAGGCCAAGTCCCTAATCCCTAATTTTAACAAGCCGGCCTCCTCCAACAACTTTATATCCAGAAAGTTTGGAACAGTCAATATACGAGGATGTGTGTGACTTTCCACAATACCTCAGAGGGAATGTCTCCCTGGGCTTTTAGGTTGGACTGGAAACATATCTATTTGGATTGGAATCTTGATTGTAAATAAACAGAGAGCAAGATCATGGTTTTTCTATAGAGAACTCACTAAAACAGCTCATTGGTAAACAAACAAAATAGGAGTTGACTTCTACAATGGTTGTATCATTGCCTTGTGTTGAGATGAAATACAATTTCTAGATCTACAATTGACAAAGTATACCCTTAGGATATTCTGAATCTAGGAATCCAACTTATTCAGAAGCAGAGGAAAAATACAGGAAAAAGGTAAATGGCTTTATAATTTTATAGTTAAGCAGAAAAATATTTCTTGGGTTTTCTGAAGGAAATTTCTGAATCTCAGGGGAATGTGGGATCAGTCTAAATCAGCGGTTCTCAATCTGTGGGTCGTGACCCCTTTGGGGGTCTAACGACCCTTTCACAGGGGTCGCCTAAGACCATCGGAAAACACATATATAACTACATATTGTTTTTGTGATTAATCACTATGCTTTAATTATGTTCAATTTGTAACAATGAAATTGGGGGTCACTACAACATGAGGAACTGTATTAAAGGGTCGCAGCATTAAGAAGGTTGAGAACCACTGGTCTAAATATGTATTGATCTTGTCATCAAATAAAAATCATGGGGGGGGGGCATTTAAAAAGACAAAGATACCCAGAGTCAGCCAACAGTAATTGTTTATGTAGTTAGAGAAGGAAAGCCTTCAATTTGTGAAGTACAATCTAGTTTTAACATCTCAGCTCATCCTAGTTCAGTGATGGTGAACCTATGACACGCGTGTCAGAGGTGACACACGAACTCATTTTTTTGGTTGATTTTTCTTTGTTAAATGGCATTTAAATATATAAAATAAATATCAAAAATATAAGTCTTTGTTTTACTCTGGTTGCAAATATCAAAAAATTTTTATATGTGACACGGCACCAGAGTTAAGTTAGGGTTTTTCAAAATGCTGACACGCCGAGCTCAAAAGGTTCGTCATCACTGTCCTAGTTGGAAAGGGTAGGATAAAGGAATTGAAATCTTAAATCAGTACTTATCAACATTTAATGTGAATGTGAATCCCTGGCATCTTGCTAAAATGTTTCTTTTGATTGAGAGCCTGAGATTCTGTGTTTCTTATAAGCTCTCAGAAGAGAGGGATGCTGCTGGTTCCCAAATAACATGCACTTCATAAAATAGTAAGTAGACAATATATTGAAAATACACATGGGAAAATATATTTACTCTTATTTACCTCACATTTACATTCTTCCAATAAAACATAAACTGCTCTTCCTTTAATTGAAATGAGCCATTGAAAATATGAAGGAATAGCTAACCAGCCCCCCACCCCAACCCCGCAAGATTGCTGCAGTCATTTTAAGAGTTACTGAAAAGAAAGAAAAAAAAAAGAGGTAAAAGAAACATCTTGAGCTCCATCACTAAATATGACAGGAATACGGAGGGAACTGCAGGTCTTTTGATGGATTTTTGAGCAACGTGCCCACACAGGTGTGGGAGAATGCAAAGGGAAGATCAGCAGACGGTGACAGAGCCTGCGCACCCACTGATTCACACACCCAGTTGTTGAGAGAACACAGATTCCCAGAGCACTGGCTGTTTAGTAAGATGAGGAGGTAAAATAGGGGACGCAATCAATATTTATTGAGTTTTTATTGAGTTCCAATTTGACAGAATAGCACTCTTGGTTCTCCTGATACTCCTAATAGTGCAATATGCAGCCTTCGTCCATTTATTCCTTCTTACAATCCTTTCTTCAACAGATATTTAAAGAACCCCGCTATGTGTGAGTCACTGTCCTGGGTAATGGGTTGTTATTGTAGTGCTTAAGTTAGATATGCCATCTGTGTTCCCTTAAGAAGTTTACATTTTTATTGGTGAAGAAAAGCAATAAGTAAGCAAGTAAATTAATACAATATAGTTGTTGATTCATATTTAGAAAAGAAGCAAACTGAAAAAGAGTAATTGAAGTAGGAGAGTGTTCCGTTGAGTCCCTCTGAGCATATAGCATTTAGACTAAGACTTGAGCCTTAGCCGGTTTGGCTCGGCAGATAGAACATTGACCTGTGGACTAAAGGGTCCCAGGTTTGATTCTGGCCATGGGCACGTACCTCAGTTGCAGGCTTGATCCCAGCCCTGATCGGGGCACATGTGGGAGGCAATCAATCCATGTGTTTTACTCACATAGATGCTTCTCTCTGTGTGTCTCCTCCCCTCCCTTCCATTCTCTCAAAAAATGAATGGAAAAACATCCTTGAGTGAGGATTAAAATAAATAAATAAGTAAACAAACAAACTTAATACTTGAAGCATTCTCCAACCATTCTATAAAAGTCTTAATTAGATTAAGCTGCTTTCTCATCTGGATTTAAAACCACACATGTATTAGAAATACAAGTCATGCGCTTGTTTATTTATAGGTTACTCCATAACGATGTCTAGATCAGATCGGAAACAAACTTACCATTTTTACAGTAAAACTTCATGTGAGAGTGAGACTAAAGACAACCAGCCAGAGTCTGTGTTGCATACCTTGTCATATTACTTCTTAACTGATGGTCTCCTGGGATCCCCCTCCCACATTTATGATAGCCAGCATTGTAATCATATTAAAAGTCAACTAAACTGCTCTATTTCTTGAATCTGGTCCTGAATCTCAGATTGTTGAACTCCTTTCAGTAAATATTGGATTCCTAGAGATATATTTGGCTCCTAGCAGACTTGTACCTAAGTATCACTAAGAGACTGCCATATCTCTTCACCCATCCCATACACACATACCACAAATCTGCTGTATATGGTTGGGGAATAGGAGAAAGGAAGAAACCTCTTAGGTTGTGAATTTTCATCATAATAGACAAGGTGTCAGTTCTTCTCCTACTGAAATCCAAGGGAATAGGACTCCAAGTATCTGTAACAGTCTGAGGTATTTCACATTTCATTTTCTAGTTGGACGGTTTCTAGAAAGCAAAATCATTGATCTGTCTGCCTGCCTGAAGAAAAGAGAACTGAGAGAGATGGTGAGAAAAGAGACGGGGTGATAGATAAAGAATCTCAACTCCCACAGTTCAGAGTAATAAGGGTGAGTGAGGTTCCCAAGGATTAAATGGACCAAATGTTAGATAGCTACATTTGCATACTCTTGCCATTCCAAAATAGGCCTTCAGTAGCAAGAGGCCCCGGGGATATAACTGAAGGAGTATTACTGAATGAAGGATTGAATGAAGTATGTGGGACTAGTACTGTACTTTTTAAAAATTAAGTCACAGTACAATGACAGCATTTTGAAGAATCTGTATGAGACACCCTTGAGAGAGATAACTTTTGATAGAGAAACAATTTTTTTGGTTTTAATCCTCACCTGAGGATATTTTTCCATTGATTTTTAGAAAGTGGAAGAGGGAAAGCCAGAGAGAAATAGCGATATAAGAGAAACACATCAATTGGTTGCCTTCTCCATGCGCCCTGACCAGGGCCCTGGCCTGGGAGGAGCCTACAACCAAGGTATGTGCCCTTGATCAGAATGGAACCGGGGACCATTCAGTCAACATGCTGATGCTGTATCCACTGAGTCAAACCAGCCAGGGCAATAAAGAAACTATTAAAGCACCAACTAAACCAGAGATGCCTGTCCTCTTTCCACTTCCTTCCCAAAGTAACCAGAGACTCTGAACCAGTGGAAGGGAGAGGGCACTTGCCTGCAGTCTCACCAGCCCTCCTTCCCATCTCTTGACAGTAGCGTAGGGTGAGATACGGGAGGAGGACCGAAGCCCTACCATATCCCATTTCATTTCATGAGAAAAAGCTTGTCTACATGGGAATTTAACATCCCTCAGATCCAGCAGAGCAGCCATGCTGGATCCAAGTATGGCAGGACCAGGTGGGAGCCATTCTGAGTTTCACACTCTCAGTACAAGGGAAAGCCCTTTCTGGGCAGATGAGAAATTAACAGTTTATATGTTGAAAGGGATATTGAAGGAATAATCAATCGCCTGTAGTCATAGCATAGTTAAAGAGTATAGCTTGAAATAACTTAGAGTTTATAGCAAAAGCTACAGCCCAGCTGGTGTGGCTCAGTGGTTGAGCGTCGACCTATGAACCAGGAGGTCATGGTTGGATTCCTGGGCAGGACAAATGCCCAGTTGCAGGCTCAATCCCCAGTCGGGGGGGGGCGGGGGTGCTGGTGGCAGCCAATCAATGATTCTCTCTCACTCATCATTGATGTTTCTCTCTCTCACCCTAGCTTTTCCTCTCTGAAATCAATAAAAAAATATATAAAAACAAACAAAACTTACAAACTTGTCAGAAATGTAAAGAAAGACTTAAATAAGAAAGTGATAGCCTGACTTCTAATTTTCCATATAATTCTACTATTTGCTTTGTTTTTCTAAAAATGTCATTTATCATACGAGTGTACAATTTCTAATGTCAGAGGCACATCCTGCCTTTCCAAAAACAAGCTCAGTACGATTTTTCAGAGCAATAAAATGAAATTAAGGTTGAGCCCTAAATGAGGAAAAATGCTAAAAGAAAATATTATTTTGGTCACTGTGACCTTTTCTTCTTATTGGTAAATTTTAAATTGGAAGGAAGAAAAATAAATAAAAATGGTCAAAGCCAAAGTAAATATTTTACTCAGACCTTCAAATGTAAGCATTTTTTTCAAATTCTCTGTGCAGATAGAACATAATTACTATGTTGGAATTGCTACACAGAAGCTCTTTATAAAGAAATACTAATCTTTGTTTAACGACAACAAAATCATACAAATTAAATATATTGAGCAGAAAGCACATATGGATATACAACAGTAATATATTTTTATAGTGTAGAATACTGGAGTATTTTGTATCTGTCTAATGTTTAATGATCAAACTATATTGTAACAGCATCAAAAGTATCTCCAGTAATTAATTTATTCACTCAGTTAAGGAATATTTTAATCACTTCCCTGGTTTCATGTGTTTGCTGTACTAATATGGTGAAGAAAACACATGAACTCCTTTCCCTTGTGACACTTACATTTACTGAAGATAAACATTGATCAAGTCAATAAATGGTTTAAATGATATTATCAATGTCTAATCAGTGACTACTGCTCTTTATTCTCACTTCCCTTAACAGAAAACTCCTCAAAATAGTTTTATATATTCCCTTCCTACTCTTTCTCAAATTCAATTATTTTCCTCAACTCATGGCAGACAGGATTCACAGCCTGCTTCTCCAGAAACTGTTTCAATTTCACTCATCGCCTCTTATAGTATCTCACCTACAAACCCTGCAAAGCTGTTTCTGAGGGTAACTTTGTTAGGGTAGTTGTTTTAAGTTATGGATTAGTTATAGCTATTATACAGATTTAATTACTGCCCTTCTCAATTTTTTTCTTGTTATTTTTACTTTAGTTGTTTACAGATATTGTTTATATGAAAATAACAAAGGTATATGGGGAGGGGAGGGAGAGGGACTTATCAGCAGGGAAATAAGTTGGGCGAAGCATGAAGGAGTGTGAACATTAGAATTAATGGCCAGATGAACCATTGGGGAATGAGTCCAAGACAAATTACTCAATGGACTATCAGGTGCTGTTAAATGGGGGTAGTTACCAGGGACATATGGTTGACTGATGGTTATATGTGTATTTAGGTAGTGCCTATATATGCTGAAGTTTACAAGAATGTTTAAAAATTCTTACTCTGGAAACCTCTTGCATAGAGTATTCACTTGTTAACTCTCAACACCCTTCATGGAAACCAATAACACTTTCTTGTGCTCACATAGCCCATCAGTCAGACATCCTTAGTGCTGCCGCGGTGGTGGGAGAGGCTCCCCTGGCCCAGCTTCTGGCTGAGCAGCACTCCCCCTTTTTATATCCTAACTAGAGGCCCAGTGCCCGAAATTCATGTACTTGGGGGAGGGGGGTCCCTCAGCCCGGTCTGTGCCCTCTTGCAGTCCAGAAGCCCTTGGGGGATGTCTGACTGCTGGCTTAGGCCCACACCCCGCGGGCCTAAGCTGTCAGTCGGACATCCTTAGTGCTGCCGCAGTGGTAGGAGAGGGTCCCCTGGCCCAGCTTCTGGCTGAGCAGCACTCCCCCTGTGGGAGCACACTGACCACCAGGGGGCAGCTCCTGCATTGACTGTCTGCCCCCTGATGGTCAGTGCACATTATAGTGACTGTTGGTTCTGCTGTTCAGTCGATTTGCATATTAGCCTTTTATTATATAGGATTATAGTGTCCATAATTGACAGTAGGTATTATAGTCTGTCCATGTTTTTAAATTCTACACCAATTTATGAGCTTCATAGATCAGGAAACTGTTCATTTGTAGTTAAATTTCTTAGTGAAAATGTCTTTATATACTTACACAGGCAAATATTAGCTTAACCAAAGTCCAGTATTTAATTTTTGAATCCCAAGAGTTAAAAATTTTCACAGTAAATTTTTCACTAATTTATGCTGAATGAAACAGAAGGAGTCAGATATTATAACTAATAAAAATAAAATTATGTGATCATATCATTAATTCATAGAGAAAAATAATAAAGCAGGCAAAGACTAATGGAACCATATAAACATGAGTCCATTGGAAGAGCCTCCACTCAACCTAAGGTGCAAAAAATAGAGCATCAAAAATGAACTGATCAAATGAATTGATCAAAATGTATTTACCTAAGAAGAAATCCATGAATTCATATCAATACACACACAAGAGAAATTAAAAAAAAAAAAAACCCAGTCAGACAAAATCAGTGGACACCACTTTAAGTACAATAACTACATAAACTAATATCTTCAATTAAATGGAAAGGTTGAAGCATGAATCTTGCCTTTCCAGTATAAACCACACCATACAGTTTAAACACCACCTAGTTGATGAGTAAAGAACTTCCTTTATAAACACATTCCAACGTATAAATACAAAAAGCATAATTAAATTAGAAAATCAACACTTTACAACCCTTGATAAAATAATAGCTTTGGTCATGCCTACCAATGTCTGAAGTTATTAGATGAAAACTGAATGGAAAACTTTGCAGTGGATAAAAATGGGTGTCACCATTTTCAACTCACTGATCAACTTTAACCAAAAGTAAGACAAGACGTTGTAGGTCCCTGATAAGTATACCGTATGAAGTGTACGGCATGAGTTACTCTTGCCTAGTGGATCCCAAATCTGAAAGGCCTTTGGAACAAATGCCCAGAGTTTGAGATGGATACTGAAGTATATACCAGTAAAATGACCTCAAGCTTGACACTGGATTTGCTACAAAACAATTCAGCGGTAGAGGAGGAAAGAGAAACAGAGATGGGGGTACAGGGGGGAGAAAGGGGAGAGAAGCAAGATGCAGCAACAGTCCTTGAATTTAGGTGATGGGCTTTTGGAGTTATTGCACTAATCTCCCTAATTTATAGTATGTTTGAAATACTTCATAATTTTAAAAAATATTTAGTGAGAATTCTGCGATTAAAGGAAGTGATTGTATGTTGCAGAGTATGGGTGGGATATGACCTTTTCTTTTAGATATAATGCATGTGAAATTTCAGTAGAGTATTAAGAAATGTAAAGTAAAAAGATTGAAAAAAGTTTAGCTGAAATTTGTCAGTGAATTTCAATTTTTGCAAAGAAAGAAAGAAAGAACGGCCCGGCCAGCATGGCTCAGTGGTTGAGCATCGACCTATGAACCAGGAGGTCACGGTTTGATTCCCAGTCAGGGCACATGGCTGGGCTGCAGGCTTGATCCCCACTGGGGAGCGTGCAGGAGGCAGCCAATCAATGATTCTCTCTCATCATATGTTTCTATCTCTCTCTATCTCTCCCTTCCTCTCTGAGATCAATAAAAATATATTTAAAAAAAAGAAAGAAGAGAAGAGAATAATTAAAGTCTCCTGGGTGGCAAGCGCTATGTTAGTTCCTGAATTTTAAAAATTGAAAAGTTCCCCTTGGATGTTAGGGATAGAGATTTGGAAGCCTTCATCATAGAAATCATAGTTAAGCATTTTCTAGTAGTTGATTTTCTTTTCTTTGCTGACTTTACATTTCAATAAGTGTCTGAATAAGTGATTTTTCCAGAGTTTATTCAAAATATTGAAACTATTTTCCACATTCCCCCCCTGATGCCACTTTACATAATAATTCACTTTATAAAGAATTCCTTGATAATATATTTTCCTTTTGATCCAATGGTCAAAGAATACTGAGGTAATATTTCAATGATAATGAATCCATATCTTGCATCACTTAAATATGCAGATATAAAATGAGCTCATAGTTTTCTGAAACAGACTTCAAAAACTTATCAAACAGAATAAAAAGAAATTATATAAAAGCCTAAAGTAATAAAGAATGACCAAAGTCGTTCGTATACTTTATGGAATGCATTTCATTATATTTATAGAAATCTGTCACTTAGGTATCTAATCAAACTGACATTTATTTTCTTCAGGATCTGCATGGATAGCAAAACAGACCCAGCCATTGCATCAGCATTATAATAGAGGCTGAAATTAGACTTCTGAGTGACAGTTCATAAAGGATAAGCCCAGATTGCAGTGCAAGGAGGTAACTAGCAAATTGTATTGCGGTCAAGTTGTAAGTGCTAAAATGATCTCAGAGGAAATATAATGGAGAAATGGAAAGCAAGCATGATTTCCATAGCTATTTAGTTTCTTCAATGCATTTAAAATGGAACTATTCAAAATATAGGCAAACCAATGTGCATTAATTGCCGACAATAAAGACTCAAGTGACAGTCATTTTAAAGTACTAATCTATACCTCGGTTTAAAATAGTCTGTAACTTTTAAAAGCCTTTAAATGGATTGGATTTTATACCATGTAATATAACACAATTAAAATAAATTAAATTTAAAAAAACACAAAAGAAAAATAAAATCCATTATTGTCATGGTTGCAAATTCATATAGAGGTGTAAAATATTATATGACAATATGTAAGAGAGAATAGAAACGTTTACCCACTGAGTGGTTGTATTTTAAAAGTTGTGTGTTTTAAGCCATTGAAAATATTAGCCATATTTATACCAACTACATAGTGAGTTTTCCTGCCACAAAATGCAGTGCATTTGAATTATATATGTTCTCTAGGGTTATATATTTTTTATTCACCCTGGAAAGATTTTACCCAATTCTGTAGTAGAAAAACTGAAATCAAGAATATTGTTACAAGATAATTAAAAATCTTAGTGAGTTGTTGAAGAGCATTGTATATTATATATAAGCTAGTATATAACATAATAGAGGCCTGGTGCATGAATTCATTCACAGGTGGGGTCCGGACAGCCCGCCCCAATTGGGCCAGGCCGGGGCAGGGGAGAGTTGGGGGGGGAGCTGCAGGCGGTTGGCTGGCCGGCCCCACCCCCTGGTCAAACTCCTGGTTGAAGGGACAATTTGCATATTAGCCTTTTATTATATAGGACAGTGATGGCGAACCTTTTGAGCTCAGTGTGTCAGCATTTTGAAAAACCCTAACTTAACTCTGGTGCTGTGTCACATATAGAAATTTTTTGATATTTGCAACCATAGTAAAACAAAGACTTATATTTTTGATATTTATTTTATATATTTAAATGCCATTTAACAAAGGAAAATCAACCAAAAAAATGAGTTCGCGTGTCACCTCTGACACATGTGTCATAGGTTCACCATCACTGATATAGGATATCATATATCATATATTACATACAGATACCATGATCCATCTACCACATCATACATTTTTACTAAATTCAAGAAATAAAGCATAGAGCTTAACATCAGACAGAACCATTTTTGTGTATACGGATCTCTGTCTGTATGTGTATGTTAAAAAGTCTGTTGGGGCCATTATGATAGTACAGACAGTTACTTTTTTTCCAGAACGTGCATATACCTACTTTATATCCCCAATTTATTTGGTCAAAAATACAGTTCCTGGCGGATCCCTGGTGGCTCCATGAGGCAAAAGCAGCTGCAGCATCACTGAACAGTTCTTGGTCTCGCCCCATGGTTCTCTGACCATTAACGAGTCATTTTGGATTTAAGACATAAATCTCTGACACCTGAAAGGCAATCTAATGTTCAGTCCTTACAATAGTCTGGCTTAAGTTTGCTTCTGAAACAATGGGATTCCTATTCCTATATGGTTGCCCACCATGCCACTGTGACAGTTCATGAGCATTCTTATCATTAATAATATATAAACCTATGTTTTCTCTGGCATACATTTGAATTATAGGAGTATATTTATGGTCTGGGTCCTAAATGAAAAATTTCAGGAAACCTAATTTCCCTCAAAACTCGATGGAATGTAGGAAATGCCCAATGACTTGCAAGAAGTAGTTCAAAGCTTTATTACTTCTGCAAATCACACAGGTCTCCTAGATTCCACCTCCTCACCACGGTGTCCTCATAAGTACCACAAAGCATCTCCGAAGACCATTCTTGTTGAATACTGGACCGAGCTAGTAGACTGCAGTGCAGAATTCACGCGTGAAGCTTGTAGACACAGTTGCCTGGGGCCGGCATCCCAGCGAGGGCAAGGACATGCAGACACACAGGATGGGTCCGTGTGTAGAGGTGGGAGGATGCTATAAGGAGGGCCTCTTGGACGAAGCTGGGCTTCCCATGTCCTAACGGAGTACAGAGGCGTCGGCCCCTTGAGTGAAGTCCAGTGGAGGCAAGACCAGCTGCCACGGGGCCACCTGCAGGGTCTCAGGGGTGCTCTCTGCATTGGGAGGACCCTCAGGACCTGTGTCCGACTGACACCTGAGAAAGTGACAGCAGCTGAGAGCTAACAGAGGGTTAAAAGGAGAAAGAGAAGGATTCTATTTTTAAAAAGTTAGCTAGACCCCCACCATTAGGGGGAGCAAGGACTATGAGCTGTGTGCCTGTGGGAGGTGGGAGTTATCCTAAATATTGCTCAAGAACACAGACTGGGAGGAAAATGAGAGCTGAATACTGAGGGGCAGGTGGAATCCAACATATATATAAATTTTTTTGTTACATTCCATATAACATGGTTTTCTGACACACCAGTTAAATGACTTATATCAATTCCAATCATAGCATGGTTTTCTTTGTTTCCTACTTTTAAAAAAATCCACCTGACATAGCTTAATTTTTTTCTACAGCCAATTTTTTTTTTTATTTAGTATTTCAAATGATGGCATAATAATCTAGATGATTGCTGTCCTGTGTTTGGAAATTTAGGTTGATTTCTACTGTTTTGATTTTGGTGCTTTTAATTCATGTTTCTTTTTTAGCTGCTATATATAATCCTAAAATTAACATATTTGTTCATATAGTTATTCCCTACCTTTGAGTCATTTGTTCCCAAAATTTATAACATGTTTTAAATAAGTGCCAATTTATATGACTTAGTACTTTAAAACATATACCTTGCTTATGGTGCAAAGAATATTTTCTCCTTAAATAAATGTAATGTGAGTGCTTCTTGGTGGCACCAGATCTTGTAGCAATTCCTTTTGATGCTAAATGCAATTACTTCTTTTTCCATTAGTGCTTTATATGCAGACATAATTGTTGCTCTCATAGTTCGGCATCACATGCCGCCAGACAAACCAAAATGCTTCACTTTAGAGTCACATTTTAAATGCAGAATATCTTGGGCATATTTCAGATGCCATCGAGACTTGAAAAATGTAGAAAGCCTATTAATTCAAAAAATCTATATGTGGTTTTTAAACAGAACAAATGGTGTCATACTTTTCTTTTTGGCCATATGTTTCATTTCATTTGTATCTTCAATATTATCTATAAGTTATGGAAAATTTATATACACACAGAAATATACTTACATTTTATGAATTATTATGTGGGGAGCATGCAATTATTATTAAAATTCATTTTTATCTAATTTTTGTCATACTTTACCAGTTGGATTTTTATTCCCAAAAGGGACTATGTTTGGGAAGAATAAAAAAAAAATATGGCAGTGTATATTGGAATTCTTACTATCAACACCACATTTATACAGATACATTCTTATTAAGCAGCAATTAACCAGCCAAAGCCCCAGAATGATGAACTATTCCCTCAGTATTTTTGTTTTTGTAATGCTCTGTAACAGATGGAATTTTATGTCATGTTACATTAGTATACTGTTAAATTTTAATTTCAATTAATAATCATTGCACTTTTCTTTTATACACACAAGGGATATTTTAAGCATTTACTTCCTTTCTAATTAGTTTTTATTGCTAAGTTCATTCTGAACCAGGAAGTCATTAAATTCTCCAACAATCACTGCTAAATTTACTAATGCCCCAATAAAGTTAATTAGACCTTTAAACAAATTATTATAAAATTTTTATTTTGATCAACATAGTATTGAATTGAAGATATAATTATAAATCTGTATCTAGAGATAGATGGTAGATAGATAAATAGATAGATAGACGACACCCAATATTCCTCTAAACAAAATCTCTATTATATTGTCTGACATGACTAGCATATTCCATAGAATTCATGGGAAATTTATTTGCTACCATTCCCATCGGTTGTGTGTCCTGAGAAACCTCTCAATATTCCCTGAAAATATAATATTTTCATACTTTTGAGACTTTGCTCTCCAGTGGGAAAGTATTACATTTTTTTTCTTTATCAAACTCCTAACAACTCTTCAAAACCCAGTTATAATATTCTTTAGATATGAAAGTTTCACATAAAAACAAAACTATTGTATTAGATATTTGATTATGTAAATTTCTTAAGATTCTAAAATTCATCAGTAGGAAGTGATATATAGATAGAATAAATACAAATCAAGTTAGTTTAAAATTTAAACTTACATAACAGTTTAAATAAAATGAATAACATTCATGTCAAATGAAATAATCACTTCAACTATGCTAATAAAATTTTCATATGTAGTGCCTTCGGTCATTTTTTCCAAAATACATGTCCACTGTTGAAAACCAATAAAAATATTGAGAAACATTGTTGTTGTTTTTCAAAATTTAGTTTCTTAGCCCATAGCTTGAAATGTGACCCCAATATCCCAAGAATATGCACTTGACATTACCTCTCCTAATAATTAAGATTCCAGCCGTATTTAGAAACAAGTTTTCCCAGACATTTTTAATGAATACATAATGAATATATATGTTCATTAAGGTAATCAGCTTATACATGAACTAGAGGCCTGGTGCACAAATTTGTGCACCAGTGGGGTCCCTCGGCCTGGCCTGTGGGATTGGGCCAAAACTGGCTCTCTGACATCCCCTGAGGGATATTGCCAGAGGGTGCAGGCCAGACCATGGGACCCCACTGGTCCATGATCGGGGCTGGGGAGGGACTCAGGAGGTTGGCCAGCTGGGGAGGGACCGTGAGAGGGCTCCAGGGCATGTCTGGCCCATCTCGCTCAGTCCCGATCAGACCCCAGCAGCAAGCTCACCTACCGGTTGGAGCATCTTCGCCCTGGTGGTCAGTGCACATCATAGTGAGTGGTTGAGTGGCCTTAGCATATCATTAGCATATTATGCTTTGATTGGTCGAATGGACAAATGGACAAACGAACACTTAGCATATTAGGCTTTTATTATATGGGATTTCCAAAGAAGTACTTTTATATAGTTTGGATTACTTGAAGATATTTCATTATCTTAATTTTTCTTAACCTTGCTCCAAATTATTATATATTTTCTTTTCTTTTTTTTTATTATTTAACTATTCATTAAACATTTACAGTTCTAGGGCCTTAAGATACCCAAAATGGGAAAAACACAATTGCCTCTAAAATTGCATATTCTCAAAGAAGTGTTAGAAAGCAAAAACAATCAGAATAATATTTCAAATTCTTCGTGATGAGTCAAATCATTTGTCAGTGTTATTTAGCAGTCATTTCTTAGTTACTGCTCAGTTCTCTCTCCATACTCAGCATCATGTGTAGATAGCAGATTTGGGACAATCACAAGGCTCCTGCCCCAGCAGTTTACAGCAACTGGTAATCTTAATGACATGGGATAAGAGTTTTATAAGGAAAAGTATACGTACCTTTATAAGTAAAACTTAGAAGATATCTGTGGTTCTGTATCTTGGCTGCATACAGAATAACTCAGTGAATTCGGTAACCTTGATGCCCAGGTTGCACCCCAAACCAATTAAATCAGAATCTTTT
Organism: Myotis brandtii; assembly: GCF_000412655.1. Lineage (NCBI taxonomy): Eukaryota > Metazoa > Chordata > Mammalia > Chiroptera > Vespertilionidae > Myotis > Myotis brandtii. The sequence continues at coordinate 1,987,113 of NW_005364633.1, forward strand.
AGGCATCAGTATCTTTAAAAATTCCGGGTACTTCCAATGCACAGCAAAACATGACATGTGCTGGCTAGGGGTGGCATTCTGGATGCCAACGTTTTTGTCTGATTTTGTTAATAGATGAGAAGTAGTCAGCCAAATAAAGGGAAAAGATGAAGGCACCCATTAGAGAGATATAATGCTAAATTATACTTATAAATTATTTTGTTTTGTTTAGAACTACACTTTTCATATAGCACACCAAACAGTTCCTTCCAGGAAGTAATCTTTTCCCTGGTTGGTGTGGCTCAGTTGGTTGAGCGTCGTCCCATGCACTCGCAGGGGGAGAAGACCAGGGCATTTTCCAGGAAGGAGGAAAAATCTCGTATCACATACGGATTTGAAAATTGAAAGATATCAGTAAAGTTGAATGCAACAGAGATGAGTCTGTCGTGGAATGTAGGGAAAAATATAGGATATAGAAAAGTGCACTGAAGTGTGTTAATTTGTCTCAAAGATGGTGATTCTGGAATATTTCTGTGCTTAAGAATCACTTTTGAGAAGCTTTTTTATTGCAGATTTCTGGACTCCTATTCCTAGCGAGTTTCATTCCTTAGGTATGGAATCTGAACCAGGAGTATTAACTTAAAATAAATATTCCTACATTATTTTGATGTGTGTAGTGTGGCAATAAATTTAGGGGGGAAAAGGAGAAGGACATATTTTAGGTTTGCTATTAAGGAAGACTTATGGGGAAAGAATGGATTTGAGAAACTTAACACCAGACTCAGTAGACAAGAGGTGACCGAAGATTGGACTTGACTGGTGGCAATGGAGGTAGAGCATAGTTCACTTTTAGTTGTTACATTTTTTAAAAATCTCTTTAAATTGTATTTTCTTTTAAGAATTGACATTTTTAAAGAAAACAATTTAAGTACTAAAATTTTTATTTCGTGTCAGATAGTATTTGTTTTTAGGTGGGTTTTTTTTCCTTACTGTGAAGAAGATATGCAATCCTTTAGTTTTCTTTTAAGGGTTAACTCTTAATTATCCAGGGGTTAATTTCATTGCTAATTAATTACCAGGTCCTATGTTGTTTGTACAGCGGTAGTCCTTAGAATGTCTGAATTTGTCTGGATAGCAGAAGAAAACGATATGAATTACACATTAACAAACTTGACTTTGCTCTCCCTATAATTTTATTCATTAGAGAGATGTAATGCTAAATTATACTTATAAATTGTTTTGTTTCGTTTAGAACTACACTTTTCATGTATCACACCAAACAGTTCCTTCCAGGAAGTAATCTTTGCCCTGGTTGATGTGGCTCAGTTGGTTGAGCGTCGTCCCATGCACTGAGAGGTAGCTGGTTCCATTCCTGGACAGGGCACATGCCGGGATTGTGGGCTCCATCCCCAGTAGAGGGCGTGAGGCAGCTGGTCGATGTTTCTCTCCCTCTCCCTCTCCCTTCTCTCTCTAAAATAAATAAAAACATATTTTTAATCTTTAATTAGGCTTTAATTTTATTGTTTAACCCAGCTTCTACTTCAGTTCCTCATCAACCATTTAATGTTCTAAAACTTAGCACTTACATTGCACAATAAAATGTAATGTAAACAGTCAATATTTTAGTAGACCTGAAATGATGATAAACATGTTATTAAATACTTCCTTGGTAAGATGTGTGTTCCTACATACCATAAGGTTTTACTAGGGAGGGAGAGTAAAACTTAATAAAATGAAACTTCTGGCTATTTATTTTATAACTGAAGTTCTTTTCTGTAGCCACAGATAATTGCCTATCTCTCCATGCCTAATTTAACTTCTTTTACATTTCCTTTTACTTTTAGGATCCTGTGCTAGCAGCAATTTATTTTGACTTTGGTTATCCAATGCTGTCCACAAATTCTTATACTACACTGACATAGCTATCTTGGTGATTTCCCCACATCTAATCCTCTTAGAAGAGTTCACACCTTATTCAAATAATCGACCAGGTTACTCTTTCATATTGTATTTTTATGGATATAGTTTATTTCTTTGCCCTTATTATTACATCTTAGAAACTGCCGGCTTCCAGCTTTGCTATAGACTTTCTGTCAATGTGTTCTTTGCTCCCAGTTGTCTGAGCTTGCTGATACATACATTTTTAAAGTCCATTTTCTTGGCTCTTTCATTCCCTCCCAATTCATGGTTATTATCTCCTAAATTGCTCTGCACTATTACATTTTCAGCATATGAAATACAGGTAATGAAAAACGGTGCTAGCATTCGGTCATCTATTTTGAACTTTGGTGTCTTTAGAAAAGTTTTAAAAGCTAAAAGTATTCTTCCTTTCTATAATTTGATAATTTATTTTAAAACGAAGTGATGTGGTGGTTCAAAATGCATCCAAATAGTTTAAAGGCGATCCATTTACTTGGCAGCATTTCTCTCTGAGAACCTGAATTTGCTGAACTATCACTTTATTTGGGGCTTCTTAGGAAAACTGCCCAACCTAGATTGGATCCTTCAGTAAATGTTAAAAAATGATGTTCACTTCTATCAGTTTGCCTTGGGTCACTGTTGGACCTCAGTTTTATTCTTTTTTTCTGAAATAAATCATGAGCTTATCAATCCTATCATTTTTTTTGGTATTTAAATCCAATTATTATTTTACAGTTTGCAGGATAACATTGTTCTACAAAATTGATATTGATATGGCTATCGATAGTGACAAATTAAGAGGTAACACGAGGTATTCATTTATGCTATTTTGGCAAGTGAACCACCTTTCTATTAAAGTTTGGATGACAGACCACCAAAACCTTCCGGAAATCACCTACAGGAACTCGACAATAACAGCAAAAGCATTTGTTCAATAGGAAGCTCATACATTTGTCATCTAAACGAGCCTGCCCTCCAGCATACATTTGTACTATTAGTGGCCTTGTTTTAACCTCACTTTCAACCACCACATGCATTGGTCCAAGCATTATGATGTTAATATAGAAATATTGAGATGTGGGTTTAATTCTTGTTTGGAATTTTAAATATTACCTCCTATGAAAAATATTAAGGCTCTCTTACCCTTTGTGACAGCATGGAGGGACCTGGAGAGTATTATGCTAAGTGAAATAAGCCAGTGAGAAAAAGACAAGTATCACATGATCTCAGTCATATTTGGAATCTAATGAACCAAATAAACTGATGAGCAAAATAGATCCAGAGACATAGAAGCATGGAACAGACTGTCAAATCTCAGAGGGAAGGCAGGGGAGGGTTGGTGGGTGGGAGGGAAGAGATCAGCCAAAGACCTTGTACCATATATGCATAACCCATGGACACAGACAATAGAGTGGTGAAGGCGTGGGGTTGGGGGCGCGGGTTAGGAAAGGATAGAAGGGCTCAATGGGAGGAAGAAAACAGGCATATGTAATACTTTCAACCATAGAGATGAAAAAAGAATAATAACAGAAGGAGAAAACTATATTAACTTGAATAATTTTCATATAATTGCTTAGGTATTTTTTGGTTTGAAGAAATCCTTGGAAACATCGCCTGCAGTGACAGCGTTAAACTTAGCACGAGCTGTGTTTCTGGGAAACGGAAATGGTCAAGCCGTCTCCCCTCCCCTCTGTCCTCCCGGGAAAGGCTTTCTCCACAGAACCTTCCTCCTCGGTGACCCCGTTACCAGGCACTGCTGCCCCCGGTTTCCTTATCACAGGGCCAGACACAGACCTGCACACTCCCTTCCTGTGTCTCCTATGAAAAATATTAAGGCTCTCTTACCCTTTGTGACAGCATGGACGGACCTGGAGAGTATTATGCTAAGTGAAATAAGCCAGTGAGAAAAAGACAAGTATCACATGATCTCAGTCATATTTGGAATCTAATGAACCAAATAAACTGATGAGCAAAATAGATCCAGAGACATAGAAGCATGGAACAGACTGTCAAATCTCAGAGGGAAGGCAGGGGAGGGTTGGTGGGTGGGAGGGAAGAGATCAGCCAAAGACCTTGTACCATATATGCATAACCCATGGACACAGACAATAGAGTGGTGAAGGCGTGGGGTTGGGGGCGCGGGTTAGGAAAGGATAGAAGGGCTCAATGGGAGGAAAACAGGGGGCATATGTAATACTTTCAACCATAGAGATGAAAAAAGAATAATAACAGAAGGAGAAAACTATATTAACTTGAATAATTTTCGTATAATTGCTTAGGTATTTTTTGGTTTGAAAAAATCCTTGGAAACATCGCCTGCAGTGACAGCATTAAACTTAGCACGAGCTGTGTTTCTGGGAAACGGCAATGGTCAAGCCATCTCCCCTCCCTTCTGTCCTCCCGGGAAAGGCTTTCTCCACAGAACCTTCCTCCTCGGTGACCCCGTTACCAGGCACTGCTGCCCCCGGTTTCCTTACCACAGGGCCAGACACAGACCTGCACACTCCCGGCCTGTGTCTCCTACATGATGAGCTGAACTGTCTGTACCCTCTAACCGCCCTGGACCAAACACCTGTGAACTTGACCACATTTCAGTTAGGCTCCTCTCTTTCCTTCTGACCCCCAAACTTGGCCTCCCCCAGCCTGAGCCGGTATCAGAATGTAACACAACCCCTCCCTGAAAACCCTTCCCAAGAATAGCTGACGAAAAGCAAAGATATTTCCTGGCCAATGTCCGATTCCACCACCCACTCCCCACACGGGGTTCTCTCTACGCCTGTGTTCTCCTCTCTATGGAAACAGAGCCTCTTGGGCCTGGCCTTTGAAACACTTGCAAGTCTCTAGGTTGCAGGCTGATGGTGCCGTAGCAGTAACTGCTGTCCCCTCATAATAATAATCCTGTTAAACAAGGTCTCTCCTTAGCTAGGTCTGGATTTGTTTTTATTTAACATAGATAATAACAATAGGCTTCAGAAATCCTCACTTGAACGGACTCCGAATAAGTTTGAACCTGACATTTGAGCATAAATCTTGCTGACTATCTAAACTGATTTTATTATAGTTTATGATCTAGAGAGAGAGAGTGTGTGTGTGCGTGTGTGAAAATCAAGGACAGTTTTTTAAAGGATGCTGGAAAATATATTCCACATTATAATGGAGAAAAATAAGGTAATTATATCATTACCTAAGTTCTTGTTTATAATATGATTTCCTTAGCTTATTTAAATAATAAGTAATGTTAGTTGGATAGAATTTGTGTCTCAGGTACAATGTAAAGAACTGTAAATATACAATTAAGGGGGAAAAAGGAAAGAAAAGAAAAAACTATAAACACAGCCTTTCAGAAAATCATGGTATATTTTGAAGACAAATTA
>NW_005364633.1:1992576-1995929 GCF_000412655.1 Myotis brandtii
TATAGATATAGATATAGATATAGATATAGATATAGATATATAGATATATAGATATAGATATATATGCCTAAGCGACCATTTGACTGGCCGACTGGTAGCTATGACGCACACTGACCACCAGAGGGCAGATGCGAGCTGTGGTGACTTGGCAGCAGTGGTTCTCAGGTGACGCACCCAGAACCAGAGAGGAGGGAGCTTGATTCAGAGGTGTGTCACCCTCTTGCAATCTGGGACCCCTTGGGAGATGTTGGAGAGCTGGTTTTGGCCCTATCCCTGCAGGCCAGGCCGAGGGACCCACCTCAGCCTCTAGTATAGACATAAATATTTGTTTATAGATTATTTGTTTAAGTAAAATTTGCATTAAGTGAACTGCCCAAATCTTAAAGCATCATATGTGATGAATTTAAACAAATGCGTTTCCCTTAACAACATGCACCTTGAGCAATAAGAACACCTTTTCAGAAAGACCAGCCAGCTTTTCCATGCCAGTCCCAACCCCCCTCCAGTGATTTGAACTCTTCAGCGAATTTGCACCAGAGACTCGTTGAACTTCCACTAGAACTCGACTCTTCCACGTCTTCTTCAGCTTGAACTGTCCCACAAGGGCCTCATCAGGGGCGAGGGGGGCACCCTTGACAGCCACAGGGTCCTTCTGGGAGGCCAATGCGGAGTTGGTGGTGACCTAGTCGTCAGTCTTGTCACGTGTGGGAGCCCCAGGGGGAAGTACTTGAGCTGGACATGCGTGTGGGGCAGGATGAGCTTCTCCCGGATGAACTGCGGGGTAACGGGGCCACCTCGCCACCGTCCAGCACTGGCGTGGCCGCCTGGGTCCTCTGATCGGCATAGTGGCAGGGCGGCTGGTCCTGCAAGTTAGAGTCCCCTTTGTTATATATTTCTAAATTTTATTTTTCAATTACATCTAAATTCAATATTATTTTGTATTCCTTTCAGTTGTACAGCATAGTGGTTAGACAATCATATATTTTGCAAAGTGATCTACCCCCAATGTTACCAGTAACTACCTGGCACCACACAGAGTTATTACAATATTATTGACTGTGCTCCCCATGCTGTAACATACATTCTCATGACTACCAAACTGTGCTTCTCCATCCCCTCACCCTTTTCACCCAGCCTCCCAACTCCCCTCCCCTCCCCTCTGGCAACCAGCAGCTGTTCTCTGCAACTATGAGTCTGTGTCTATTTCGTTTATTAATTTTGTACTTTACATTTCACTTACATGTGAAATCATATGCTATTTGTCTCCTTCCCTGTGACTTATCTTAATTAGCATAACAGCCTCTAGGCCCATCCATGCTGTCACAAATGTAAGATGTCATTGTTTTTTGTGGTATCCTTTGTTGTGTTTTTCAGTGTAATGCCTTTTATCCAGAACCAGAGAGGAGGGAGCTTGATTCAGAGGTGCGTCACCCTCTTGCAATCCGGGACCCCTTGGGAGATGTTGGAGAGCTGGTTTTGGCCCTATCCCTTGCGGCTGGTCCTGCAAGTCATAGAGTCCCCTTTGTTATATATTTCTAAATTTTATTTTTCAATTATGTCTAAATTCAATATTATTTTGTATTCCTTTCACTTGTACAGCATAGTGGTTAGACAATCATATATTTTGCAAAGTGATCCCCCCCCAATGTTACCAGTACCTACCTGGCACCACACAAAGTTATTACAATATTATTGACTGTGCTCCCCATGCTGTAACGTACATTCTCATGACTACCAATCTGTGCTTCTCCATCCCCTCACCCTTTTCACCCAGCCTCCCAGCTCCCCTCCCCTCCCCTCTGGCAACCAGCAGCTGTTCTCTGCAACTATGAGTCTGTGTCTATTTCGTTTATTAATTTTGTACTTTACATTTCACTTACATGTGAAATCATATGCTATTTGTCTCCTTCCCTGTGACTTATCTTAATTAGCATAACAGCCTCTAGGCCCATCCATGCTGTCACAAATGTAAGATGTCATTGTTTTTTGTGGTATCCTTTGTTGTGTTTTTCAGTGTAATGCCTTTTAGTCATTTCATAGGGTTTTAAAGCTCAATATATTCACTATGTCACCTAAGACGGAGTCTCAGAGTCACAGACACACGTTCACAGAAACAAATTCGATCAGGATGACTTTCTGTATTGCTGCTTAAATCTTGGTCATACATTGGAAACGGCCGTGTTGCAGGGTCAACCGAATTGTTTCTCATTCCCAGTCGCTCGTCTGAGGCAGCTGTCACAGCGCGATCTAAGGGATGACTAAGGCTTGTGCTGGAGAACGGCTGTGGCGATGGTTATACTTGCAAAGCATGTTTCTCCGCAACCTTTGTTGTGTGAGGTGAAGCACAGAACATATGCTCAAAGGAATATGCTGAATTTGCTATCGAGATAAAATGAGATATTGCCTAACAATTAAGGTAAATTAAGCAGCTGTTTCTCACTGTGTTGTGTTAATGCTTCTTCAAAACAGTAAATCGTTGATGGGAGATCAGAATGAGAAGGAAACAATATAATTTCACATTTCCACGGCAGTTCATTTTATGCTTATCGTCGGAAGCAAGTGTTGTTGCAGCTGGTGGCAACTAAAATAAAATATGACAATCCAAGGAAGCTTAAGCTGAATAAATAGTAAAAAGTAATAGAATCAGAACAAGTCAGACTCACTGAATTCTCACGTGGAACTACTGAGAGAGTTCATTGAGGTCCACATTGGACATGTCACCTTCCCATCTGAAACTGAACAATGTGGAAGGATGAGCAGGAAAATACACTGTACTTTTAAGTAACTTAGAGAATAATGACGACTCCTAACAATCACAAAGCAGGCCTACCGAGCTCAAATGTGGGTATTTAGGATGCAATATTGAATCCTTTAATGGAAAAGAAACAAAATGGCGTGGGTCTGACACCGTTACTTGATCGTTATTTAATTCAGCTAGCTATTCCTTTTCATGTTATTTGAATGCCTTAAAAGGCTTTCTGAAATATGTGTAAAAGTCTAGAAGTTAAAAAAAGAAGAAAGCTTTGTGAAAACCAATGAGCTTTCCCATCACGGGCCTACCTCAAGTGAGTCCTTTGTGTTAGACCCAATTTGGGCAATTTGGTTGTTTGTGTTTTTTTCTTTTATTCTGTGTTCCTTTTAGAGATATTCTTGAATTATCATGAGAGAGATAACTCTTTTCCATTTACATGTCTGAGTACAATGAATAAAATTCCACGTCCAAACCAATGTAAATATCTCATTGAAATATTTTCCAGTTTTATTAAGAAATAGTTTACACACAAAAAAATAAATAAAAATACATAAATAAATAAATAAATAAGAAATAGTTCACACACATCACTAAGTAAAAG
>NW_005364633.1:1996003-1999971 GCF_000412655.1 Myotis brandtii
AAAAATATTTCTCTTCATAACAACTACTCTTTTACCAACTTCCCTATACATCATACAGCAGTGCTAACTGCAGTCATGTTGTACATCTCTACTGCTTACTTATTTTATAACTGGAAGTTTGTACCTTTCTAAAATAAAATTTATTGGGGTGGCATCAGTTAATAAAATTATATAGGTTTCAAGTCTATGATCCGTTCCCTGAATATTATACTGTGTGCCCACCACCCCAAGTCAGATCTTCTTCAGGAAGTATAGATTTGACCCCTTTACCCTTTACTACCCCCATCCACATCCCCTCCTGTCATCACTGCTGTGGTCTATGTCTGTGAGTTTTTGTTTTTCTTGTTTGTTCATTTATTGCTTTCAGTTTTATATCCACATGTGAGTACAATCACATAGTTCTTGACTTTTTCCTGATTTATTTTGCTTAGCATGATATTCTCAAGATCCTTTTGACCATCTTCCTCCACTTCCCCTTACCCCCGCTCCCTGAAATATTTTTGTTTGAATATAATAGTTAGAATTTACTTTAAAAGACAAATACTTTATCTGTCTTTATACAGCATGGACAATCAGTCAATACTAAGTAAACAACAAGGGCAAATCTCATTCCTTAAAGGCATTCCGGTCTATTTTGGAAACACATTTTTAGAACTTGCCAAGAATTCAAAAGTTTTGGTTCACTTTAACTCTCTCTCTCTCTGTTACTAAAGTTTTTAAAGTTCTCGGGTGATCTTATTCTATTGTGCTGCTCACCAACATTCTTTTAAGGAATTTCAGTCATAATAAGGTTTCCGTGCCATGGCTGATGCGTTCCCTTCGCAAAGGAATATAATGAAGCTTGAAGAGGATGGGAAATTATTTTTCTCTCGGTTGCAAGGTTACCCAGGGACAGAACTCAATATAAATTCTCAAAACGTTGACTCTCAGTTCTATGCTAGACTGCATTCCTAATATTCTCTGTGTCTGTGGTAGTTATTTTATTGTATTTACTTGACATTGGTCAAGTAACTTTCCGTCTTTCAGTCTTTTCCTATTCTTTACATGACCTTCCTGATCTCACAGTGATGGGTAAGGAAATTGAATCTCATGTTGTCACATTGATTGAATTTGCTGGACTGAATCTCAACTCATTCATTTTCTTACCCTATTTTAAACTATTACAACCACAATCATTAATTAACACCCTATCTAATAAAAAGGGAATATGCTAATTGACCCCCACGCCATCACAAAGATGGCGGTGCCCACAGACAATAAGGAGGGAATATGATAATTGACTGCCCCGCCTTCAGAGATGGTGGCACCCACAGCCAATAAGGAGGGAATATGCTAATTGACCCTCACAACGTCACAAAGATGGTGGCGCCCACAGTCACAAGATGGCCGGCAGGGGATGGCAGTTGTGAGCGACCAGGCCAGCAGGGGAGGCAGTTGGGGGCGACCGGGCTGGCAGGGGAGGGAAGTTAGGGGCAATTGGGCCGGCAGGGGAGCAGTTAGGCATCAATCAGGCTGGCAGGGGAGTGGTTAGGGAGTGATCAGGCTGGCAGACAGAAGTGGTTAGGGGCAATCAGGCAGGCAGGCAGGTAAGCAGTTGGGAGCCAGCAGTCCCGAATTGTGAGAGGGATGTCTGCCCCACCCTCAGAGATGGTGGCACCCACAGCCAATAAGGAGGGCATATGGTAATTGCTGTCACACCCTCAAAGATGGTGGTGCCCACAGTCACAAGATGGCCAGCAGGGGATGGCAGTTGTGGGTGACCAGGCCAACAGGGGAGGGCAGTTGGGGGTGACCGGGCTGGCAGGGGAGGGCAGTTAGGGGCAATTGGGCCAGCAGGGGAGCAGTTAGGCATCAATCAGGCTGGCAGGGGAGTGGTTAGGGGATGATCAGGCTGGCAGACAGAAGCAGTTAGGGGAAATCAGGCAGGCAGGCAGGCGAGCAGTTGGGAGCCAGCAGTCCCGGATTGTGAGAGGGATGTCAGACATCCCCTGAGGGGTCCCAGATTGGAGAGAGTGCAGGCAGGGCTGAGGGACACCCCGCCAGTGCACGAATTTCATGCACTGGTCCTCTAGTAAAAATTACAATATTACAGATATTTTCAGGTAGATTTTATAGAAGCAACAGTGGTTGTTTAACACCTGGATAGCTTTTTAGAGTTTAAAGGCACTTTCGACATATTTTTCCCTTTTTCTCACTTTAACCTAGTAGAGTAACATGACTTGTATAAATAAAATGTGCCTGTAGACACATTAGGAGAATCAAGAATTGGAGGAGTGATTTAATTATGTTTCTCAAAGGTAAAATATGTTGTCTCTTGTCTATCAGGAAAGCACAATAAGTCTTAGTTTTCTCAGGATGTTTAGTACATATTAGAGCAGGAAGTACTGCGAACACACACCCACTTTACCTTGACACATAAACACAAAGGTCAGGGCTGGTGGTTTCATTAGAACTGTTAGATAGTTTCTCAGGTGGGCTAGGAAAGATGGGACATGAGGAGGAAAAGTAAAAGTCAGGAGATTATTAATAAATACTAGCTGACAAAGGAAAAGGGATAGCTGGAAGACTCAAAGGAAATTGTATCAGCAATCTTTTAAAATAGCTCTAGTACTATTTTTTCTTAAAGTATTAATTCTTATACTGATGACAATCGAATCAACCATAGTTTATTCAGATACCTTCACATATGAACATTACATCATTAAAACAAAATAAAATATATCTAATACCAACAACTGACTGTATTTATTACTATTCATACCTCCAAATCATCAGTTTTAGATTACAAAGGGTAGGTACTATGAATTAAATTTGACATGACATGACAGAAGAACATATTATAAAAAATGTTTACTTCGTTCCTTTTTAAGCTCAAAAGAAGTAGTCTTTGTAAGATGGGAGGCATATCCTGCAACCATTGGTTCACAAGTGTTTTATTCAGTTATTCCCATGTAATCTATGACCCCAAATTTATTTATTTTAGCTTATGGGTTGTTTGTATAATTCTGCTGATTTGGGATAGACTCCACTGATTTTGCATATTTCTTCATTTTGGATTAGAGCCAGAGAAACAGCTTAAATAAATAAAATTTCTATCAATGTGATTAATCCAGATCCATTTCGGGGGAGGTCAGAAAGGATAAACTGGAAAAAAAATAATAATCGCACTCCAGAGCGTCCTTGTGGACATTTATAAAAGATGACTTGCTTTGGTTCGGCTGTATGTTAGGGGCCATTCTTGGGAGGAATAATGGTGGCAAGAATAAACCTTGTGTGATTGTTTTTGTGTTTTTAAAAGCGGATTAGGTCTCACTGAGGAGCATTAGCTTTTGTCCACTCAGAAGCCTCCTGCTCAGACCCCTCCTTGCAAAGGATAATAGAAATTCAAATAAAAACTATGTCAGCGCTTTGTCTGTTTTCTGCTCCACATCTACCTGGGTATGTAGAATTCAACACTCAGAGTCCTCAAAACAAATCTATTCACAGAACAACGCGTGGACGGTGCCGACTTACTGTAGAGTTTTATGGGAGTAACGGCAAGGCTTACATTAAGCCCATTCTAGAAAATGGAATTTAAAATGTACTTGGGCTCTTTCGGTCTCTCATTTTTCTTTCTAGCCAAGGCCATACCGGTGGGTTTCCTTTCTGAATTGTTCTCACGGAGCCCACGGCTCACTCTCCTTTTCCTGTTCCTCCTCGATGCTGTCGGATCTGGACCCCCCAAAATTCTCACAGTTTTAATACATAGGTTACTTTTTGGCTCTACTGCAGCTTCAACCCTCAAACCTTGAACATGTTTTCGTTTATTAGGATGGTCAGATCAACATCAGGTCCTGTCTTTAGTAAAATCCACACTTTTGAATTCCTTTTACAGTGGTTCTAAACCTTCTGGCCCTTTAAATACAGTTCCTCATGTGGTGACCCCCAACCATAAAATTATTTTCGTTGCTACTTCATAACTGTAATGT
>NW_005364633.1:2000027-2004219 GCF_000412655.1 Myotis brandtii
CTCACAGTTTTAATACATAGGTTACTTTTTGGCTCTACTGCAGCTTCAACCCTCAAACCTTGAACATGTTTTCGTTTATTAGGGTGGTCAGATCAAATTCAGGTCCTGTCTTTAGTGAAATCCACACTTTTGGATTCCTTTTACAGTGGTTCTCAACCTTCTGGCCCTTTAAATACAGTTCCTCATGTGGTGACCCCCATCCATAAAATTATTTTCATTGCTACTTCATAACTGTAATGTTGCTACTGTTATGAATCGTCATGTAAATATCTGATATGCAGGATGGTCTTAGGCGACCCCTGTGAAAGGGTCGTTCGACCTCCAAAGGGGTCGTGACCCACAGGTTGAGAACCGCTGCCCTATGAAGGATCTGCAAACAAGGTCCCTGATGGCCATACCCAGCCTTCCTGTTTTTGTAAGTAAACTTTTATGGGAACTCGGTCATGGTCATTTATTTAAATATTTTTATGACGGCCTTCATGATACATGACAGAGATGTCGTTGCAACCCAGATCTTACGGACCGCAAAGCTGAAAATATTATCTTGCCCTTTACAGGAAAGGTGTATCAATTCCTGCCTTAGAAAATAATTGAGATCAGAGATAACGATTATTTGCTGTTTTTAGGCAGAATTTCTATGCTATGTGTTTCTATCGTCATACAATACGCACACACATGCACATGCACATTCCCCTCTCTGTTTGGGTCTGAGAAGAACTGATTAAGGACATTAAGGCCGAGTTCCTTCCTCTCTGACATAATGGGTGTCAAATAGATCCACAGCCCTAACTTCGAACACTACGTTGTCTTAAATAACAGTAAAGATGTATTTATTTTTTTAAAGAAAAACAAGGTCATATAATAGACTTTTAAATTCTAACACTAGAAAGTAAAATTCTAAGTATATGTTAGATAGTTTAGTTCATAAAGAGTTAAATGACTCATATTTCAATTCTTAAGAGCCTGGGGGGACAAAGGGAAGAACTATATCAAGATTAAAGTGTTGCCCTAAAGTACGCCATCGGACACCAGAAAGGAATCTTCATTTCTATTTTAACTGATTAAATAACTTTTACAATTTCTATGTGAGTGAGCATTCACTTATCAGAAAAAGACGTGTTGCTTATTTAATTCAGCACTTGGTTCTATAATTTTAGGCAGCTGGGAAGAACTTCCTTTTTTGTCTATGAAAAAGACTATTTTGAAAGACTAGAAAATACAGAATATGCTGAGCATCATTATTAACGACTCTTCAAATTTCATAATGAAGCGGTAATTGCCCCGATTATAGATTCCTTTATTCCAACTTGCACTGATACAGGAAAACTCGTGAAAACTGAAGTAATTGAAACGCAGCGGGTTAGAGTAATTAATAAGTTCACAACCTGACAGTTTCACGCAGGAACATGGTTTCCTGAAAATAAGTCCTCCATCTAGGAGGCAACGTGCGTGCGTATTTCCTAAGATGGTTGTGCTGCAGTTTAACACGTTGAGAGTTGCAATTCACTGTAGAGAATCTCTCCCACATAGTACATTTAAATACAGGTGTCCCCAAAAATGTACACACACCTTCCCAGTTGACAGCTCAGTTGATGTTTCTTTTCAGATTTAACCCATTGGAATTAATAATTATTCAAAGTGTGCATACATTTTTGGGACACCCTATATATTTCAAATAGGTAAAGAGGAGAGCATAGTCATGAATGTAAACCCCAGATTAGAATCTGTGATTGGAGACTTTTGTTTTAATGATGACCAGTTAATGTCTGCCATGGTATATGTCATCACTAATCTTTGTTGTTGTTTCTTTAAAATATATTTTTATTGATTTCAGACAGGAAGGGAGAGGGAGAGAGAGATAGAAACATCAATGATGAGAGAGAATCATGGATCGGCTGCCTCCTGCATGCCCCATACTGGGGATTGAGACCTCAACCTTGGCATGTGCCCTTACCAGGAATCGAACTGTGACCTCCTGGTTTATAGGTCAACGCTCAACCACTGAGACATGCCAGCCGGGTGCTAATCATTGTTTTGATAAAACTCTAGTTTTATATTAACCATTACATGACAATATTGCCTCAAACTGGACACATGTAAACAACACTCATTTATTATACAATTGATTACTCCTACAGTCCAGTGTCCAACATGGCTGGGCGGGGCCTCTGCTCAGGGACTCACAGGTGCCCATTCCAGCCGTGAGCCCGGGCTGCAGTCTCTGCGAGGCTCTGCCGGGGGTGGGGCTGCTTTGGAGCAGACACAGGTTGCTGGCAGAATTCAGGTCTTTGGGTTGAGCTTTAGGTTTTCTCTGCTGTGAACTAGAAACTCCCCCAGTTTCTAGAGGCTGCCCACAGTTTCCCGTACCAGGGGATTTCCCAATAAGGTTGTTTCATTCTGCAAAGCCAGCAAAGGAAAGAGACCTCAAACGAGGCACTATACATCCTGTCATCGTTGTCATCTTCTCCTTCTTGGAAACAAGTCATGGGCCATGTCCACACCCAAGGAGAGGAAACCACACAAGAGCATGAACATCGAGTGTTAGGGACCTGGGGGTGGGTAGCCTCTGATCTGTTAGCCACTGTTATCTTCTTATTTTCGGTGGCTGTGCCTATCTTCTGAGCACGTGATTTTAATAGGTTTTGACAACTGAAATGCTCTCTCTACCCCTCCCCCAGAACCAGAGAAGTGGGAGTGTGATTAAAGTTAAATAATCACGGCACATAACAGTGATAGGTTCAAGGGTGATCTCACTGGAAACTCAAGGCAGACCCAGCAGAATCATTCCCTAAACATGTTTTTCCCCATAGTTCATAGCAAGATCTCCGTTTCCTTTGGTCTAAAAAGTCCTTGTTTCTATAATGAAAGGAATCAAAAGAAAAAGCAATTAAACTGAGACTTGTTGAGTCCCACTTTTCTCAGATCAGTTTCAGCTGACAGAAATTTCAAGGGAAATAAATATAATGATTTCTGGATCTGAATAATCATTACCATCCTGCCTGCTCCCCAAAATGAGTTGAGTAAAAGTCAAGTGATATTTTAAACATAGGCACCACCTGGGAAAATGATTTTTCAATCGGTGCCATGATGTACAATTTTGCTTACAAAACATTTTCCAAATTTGCTTTTCCATGGCTTTTACATTTATTAGTGGTATTTTTCCTCATCTGAGACAGGTTCTTCTTCATTTGCCAAGGTTTAGAGAATAGACTTCTTGTGAAATCTGAACAGGTCTGGGCTGAATAATTTAAACAGTGGAAGCATATCTTGGTCATTTCTAATTCATCCTGTGATAACGCAACTGGGAAATGCTGGGAATATGACTTCCAGATTATTGATTATTTTTATCAGTGTTATCATAAACCATGATTAGCATTTAAATGTCAAGTAAAAACTGCAATAGTGATATCCCAATAATTAGTTCAAATTTTATGGAGTGACTTGTAAATGAAGCACAAGTAGATATTTCCAGATGCTGGAACATTTACTGCCTGAATGAGCCCATTATCCTGATTATGGCGATTTGAACACACTAGGGCAGCCACTTGGCTCATGCTGACCCCAAACCATTCATTCTCATGGATTAAGGGCCTGAGGATAAGAATCATGGTGGCCAAGTTACTGCATGACTTGAATTCAATAGGTTTATTTCCAATAAGGCTATGATTATGGTCACAGAGAGTGAACTCTTCTTATTTTTATAACTGGTTAAATCCCTTTCTCTGGCATATCTGGAAGGTAACCAAAATTTTATATTTATACTTCTTGTGAAATCTGAACAGGCATGGCTGGATAATTTTAAATGATCTCTTCTTTAAAATACCCAGAGATGCTCTTCCTGCTTAAAGGTGTATCAGACTTGCCAATGAAGCTGAAATATCCAAAACGTCATCACTGTTAATTGGTCATCAGATGGTCGGATAGATGGATATTCAACTGTCCGTGCTGGCACTTCTTTTCCTGTTTCAACAGGAGAAAGGTGGATTTTCATAAGCCTCTTCCTTCACTATAGAAATTACTATCTTATCTAATAAAGAGGGAATATGCAAATTGACCGTCACACCATAATGGTCAAGATGGCTGCGCCCACAGTGGAGGCAGGATTCCCATAACACAAGAAGGCTGCACCCACAGTGGAGGCTGAGTTCCCTTAATGAGCCTTAATGAGCAATCAGCAAGGACCTGAGGCTGC
>NW_005364633.1:2004300-2067238 GCF_000412655.1 Myotis brandtii
CACACCCCCCCAGCGGGGCTTCACGGGGACTTCAAGGTGCACCCCCAGCCTGGGCCAGGGGACCTCAGGCTGCACTCCCTGCCCCGGCGCCGGGTCAGGCGACCCTGAGGCCACACCCCCCTACCTGGCAGGGCTTGACGGGGGTGAGACTGGCCGGGTCTAGATCTAGCACAATGGGGGTGGGGCCGGCTGGGTCTGGGTCTCGTGCAATTTCGAGGTGTATGTTGGTAGGTGGGGACTTGACTCTGGTTCCCGTGGCACGCCCCAGACTCTAACAGGAGGAAGATTTTCATATACATTTTACTAATTTTCTTTCATCTCTGACACTTGTATTATAGAGAAAGGGAAAATAGCAATATTAAAATATTTCCTCTAATTAATTCCCTTTTAATGTACACGAATTTTGTGCATTTCGAGGTGCATGTTGGTAGGCGGGGACTTGACTCTGGTTCCCGTGGCACGCCCCAGACTCTAACAGGAGGAAGATTTTCATATACATTTTACTAATTTTCTTTCATCTCTGACACTTGTATTATAGAGAAAGGGAAAATAGCAATATTAAAATATTTCCTCTAATTAATTCCCTTTTAATGTACACGAATTTTGTGCACCAGGTCACTAGTTTGGATATAAATGCCTATCATGCTGTGTTCTAACTTCTAGAAACAAGTTTTATTATTATATCCATTATTTTATAATAAAAACTCAGGACCTACATATTCAAAAATATTTATTAACACTATTCATTAGTTCAAGAAATACAGTTGAGGAAAACATTCATTAATGTTTGAAATTAGGGAGAAAGTTTGCTATCTATTAAGAAATGTCCATAGATAGATATAGATATGCATGTATATATACACTCACTCATCTGTATATGTGTCTCTATATAAATATTATTCACTTCATGTACATTTATTTCAGCTTATAAAACTGATTTTCTAATTATTTATTTGGGGAGGCATATTCAAAGGAACATGCACTTTCACTATTTAGATTATTAAAGACCTACCTAAACAAGAAGAGCCCGTGGAGAACTGTGGTAAAAATTTAGTGCTTAGATTATACAAAATATATTAGCATTTTCCATTATGTAATAGTGCCTGAAAAATATAAAGATACTTCTATCTTAGAGACAATCTGAAATTAATAATTATTATCAGTAACAGTGATATTTAAAAGGCTATATACATTATTTTAAAAAACAATCAAAATTTAAGTTTTATATAACTTGTAATTACCTTTGTATTGTTATATAATATAAAGAATTTTTTATGAAGATAGTAATCATCACAAACATTTCAGAAATCATCTTCCAGAGATAAATGAAGGGTAGAGGAAAGAAAGCAATTTGTTTAGCAAGTGGTGGAGAAAAATGATGAGCTGTGAAAATCACTGTTGAAATTCCACCTGATTTAAAAAAAAAAAAAAGTTAGGGAATTTACCATGAATGTTTGTAGTAGTAAATTAGGTAAGGAGTGTTCAACATTTGTATCATTTGTGTTGAGTCTGACATCCCTCAACACAGAGAATATAGAAAAGGCACACTTGAGTTTATTTATGTTGGCATAGGAATGCCACCGCTCACTAGCATTCACATTCAATTGGAAAAGATTAATCGTATGGCCCCCGAAGCCCTCACTGACAGGCTGAGAGAGGTAGTGCATCAGCATGTTTTGCAAGAATTGGAGAATATTTGTCAATAGTAGCAATCTCTATCCTTGAGTCTAATACTCCTGGGCTGACCCATGACATCTCAACTACTGAGAGACATATCAAGTAGGACACCAATTAATTGGCATGAAAACATATTGCGACAGGTACTGGATTCAGTGTCCCCATCATCACAATTAATGTTTAATGAGACGATGTTACCTTAGCCTGGTGAATCCTAATGCATCTGTTTCGCACTGAAGATAGAAGTGCCTCCAGAGCCCAAATGTTTATGCTCTGGGGCAAGGACTTCAGTGACGGGTGACGGTCCTGCTTGAGTGACAGGTTCTTTTCTTGATAGATGTGGACATTCAGGTATCAAAGACGTCTGGCTAGCCTAATACCTTCCATGTCTGTAGATAATTTTTGTTTTTCTCCTTTGTTCCACTATATATTAATTGTAAGTCAAACTTTCATATTTTTATCATTTTCAGTTTCAGAGGTAGATAATTTACTTTGCTCTGTGACTTTTAAAAAGAGTTAATTAAAATAGTTATTGTTTGAATATTCTATTATAGTTTTTCCTTTGCATAATTTTTTCAGTAATATTATGTAACTTACTTATTATTTATAACAACTATAAATAATACTAACAGGAAAAGTGATAAAAATAAAACTAGTATTCTCCCTTTCTAAAATGGAACTGCAATAACTCTAGTTTTTAATACATGATTGACAATAGCATCTTCTTCAATTTCCTTTTAGATTTTATCATCAAGCACATCTTCATCTCCAGTCTTATTCATTTAAAACTTCAATACATTAGCTTTCACTTTGGATATAAAATTCAGGGCCAGTAAAATATACTAAAAATATATCTCTTTCAAAGAAAAGGCAAATATTACATTTTCAATTTAGAAGAACTCAAAAGAAAATGACATAGATTTTAAAGGATTGATGATATAAAAGAACACATCAAATATTTTCTAGACTGTTGATTTTTATAATTCAGTTTACTCTAAGTTATCATTCAACTAATGTGACACCACTTTCAGAATAAAACACTACTTTATGTCTATTAATATTTACTGCTTAATAAGCCTTTTAAATTAATTCAATCACCTGTATAGGAAAGACCATGATTTCTCTCTCTCTCTCTCTCTCTCTCTCTCTCTCTCTCTCTCTCTCTCTCCCCCCCCTCCCCCCCCTCTTCTCATATAAATATCCTGAACAATGTTCAAAAATAGTTGATCTGGTGCCTATATAAAGTTGCTTTCTAACACAAGGCAATTTCCTGTTGAAGTAACCATTAAGATTATTCTGGTTTCTGATCTTATCAATAGCTTGACACTTTTAAGGAGATATCAATTCATATTTAGTATCTGTAAGTATCAATAGACTTACAGGTAATCTCAGATGATTCTCTACACACCCGCAAAATGTATTACGCAACCTAAAATGACTGACATCAAACAATAAAAATATATACATTTAAAAGACTAGACACTGTTTCCCAGTATTTATATAACATTTGATTTTCTGTTAACCGATCTCAAGTCCCTTTTTACATAAAGAAATATATTATTCAGCTCTGTGAGACACCCTATGTACCACATGTTTGTAAATGAAATTTATCCTCTGTTAATTGTATGAGAGTGGTTAACTCCCACCTCTAAATGTATGTGTTTGCGAGCTCCTAATAATGTATTTCAACTAATAGGACTGAAACTTTCCCTGTCCAATAGTTGCTGCACAGCTATATCCTCAATTACACCTTCACCAATAAATCAGAATGGCTCCATTCTGACCAATCAGGGAAATGTTATTTGTACCAATCAAACTATGGGAATTTGGAGTGCTCATTTGCATAGAAATGGACCAGTTAGGGCAGGGGTGGGCAACCCCTGGCATGCGTGCCAAACATGGCACGCCAATAACTTTTGCTGGCACGCAAAACCCTCTCTTATAATCTTCCATTTACAATTTTTTTCTTAATATTGACTTTTTTATTTTTCAGATAAATTCAGTGTAGGTGCATCTTAGATAAATAAATAATTTTACATAACAAGTTATCTTAAAGACCATAGACATGGATTGACGAGAGAGGGGAAGAGCAATTTCTATGCCTCTGCCTTAACTCTCCCTGCCTTCCTAGATCCGACCAGTGTTTTGGTTTCATCCACATACGCTTGTGAATCTTTGTTCTCAGTGATGAATTTTGTTAAGTCTCGTAATAGGAGTAGCCTGACGGATGAAAGTAGTAGCTCGTGCATATCTCTGAAGGTCACGAAATATAAACCTGATGTAAAATCTCTGTCATCAGTGATGCAGCAGCAAAAGTCCCACTGATAATATCAAACGGAGTCATAAAGTTTTCTGTCGGACTATCAGTGTACATGTATACATTAAAAAATAAATGTATTTTTCATCATCATAGACTGTGTTTTTGTTGCTCGAATGAATTTTATTATTTCTTCAAGGTTCTTCACATACATACACCTTAAGAGATATCAAGTAGGCATAACATGTTCTCAAAAAATTAGGTTGGCACGCAGAAGAATTTTGAGTCAGAGATTTTGCTGGTTTTGGCACGCACTCACAAAAAGGTTGCCCACCCCTGAGTTAGGGAATGGGGGGTGGCACTCTTCTCTATATAAGTCAGCATCCGCTCATGCTCAGCAGAGTGAATTTTTCCTTTCCACCTGAGGCTGTTTCCCTGGCTTGAGCTGTAACCGTCATGCTGTCTCGGGGACTTGAGCAGACATGTCCCTGGACTGGAGCCACGCTGCAGCACCTTAGTGGAGGGAACTGGACTGCTGTGCCCAAGGCTGGCTCCCAGCTGTGCTGTCCCACAGCCACGCTGCGTCATAATTGAGCTGCAACCCTGTGAGCTGTCTTCACGGCCATGCTGCTCTACAGCCGCCTGTATCCCAGCTGAGCTGTTGCCACTGAATACAGGCTCCTCCCTTCCCCACACTGGGACTCCTGTTTGGGCTGGATTAGTGGCAATGTCCTCTGGTGGCCATTGTTCCATATCTCGATCTGTGACACTTCAAAATAATCTAAAATGCATATCTTTGATGATTGGAATACACTTTTATGTCCTTATTTTAAAATGAAAGCATTTATTTCCAGTATATTTTCTGTTAGGATATTAAAAAAAAATAATAAAAAAGAAGTGGTATTTATCCCTCTTCACAGGTAGTTCTAAAGTTATTAAAAAGTTGCCAATGCATGACTCTTCCCTAAAAGCAGTTTGGCCAATTCATAGTTAATACATTGGATACTGAGCTAAGTTTAAGATAAGTTTACTTCCTCTAACGCCAATGTTTCTTTATCATATTTTTCGAATTAAACCACCCACATCTTGCTTGCAGAATACTTAACAAGTGGCGCCTGGCCCTCACTTCCTGCAGGATCGAGACTGGCTTTCCCTCCACCTTCTCCTCGCTGAAGCTCTCAGTCTTTAAAATTCAGTCTGCCCTGGTTCCCTGCGAGTTTCACTTCTTTCTCCCAGAAGAAATAAACGCTTTCTTTTTTCATTGTTTCAAAATGTTATCAACGTAATTCTATAAATTCAATTTCATTCTAATGGAGGCTCCATTGGAATTAAGGAGTGCCACATTCTTCCACATCTTAGATGACATGACAACCAAGGGGGGAAAAAAAGAATGTAAAACATAGAACTTAATTATGCGTTTGTCAGCTTTGAGAAGATAAGACTAGGAACATAATCATAAGATGAATAATCTATAACTACATTACACAGCTGTGCATATTTGCAAGCAAGGAAGATAATGTTTGTTTGACTTTCATCTCAGCTCCTCATTTTAAGGAAGCAAACTAAAAATCTAAAATAAACGTGTTTTTGGAATATTGATGTTCTACATTGATTCTGTGTGAACCGGACTATCAGTGTACATGTATACATTAAAAAATAAATGTATTTTTCATCATCATATACTGTGTTTTTGTCGCTCGAATGAATTTTATTATTTCTTCAAGGTTCTTCACATACATACACCTTAAGAGATATCAAGTAGGCATAACATGTTCTCAAAAAATTAGGTTGGCACGCAGAAGAATTTTGAGTCAGAGATTTTGCTGGTTTTGGCACGCACTCACAAAAAGGTTGCCCACCCCTGAGTTAGGGAATGGGGGGTGGCACTCTTCTCTATATAAGTCAGCATCCGCTCATGCTCAGCAGAGTGAATTTTTCCTTTCCACCTGAGGCTGTTTCCCTGGCTTGAGCTGTAACCGTCATGCTGTCTCGGGGACTTGAGCAGACATGTCCCTGGACTGGAGCCACGCTGCAGCACCTTAGTGGAGGGAACTGGACTGCTGTGCCCAAGGCTGGCTCCCAGCTGTGCTGTCCCACAGCCACGCTGCGTCATAATTGAGCTGCAACCCTGTGAGCTGTCTTCACGGCCATGCTGCTCTACAGCCGCCTGTATCCCAGCTGAGCTGTTGCCACTGAATACAGGCTCCTCCCTTCCCCACACTGGGACTCCTGTTTGGGCTGGATTAGTGGCAATGTCCTCTGGTGGCCATTGTTCCATATCTCGATCTGTGACACTTCAAAATAATCTAAAATGCATATCTTTGATGATTGGAATACACTTTTATGTCCTTATTTTAAAATGAAAGCATTTATTTCCAGTATATTTTCTGTTAGGATATTAAAAAAAAATAAAAAAGAAGTGGTATTTATCCCTCTTCACAGGTAGTTCTAAAGTTATTAAAAATTTGCCAATGCATGACTCTTCCCTAAAAGCAGTTTGGCCAATTCATAGTTAATACATTGGATACTGAGCTAAGTTTAAGATAAGTTTACTTCCTCTAACGCCAATGTTTCTTTATCATATTTTTCGAATTAAACCACCCACATCTTGCTTGCAGAATACTTAACAAGTGGCGCCTGGCCCTCACTTCCTGCAGGATCGAGACTGGCTTTCCCTCCACCTTCTCCTCGCTGAAACTCTCAGTCTTTAAAATTCAGTCTGCCCTGGTTCCCTGAGAGTTTCACTTCTTTCTCCCAGAAGAAATAAACGCTTTCTTTTTTCATTGTTTCAAAATGTTATCAACGTAATTCTATAAATTCAATTTCATTCTAATGGAGGCTCCATTGGAATTAAGGAGTGCCACATTCTTCCACATCTTAGATGACATGACAACCAAGGGGGGAAAAAAAGAATGTAAAACATAGAACTTAATTATGCGTTTGTCAGCTTTGAGAAGATAAGACTAGGAACATAATCATAAGATGAATAATCTATAACTACATTACACAGCTGTGCATATTTGCAAGCAAGGAAGATAATGTTTGTTTGACTTTCATCTCAGCTCCTCATTTTAAGGAAGCAAACTAAAAATCTAAAATAAACGTGTTTTTGGAATATTGATGTTCTACATTGATTCTGTGTGAACCGTTTTCCTTCTTAGTTAAGGGTTTTGCCATCTACCCAAAATAGAAAGGAGAAATTTGAAAGAAAATACAGGACTCATGATTAAAATCAACAATAGCAGGGATTGTCCAGAATGTAGAGATATGAGAATCTTCACACATTGCCAGTAAGTGTGTCGCTTAGCCCAGCTCCTTTAGAAAACTGTTGGGCAGCTTCTCAAAATGTTAAAACATAAGTTACAGAAGTCTTCCTAGCAGCGTTATTCATCATAACCAAAAAGTGGGAACGACTAATAAATGGATTTTTTAAATGTGGTATGTCCATGCATGGGGCACTTGCCATCCCGTGTCAGAGTTAATCCTGAATTAAACATGTGTTGAACAATGTGAGAAAACAGAAGTCATTCATCACAAAATATAATAATGGGGTGTGTTTTTATTTTTGGTGTTGAACAATGTGAGAAAACAGAAGTCATTCGTCACAAAATATAATAATGGGGTGTGTTTTTATTTTTGTTTGTTTTTTTAAAATATAGTTTTATTGATTTCAGAGAGGAGGCGAGAGGGGGAGAGAGAGATAGAAACATCAGTGATGAGAAAGAATCATTGATTGGCTGCCTCCTGCAAAACTGGGGATTAAGCCTGCAACCCAGGCAGGTGCCCTTGACTGGAATCAAACCTGGGACTCTTCAGTCTGCAGGCCGACGCTAGCCACTGAACCGAACTGGCTAGGGCATGGCGTGTTTTTTTGTTTGTTTGTTTGTTTGTTTGTTTAAACAAGCTACATGTAGTCGGTAATAAGCAGAAAACAGTCTTTTTTTTCTACCATTTTTTCTTCTAACCCTTTTACTTGACTCATTGTTTCTCAAGATCCTACCTTCTTCTCATGTGAAATTTCATATGTACTAATGTACCTTTTAAAGTCCCTTTCATATTAAAAAAAAATATTGCAGACATTCTAATTCTATAACAATTAGATAATGAAATAATAATAATAATGCATTAAAGTTCATTTCTCTCCTGGGGCTCAAAACTTCACAAGGCATTGGATGGTTGGGTGGCAAGAAATGACCACAGCCTGCTCTATGCTTCCTGGATCCACCTGCCCGCCACGGGCTCTGGGCCAGCCGGGCCCCGCTGGGCGAGTGGGAGAAATAGGAGAGATGGGCAACAGGGCAGCATCGCCCCACGTGCCCTTTCAAAAATGTGAAATTTCATATGTACTAATGTACCTTTTAAAGTCCCTTTCATATTAAAAAAAAATATTGCAGACATTCTAATTCTATAACAATTAGATAATGAAATAATAATAATAATGCATTAAAGTTCATTTCTCTCCTGGGGCTCAAAACGTCACAAGGCATGGGATGGTTGGGTGGCAGGAAATGACCACGGCCTGCTCTATGCTTCCTGGATCCACCTGCCCCCCACAGGCTCTGGGCCAGCCGGGCCCCGCTGGGCGAGTGGAAGAAATAGGTGAGGTAGGCAACAGGGCAGCATCGCCCCACGTGCCCTTTCAAAATTCTCACTGCCTGACCCCTTACGGGAATAGCAAGGGGGATGGGAAGCCGCTGTTCGCAGGGTCAGTCCTTCTCTGTCTCCGTCTCTGTCAGCTTGGGGATTTTCCCTGCACAGTAGTATATCATTTCCCTTTCTTATTTTACCCTTATTTTACTACTTTTTTTCTTTTGGGATCTCTGATAAAATCAAAATGAAAAGAGCCCAATTTTAACACCCTGAATAAAAATCTTCTACAACACAAGCCACACACACACACACACACACACACACACACACACACACACAGTTCTCTCTGTAATTTACCAGGACAAAGCAGATCTATCAGCTCGGTAGCCATCACAAGTTTTAAAATGGCCTAAGATTCTGGAAAAAAAGAAAACGCAAAGCACAAATGGAGAATCAACGCTGACTCATTAGGATGGCGGTGAGGGTGCTGGGAGGCAGACCGACAGCCGTAGTGCTGAGATGACGCAGGAGCCAAGGGGAGGAAGTTCCCATCAGTAAAGTGAAACTACTAGAGAGAAAATAATGGCAGCACAAAATTTTAAAATGCTCACTTTACAAAACACACACAAGGAGATAAAGCTCTAGGAATAATCAAAAGAACACAGTCATTCATTCTCTGTACTGTATGCTTCCCACTTTCCCCCTCAACTCCCATAATAGGAACAGTCATACCGACGCTTTAGTCTGATATTTATAAATAAATATCTGTAATTAGCAACAACACTATAAAGCTAGAACAATCCCTGTTTTCGTTTTTAGTTCTCAGCATCCACTGACTGACGTGAGCAACAGCAGCAGAGAGAAATCAATGGGCCGCGAGCCTGCGCAGGAGCCCTCGCCTGGGGACGCTGGCTGGTGCTGTCATTCCGGGAGGCCCACCTGGAGGTGATGCCTGACCAGGTCACACAGCAGGAGGCGGTGCCTGGAATGGGTGAACGGTTATTCTTGGTCTCGAGGTTGTGGCTGTGCAACGTGAAAGTGATTGTTTTGTTTTTCCTCCAAGCAAAAGAGATTGTTAGAGTAAGTGCAATTATTACACTGTCTGTGGTTAATTATACAAACACGGCAGTCATAAACATGTAGTCCTTAACACATGTGTAAAGTTCATACATTTATTTATTCAACGAGATTTTTTTTAACATGTCTCATATACTAGGCATAATATTAGGTACTGGGGACAAAACAGTCATGAAGACGTAGTCCTTACCATAATGGAGTTTACAATCTGGGGTAGCAGAGATATTAATGAAACAATTGCAAAAATGATATAAATTCGCTGGTGTGATAAACGTGCTGAAAGAAGAGTACATGACACTATGTGAATGATGAAAGAATTGAACACATCAGGGAAGTCAGGAAGGCTCCTAGAATATTATGGTTAAAATACCATTTTAGACACATAAGTACAATAGTCAGTGCTCAACATAAGGCACGTCTGCAAAATAAGGAGTACGGAGGATTTTTCCTAATAATATCTAAGGAGGTTTCCATTTAATTTGGGAGGTAAAGTAAATCAAACTGTAATGTTTACGTAAATTAATACATACAGAGGAGCATGTGGTCACGAGGATACCTGGGTAAGGCTTGTAGTTGACAAAATCCCACTCAGTTCTCTCTCTCTCTCTCCCTCTCTCTCTCTCTCTCTCTCTCTCTCTCTCAGGATTTTCTGTGAAGAAACTTCAGCATGTTCACTTCTCACACCACATCATTACTTTTAAATTGAAGCGGTGCCTGGGTGCTCTGTGAAATAAGCTTGAACGATTATGTCTTATCCAGATTTTTTTTGAAAAGGACATTTTAAAATGTAATTTCATTTAAAGGAAGTGAGGATATTACAAAAGTGCCATCTGAGAAACGTTACCTGTGTAATTATTTGCCTTCCTAATACGTAAACGTGTAGCTCTAACCTAGACTATAATGAGGCAAATCAGAAAATCAACAAGCGTGCTGAGTTGCATACCACATCGTGCTGGTGAGCAGGGACACATTGTGCTAAGTATTTCTGCCCAGGGAAGATAAGCGAGCACTTTTTCCCATCCCTGAAATACAACTGTTCTCCTTTTTTACAGAGAGAGCTCCAGCTTGAACTTTGAATTCAAGACCTAAAAGAATAGGCTGGTTTACTTTCTAAGTTTCCTTCATATGGAGACTTCAAAAATCGGTAATGCTTCTTAACTTTTTTGAATGACATGACTGCTTCTATATCAAGGAAACTGGCCCCGAGAAATGCTTACCCTCCTCATGAATATATATGCAACAAATATATATGAAAAGATACTTGTAGCCCTGGTTGGTCTGGCTCAGTCGGTTGAGCATCATCTCATGCACCACAAGGTTGCAGGTTCGATTCCTGGTCAGGACACATAACCTAGTTGTGGCTTGATCCCCAGTCGGGGGGGTGCAGGAGGGAGTCAATCAATGTTGATGTTCCTTTCTCATCAATGTATCTATCTATATCAATAAAAACATATTTAGCCCCAGCCGGTCTGACTCAGTGGATAGAGCGTTGGCCTGCGAACTGAAGAGTCCCAGGTTCGATTCCCGTCAGGGGCAAGTGTCCAGGTTGTGGGCTCGATTCCCAGTGGCGTTTCCCTCTCCCTCTCCCTTCCTCTCTGAAATCAATAAAAATATATTTTAAAAAAACATTTAAAAATAAATAAAATCAGTAGGAAATATCCTCTGGTGAGGATTAAAAAAAAAAGAATTAATAGACATTTGGTCTTGCCCAAAAGATCCACAGAGACATTTGACCCAGGCCAACAGTCCCTTGATGTTTGGTATCATTCAGAACATCCATGAGCATATTTGGTCTGTGCTGAATGATCCTTGATATTTGGGCCTGTCCAAAACATCCATGCTTAGAAAAGTACCCTGGGTTTAAATAGCCCATCAGTTATTTGTACTTTTGGTTTATAGGATTAATATATTAAAAATACCATTGATCCAATATTGTGTGGTGTCTGCTTTGCCAATAATAGCTTTTCTTGCTTCAGAAGCTAGTAATGGCACATGGCATTAGGTAGATGGATTGGCGTGGACCAAATATCGCCATGGACAGTTTGGACACGACCATATGTCAAAGAACTTTTGGCATAGACCAGATGTCTGTGGACCTTTGGACAGGACCAAATGTTCTGCAAGGGTTTGAAGGAGGGAAATCTTAGAGGTGTGGCCATCGTCTCTGTCTTCCCAAAGGACCACAGACCCTGTGCCCTGTTGGAACTTCGTGGAGCCCTCAGGGAAACCAGGGGTGCAAACCTTTACGGCTTTGTTGGATGTAGGTACCTAAGTTACTATTATACTTGGTCCAATGGGGAGAAGGGGCACCTGAGTTCAACTTGAGATCTGGGCACAAAGGGAGGCCCAGGCCGCCAGCTGGCAGGCTGTGGCTGGTTGGCGGGGCCTCCCTCTGCGAGGGAAGCCCGGGTCCCGGGTGCCTGCAGCCAGGGGAAGGAAGGCCTATTTGCATGAATTTCGTGCATCGGGCCTCTAGTCTTATCATATTGTCCCAAATTTTCCAGGAAAATGTACCCTTCTTTAAGGTTGCGATGCCTCCAATAATGATGATACCTTTTGTCTGGATCATAGTGACTTACACAATTTATTTGTGACCATATATCTTTAATGTCTTGCTGACATTTGCAATAGCAGGTCTTCATGTCATCCCACTTAACTTCGGAGTGCATTTCCCCACAATATGCTTCTTTTAAAGGATACATTTTCTTTGCTACCTTGAAACATGATGATTCCATGTATGATGTGCATGGACCCAGAACTAGCAGGAATGATCCAAATGAACGGATTTTAATGACCTATATTCTGCATGTAAATTCCTGTTTTTTCCTCAAGGATCCATCTGCAAGTTTCCTCACTCTAATCTTCAGGAGCTCTGAGAACAGTTCTTGGTTTTATGTACTAAATCAGCATTAATTGTCTATTTTATAACATTGCCATCTGAGTACATCAACATATACTTAAGTGCCTCGGCTGCGTTTTCTAAATGATTTATTGTCTAAAAGGTAATTTACACACATACGATCTCTTCCAGGAAACACAAAAGCCTCTCCCCGGAGTGTCGTAGACGCAGAAACAATGGCAGCGTACGATGTTCACAAATGAACTTTTAATAAGAATACGCTGCCAAATCCCAGCGATTTATATGCAATTGTGAAATATAAATACTTAATGTGGTTTTTAAGGCACAGACCTGTATTGAATCAGTCACCTCCATAAGTCATGGGTGTTGATTTTTTAAAACATTATTGATTTGTTACAGAGAGAGGTATCTTGGGCCCATCATTTCTCTCATTACGAAACACTAAGTGGCTAGAGGCTTTTGAAATAGCGGCTCAGCTTAAGAGAAGCTATTTTTAAACACTTAGCTTTGAACTTCTCTTCCAGAGCATCTATTTACAATCGCTAGGGCCATTTAGAATATAATTGAAAATATGTCTTTTGTTTAGCCAGCCTTTATTAAACTGGTTCTTGTGTATTTTGATGATGTTTGGCAAAGGTGTGTCACTCGGGACCCTAAAGGTAGTGTGGCCATATTAATGCCACCATAAAACATATTTTTGTAGCCTCAGGTACGGAGAAATTAGCAAAGCACACTTCTTGCTGGTGCTGCATTACCACCACATTACAGTGTAGGGCTGTCATTTTATTTCTTTCTCATTCTTCATTAATCTCACTCTTTCCTCCGCCTCTACCACTTCGTCAACTACTTTACTATTATTAAAGAATTGCGATCATCATAAGAAATATGTGAAGAATTGTACGTAACAGTCCCCAATATAGGAGATTTGCATTTATTAATGATAGGGTGTAATCTGGTTAATGCTTGTCTTTCTTATGATCCATCATATTTAAGGTTCTGAACCAGATAGTACGCTATGAGTGAAATTGATTCCCTCCAATTTTTTATTTTTATATTTGATGTCTTAATTCACAGTTCCTCATAATGTCAGCTCATTTGGAAATAGGGTTGATCTGTAATAATAAAAGCATAATATGCAAATTGACCAAATGACCGAACAGCAGGACAACCATCCAGATGACCTTCTGGATGACCACGCTATGACACGCAATGGCGCCAGGCCAGCCAAGGCGAGTGCAATGCAATTGGTTGGGGGTGCCTGCCATTGCCCCACAATTGCCCGCAGAGGGAGACTCGGGCCACCCTCTGCTGGGCGATCGATGGGCGACTCCTCAATCGATTGCTCCAAAGAGGGAGGCCCAGGCTACCCTCTGCACAGCGATCGATTGCGGGGCCCCAGCCAGGTGGGCGGAGCCTCCCTCTGTGGGGCGACCAATCTGGGGGCCCCTGAATCGATTGCCCCACAGAGGGAGTCCCAGGCCAGTCATGTGATCGCACCCCACACCTGTCACCTGCAGAAGGAGGCGACCGGTGGCAGGGAAGGGGGGGCAGTGCCACACAGATGGCAAGCAGTGGCAGACACCCCATGCCTGTCACCTGCAGAAGGAGGCAACCGGTGGCAGGGAAGGGGGGCAGTGCCATACAGATGGCAAGCAGTGGCACTGGTATGGGCAGGGCCAACTGCTGGCAGCCAGGGGGAAGGAAAACCCCAATAGGCTCTGATAGCCAGCCAGGCCTAGGGACCCTACCCAAGGGGTCCCGGATTACGAGAGGGCGCAGGCCGGGCTGAGGGACACCCTGCCCCCGTGCACGAATTTCATGCACTGGGCCTCTAGTACAGACATAATTAGCTAAGATGAGGTTAGACTGGAATAATTTGGGCCCCTACTCCAATAGGACCATGGATTCTTTGTAAAAGGAGGATATTTGGACACAGTCACAGATGCAAGGCTAGTGCCAGTTGGATGCAAAGCTAATGCCAGTTGGATGCAAGGCTAATGCCAGTTGGACGCAAGGCTAATGCCAGTTATCTATAAGCCAGGAACCCACCCTTCCCTCCCAGTGCTCAGAGGAACCCACCCTGCCAACACGCCTTGTTTCAGACTTCTAGACTCCAGGATGCTGAGACAACAAATTTTAGCTATTTGAGCATCAGTTTGCGATACTGTGTTCCAACAGACCTAGCAAACTAATACAAAGTTTGATTCCATTTTTATAAAGGTGGCTAAAAAGGTGAGTCAATATGCTATAATGACTTTAAAGAAATATCCAGGTAAATAATGTTCTTTTCTATTCGCCTAGTGTAAAACGTGATACACTTGATTGCAACATGTGACTCTAATGTGGGCTGACACTTGTCTGTGTGACTTACCTATTTTTCTTAATTCTAGATGCCGGCTGTAGATGTCTATGCATCATTGGGTCTAATTGTACTTGGAAGTTTCTGAAGCTAAACTGGCTGACATTTTCCCAGGCTGAGAGAAAGTGTGTGCATTGTGTCCAGGAAACCCTCACTGCGGTGTTCAGAAGCATGATCTGCAGATAAAAGATAAGAACTGCCAACTCGATGGGTCTTCTCAGCGAGCTTTCTTTTCACTTCCCCATGGCTCTCCAAATAGCTTGAAGGAGTGTGGGTATTTATCTTCTTTACATGATTGGCCAATGTAATTACATGGAAGTAATGACATTTCCATTGTATTAGGTAGAATGTTTAATCAATATTGCACTGTCACTTCACTTGATTCTTAAGATGACAAAAAACCTACTTTTATGAAACCAATTTTGTGAATTTTGCTTTACCTTGAACTCTGTAATGCAGAATTTTTACCCCAATTATGTAAACTTCACTTTATTAATACACTAGCCAAGATGTTAGAAATGCCACTTTTTGAAACAATCTTATAGGTAACTAGAGGCCCGGTGCACAAAATTCTTGCATGGGGGGGAGGAGTGTCCCTCAGCCCAACCTGCACCCTCTTTAATTTGGGAGCCCTCAGGGGATGTCCTACTGACAGCTTAGGCCCACTCCCCATGGTTCTCTGCTCTCTGCAGACCTGCCTGCTTGATGTGACCACAGATCTTGGTTTCTGCTCTCTGCAGGGACCTGCTTGCCCCTTGCCACCGTGGCTAGGGGCAAGCTGGGCCCTGCTGTCTGCTCTCTGCGGGGGCCCTGCTGTTTGCTCTCTGTGGGGACCTGCTTGCCCCTTGGCGCCATGGCAAGGGGCAAGGTGGGCCTGGCTGTGTGCTCTCCACAGGGGACTGCTTGCCCCTCGCCACCACAAAGAGGGGCAAGCAGCACCCTGCTGTGTGCTAGCCGCGGGGACTACTTGCCCCTCACTGTTTTGAAGAGGGGCAAGCAGTGCCCCGCTGTCTGCTCTCCACGAGGGACTGGGGGACTCCAGTGGTGCTGAGGAGACTGGGTGCCGCCATCTTTGTTGTGAAGTGATGGTCAATTTACATATTCCATCTTTATTAGATAGGATAACCTACTACTCAAATTCAAGGCAGATATTTAGTTGTGAGCTTTTATATCTCTACCAAAAATTATGTAAAAGTTAAAACAGCTACATTTACAAAACTTTTGACTCTAAAATTTAGAGCATTTATTTAAAAACATTTTATATACACATTTGCTAATTCTTAATTTGGAGTGAAGATTGTATCTAGCCTCCTATTCATCTGTATCCAGTTTCAAAATTATACAAGGTGACTCATAAATTAGCAAAGATTCATGGTCTTGTTCTCTATATGTCACTGGATGAATAAGATATATAATGGATACACTCATACTAAGTATTCTTGGATTAAAATTTGAATACTGCATCTACATTTCCAGGGAAAAATAAAAAAGTCAAGTTGATTCTTAGAGCACAATCCAAAATAAGCAGAATATATGACTTTTGAGGACATCATTGGGACCAGACTTCCACTGAGTCACACTCACTCCGAACTCCTTTGTCTGCCAGAGTCCTGCCCTCTGCCAGTGGTTCTGCAAGAGCAGGGGTTTCTCTTTATTTGGGAACTTGCTTCAATCTCACTGAGTACAGAGTCCTCTGAACTGAGCTGAGTACCTTCTGGAAAAGTTTTGAATCTTACATACATTGTAGAGAAATACATTTCTGGGTAAAGAAGTAAAAACTGATATTATGTTCATTACAGTTACAATATGAAGGTTAAATTGGTAGGAAAACCAAGTAAAACACAGATTAGAGAAAGATAATCATCATATGATCTCACTCATTTGTGGAATATAATGAACATCATAAACTGATGAACAATAATAGATACAGAGACAAAGAAGTGTTGAACAGGTTGTCAAACTTCAGTGGGAAGGTAGGGGAGGGATGAGGGGGATAAGAGATCAACCAAATGACTTGTATGCATGCATATAAGCATAATCAATGGACACAGACACTGGGGGGTGAGGACATGTGCCGGGGGGTTGGGGGAGGCTGGAGGGAGGTCAATAGGGGAAAAAGGAGACATATGTTCTACTACTTGTAATATTTAAACAATAAAAATAAATAAATAAATAAATAAATAAATAAATAAGAGGCCATTATGTATTAGTATTCTTCAGCTGCCATAACAAAAAGGTACAGACTGGGTGACTTAAAAAAACAGAATTTGATTTTCTCGCAAATCTAGACACTGGAAGTCCAAGATCAAGATGTCTGATGAGAGCTGAGAAAAATTCTCTCATTTACCAAATTCTACTCAGGCTTCCCTGAACTCTTTCAATTAGGCCTGACCTTTGAACTTCCATGTTCATCTCTGCATTGTCTGGTTTTAACAAGAATCTTAAATCAGTTTAACCAGAAACTCACCCCTGCCCCTCCATATTTCATCACCCTCCATATCCAGTTAGGTTCCTGGTATCCCTGGGAGCATACCCTAGGCCACTTTGACTTACTTTCAGTGAGAATCCTGTTAGGTCAATTTAGCCCAAATCCTCCCTACTTCTCCCCCCCAACCCACCCCTTCATCCCCACCTGATGTTTGCTTTAGTAAATTCCCATGCACTGACTTGTGCATGCTCTATTTGGAATTGAGTCCACTCATTTTTCCCCACTGCAAAATTCCATTGTAGTGGTCCCTTACACCTATGGCGATAACGTCCCCCCACCCCCCGTGAATAAAGTTTGCCTTGCTGTTTTGAACAAGTGTTATGAATACTTTATCTTTAACAGGGCTCACCCCTTTGACCACATTCCCCGTGTGCTCACATAACTTCTGTGTGCATGTGTGGGAGAGAAAGAGAAAAAGAGAGCCAGTGAGCTCTCCAATCAATGTCTATACATACAGAGACACTAATCTTAGTGGGTAAGGGCCCCACCCATGTGACCTCATTTAACATGAATTACTTCTTTAGATGCCTCATCTCCAAATACAACTACACTGGGGGTTAGGACTTCAACATAGGAATTTTAAGGAGACACAAAGATTAGGTCCATAATAGGGTGGAAAGCTGTGGAGAGACAGAGTTGCACTGTTATCCATCTTTTTTCCCAGCATAGCAAGAGGTTATCTGGAATTTTCTTTGTCTCCTCTGTAGGCATCTATTTAGCATAACAGCTTGTTTCACTTTTTCTGTTCATTTGCAGGTATTGTAGAGTGACTTAAGTGAAATAACATGAGCAGACCACAAAGGATCCATAACGTAACAAAAGTAGGCTGAATGTGAGCATTTTCACTTTGAGAAAAACATTGCTCATCTTGTGTTTGCAGTTGTGACACTAATCCTTATGGCAGGTCAACACAGAGGATGACTTCCAAACTTGACACTTTTTATACATACCTATTAAATAGCTTGTGTAAGGGTGACTGTGAGGCAGTTGAATGCTGTGGAAGGTGAAGTGAGAATGGGCTCAACTTCAAATGTAGCCAGGGTTATAGGTAAGGTTAGGGTTAAGGTTTAGGGTTAGATTTAGGCTTTATGATTTGGGGTTAGGTTTAGGGTTAGGTTTGGCTAGGGTTAGGGCTAAGGCTAGGATTAGGGTGAGGTTTAGGTTTAGGGAAATGGTTAGTGCTAGGGATAGGTTTAGAATTTGGGATAGGGTTAGTATTGGGGTTAGGAAAAATAATTCTGTAGGTTAGGGTTAGGGATAGAGATAGGGACAGAGTTAGGGTTAGGGGTATAGTTAAGGCTAGGGTTAGAAATAGGGCTAGGGATAGGGTTAGTGTTATGAAGGGTTAGGGTTAGCTATATAGTTAGGGTTAGTGATAGGGTTGGGGAAGGGTTAGGTTTATGGATAGGGTTAGGGTTAGTGTTTGGGTTAGGATATACTTAGGGTTAGGGTTAGGATATGGTTAGGGTTAGGGATAGGGTTAGGGTTAGGGTTAGGGTTAGGGTTAAGGTTAGTGTTAGGTTTAGGATGTGGTTAGGGTTAGGGATAGGGTTAGGGTTAGGATTAGGTTTATGGATAGGGTTAGGGTTAGGATATGGTTAGGGTTAGGGTTAGGATTAGGGTTAGATATGGTTAGGTTTAGGGTTATGGATAGGGTTAGGGTTAGGGTTAGGGTTAGGATATGGTTAGGGTTAGGGTTAGGGTTAGTGATAGGGTTAGAGTTATTGCTGACAATGGGGTTTGCAATGCGGATAAGGATAGGTTTAGGGTTTGGGTTATTGTTAGGATATGGTTAGGGTTATAAATAGATACTTGGTTAGGTTTAGGTTTAGGGTTAGGGTTAGGCATATGTTAGCATCAGTAACAGTGTTAATATAAGATTTGTGTTGGGAGTAAAATATCCTGTATGTTAGTGTTTAGTTGAAGGTTGTGGTTAGGAATAAATATATAATAAACAAACCTAAACCTAAACTTATCCCTATCCTTAAACCTAACTCTAACCCTGAACTACACGATTTTATTTTCCTAAACTCATTAGTAACCCTATTGCTGACCCTAACCCTATTCTTAAACCAAACCCTATTCCCAACCCTAACCCTAACCCTAATCCTACCACTAAACCTAACTGAAAACCTAACCCTAGCCTTAACTCTAACTTATCCCTACACCTACCCCTAACCCTAATGATATTCTAACCCTAACCCTAACCCTAACCCTAATGATATTCTATTCCTAACCATAACCCTAATCATATCCCAAAACCTAACCACTAATCCTAACCTTACCCTAGACCTAAACCTAACACAAAAACCTAACCCTAACCCTAACCATATCCCTAAATACAACCCTAAACCCTAATCCTACCCCTAAACCTAAAGAAACCCTAACCCTAACACTAACACTAATGCTATCCCTAACCCTAACCTGAACCATACCGCTAACCATAAACCTATCCTAGCACTAACCCTAACACAAAAACCTAACCCTACTGTTATCCCCATTAACAACCCTATCCCTATCCCTAAAGCTATCCCTAACCCTAACCCTAATCATATCCTAATCGTAAAACTAGCCCTAACCCTAACACTCTCCCTATCCCTAACCCTATCCATATCACTAACCCTAACCCTATCCCTAACCCTAAACATATCCTAAACATAACCCTAACCCTATCCTATCCCTAACTCTATCCCCATCACTAACCCTAACTCTATACCTAACCCTAACCCTAAACCTATCCCTATCACTAAGCCTAACCATAGCCCTAACCCTAACCCTAACCCTATTCCTATCCCTAACACTGTCCCTATCACTAACCCTAACCATACCCCCTAACCCTAACCCTAACCCTTAGCCTTAACTTAACCCTAACCATAACCCTATCCCTATCCCTAACCATATCCCCATCACTAACCTTAACACTATCCTTAAACCTAACTATATTCCTAACCCTAATCCTAGTTCTAATACTAAGACTATACCTAACCCTAAACCTATCCCTAATGCTATCCCTATCCCTAAAAACTATATCTACAACATTATCCCTAACTGTAAGCCTAACCCCATCCCTTACCCAAAGTTAACCCTAACCATAACGCTATCCTTAACAATAACCCTATCTCAAAACCTAACCCTAAACCAAAAACAAACCCTATCCATAACTCTAACCCTAACCATATCCTAACGCTAACATTAAATCCAACGCTAAACCTAACCCCAGGCTTAACCCTAAGCCATGCCCTAACCATATCACTAACCCTACCCCTAACTCTAACCCTATCCCTAACCCTAACCCTAACCCTATCCATATCCATAACCCTAACCCTAAGCATATCCTAAACCTAACCCTAACCCTAACCATATCCTAAACCTAACCCTATACCCATCCTGAAACCTATTCCATCAATAACCCTAACCTTAACCCTATCTCTATCCCTAATGCTAACTCTAACCCTAAGCCTAACCTTACCGTATCCTAACCCTAACCATATTTCTATCCCCCATCAATAACCCGAACCCTATGCCTAACCCAAACCCTGACCCTAACTATATCCCTAACCCTAACATTATCCTTAACCCTAAAAATATTCCTAATCCTAATCCCAACCCTAACCCTACCCTAAACATATACCTAACCCTAACCCTAACCATATCCTAACCCTATCCCTATCCCTAACACTATCCCAATAAATAGCCCTAACCCTAACCCTAACCCTAATACTACCCTATCCTCATCAGTAACCCTAATCCTATCCCTAACCTTCCTAACCCTAACCCTAACCCTAACCCTAACCCTACTAACCCTAACCCTAACCCTAACCCTAACCCTAACCTAGGCATTCTTTTTTTTCCTAACCCTAATCCTAACCCTAGCCCTAGCCCTAACAATTTTTATGTTTTCAAAAACAAACTCCTGTTTCTATTGATGTTTTTCTGTTTGTTTTCTCATCTCTATGACATGTATGTCTGCTCTCAGCTTTATTGTTTCCTTGCTTTTGCTGATTTTGGGCTTAGTTTTTCTTTGTGTCTATTTCCTTCAAGTGTAAATTCAGGCTTTTTAGAACTTCCATTCTCCCTCTAGCATTTATTGCTATAAACTTTCCTCCTAGCACTGCTCTTGTGTCCTCCCAGAAGATTGGGTATGTTATATCTCAAGATACTTTCTGGTTTCCTTTTTTTTTTTTTTCATTGTTCAAGAGTGTATTGTTTAATTTCCATGTATTTGTAAATTTCCCAGTATTCCTTCCATTATACTTCCTAGTTTTATACCCTTGTGCTTGGAAAAGATATTAGATATGACTTGAATCTTCTGAAATTTGTTACGGCTTCCTGTGTGACCCAACAGATGTTGTCTCCGGGAGAAGGCCTCACACGTGCTTGAGAAGAATGTCTGCTCTGCTGCTGTGGATGCGGACGCTTCCTCTATTTGTGTCAGGAATCGGTGTACACGCCCACTGTGTCCTGACTCATTTTCTCACCGGATAATC
Source organism: Myotis brandtii (assembly GCF_000412655.1). Classification (NCBI taxonomy): domain Eukaryota; kingdom Metazoa; phylum Chordata; class Mammalia; order Chiroptera; family Vespertilionidae; genus Myotis; species Myotis brandtii. The sequence continues at coordinate 2,026,096 of NW_005364633.1, forward strand.
TCCCTGCCTTGAAGTAGGGCATTGATGTCCCCGACTACTATTGTATTGTTCTCTGTTTCTCCCTTCAGTTCTCTTAATATTTGCTCTAAATGTGTAGGTGCCCCAATGGTGGGTGCATTTATATTTGCATGTGTTATACACTGAGTGGCCAGATTATTATGACCACCCCATCAGTACTTCATTGACACTTCCAAAAATACTGAATATTGAAAACTTCCTAAGCAAATATTCTCAAGGTTTTCTTATTATTATTATTTGCATAACTAATTTACTTCATTGTACTGATGGGGTGGTCATAATAATCTGGCCACTCAGTGTATGTAATGATCTTTTGTCTTCACCCCTTGGGACACATTTTGACTGAGTCTGTTTTACCTGATGTAAGGATGGCCACTCCTGGTCTTATTTATTTATTTATTTATTTATTTATTTATTTATTTATTTTATATATATATATATATTGTTGTTAATCCTCACCTGAGGATATTTTCCCATTGATTTCTAGAGAGAGTGGAAGGGAGTGGGATAGGCAGAGGCAGAGAGAGAGAAACACCAATGTGAGAGAGACACATTAATTGGTTGCCTCCCACATGAGCCTGACCAGGGCCAGGGATCGAGCCTGCATCCGAGGTACATGCCCTTGACCAGAATTGAACCTGGGACCCCTCAGTCCACAGCCGACACTCTATCCACTGAGCCAAACTGGCTAGGGCTCCTGGTCTCATTTAAAAGGTAATATCTTCATGGTCCGTGTGACTTTGCATTGGTGTCTGTGTATTGAAAGGAACAAATACCTGTTTAAGTCTTAATAGACTGGTTTCAACAGGTAAAGCCCTTCTCCTAACTGTTCCTGGGCTGATGGCATGAATGGCAGTCGCGCTGGCTTCAGACAGCTGTGACGCTGTCCCTGAGCCTGCAGGGGGTCCGTGATGGGAGGGCGTGCTGCTGGGGCCTTGGGCACGCACCATGGATCCCTCATGGTCCCCGGGTGGATGAGCTTGCCCTCAATGCCTTCTTTGGCGGGGTGGCAAGTTTTATCTGTGAGCTATTGTTCCATTGTTCCTAGCTGCAGCCTTGGCTGGCGGGCCTAGTATCAGTTGTGTCTCATTTAAAAGGTAATATCTTCATGGTCCGTGTGACTTTGCATTGGTGTCTGTGTATTGAAAGGAACAAATACCTGTTTAAGTCTTAATAGACTGGTTTCAATAGGTAAAGCCCTTCTCCTAACTGTTCCTGGGCTGATGGGATCACCTGTACCTCCTGGCTTCAGACAGCTGTGACGCTGTCCCTGAGTCTGCAGGGGGTCCGTGATGGGAGGGCGTGCTGCTGGGCTGCTGGGGCCTTGGGCACGCACCATGGATCCCTCATGGTCCCCGGGTGGATGAGCTTGCCCTCAATGCCTTCTTCGGCGGGGTGGCAAGTTTTATCTGTGAGCTATTGTTCCATTGTTCCTAGCTGCAGCCTTGGCTGGCGGGCCTAGTATCAGTTGTGAGGTGGGTGTGGCTCCCACCAGGTCCCCGGAGACTGCCTGGCCACTGGATGGTCCCTGGGTGGGCAGCGCTGGCCCTGGGCCACGGCTGAGGGGAGCTCCTCGTGTCCCACGGCTAAGATTGAGGTCTGCAGACCGGCTCTGCCGGGTGCCTGATGGGCTGCACTGGTCCGGACCTGCTGGGAGGGCGGGAGCTGATGATAGGGCGCTTTTGGGGATCACCTGTACCTCCTGGCTTCAGACAGCTGTGACGCTGTCCCTGAGTCTGCAGGGGGTCCGTGATGGGAGGGCGTGCTGCTGGGCTGCTGGGGCCTTGGGCACGCACCATGGATCCCTCATGGTCCCCGGGTGGATGAGCTTGCCCTCAATGCCTTCTTTGGCGGGGTGGCAAGTTTTATCTGTGTGTTATTGTTCCATTGTTCCTAGCTGCAGCCTTGGCTGGCGGGCCTAGTATCAGTTGTGAGGTGGGTGTGGCTCCCACCAGGTCCCCGGAGACTGCCTGGCCACTGGATGGTCCCTGGGTGGGCAGCGCTGGCCCTGGGCCACGGCTGAGGGGAGCTCCTCGTGTCCCACGGCTAAGATTGAGGTCTGCAGACCGGCTCTGGAGGCAGGGATGGGTCTGCCTCTGCCATGTGCCTGATGGGCTGCACTGGTCCGGACCAGCTGGGAGGGCGGGAGCTGATGATAGGGCGCTTTTGGGATTTCCTGACGCCCAGACGTGTGCCCTGCCTGGTCCCTGTGCCTCGTGGATTGCTCACAGACCAGGCTAGGGATGGCTGGGACCTAGTGGGGGGCCCTTTTGGCTCTCTGCGGGCCCAGATGGGAGTGTCGCCCACGGGTTCCTTGGGCCAGCAGTGTCACTCACAGGCTTGGCTGGGAGGATCTCCATGAGTGCAGACAGGAGCGTCGCCTCTTGGGCCCCTCGGCTGGGAGTCTGCCAGCAGCCTGCAGCTGCCATGGGGTTGGGCTGACTCTAACAGCCTCTAGGATCTCTGGGCACAGGAGGGAGGTCTCCTGCTGGGTCTCTGACCCGCAGGGCTGTCCACAGACTGGAGTTGGCAGGGGCAGGAGCTGAGGACACAGACTTTGCAGAATCTCCACAGTTACCGTTGGGAGATTCTCCCGCTAAGACCCTGGACCCTCAGCACAGGCGGGGGGCGGGGGGGGGGTTGCAGCGGGAGGAGAGAGAGAAACTGTGCCCATGAGGTAGCTAGGGTCACTAAAGTGTCCCTTCAGGATTGTTTTGGACACAGATGGGAGTTCCTCCAGCCCATCCCTGTGCCAGCTGGCCCGCCTGCAGAAGGCGGGTGGGAGGGGCGAGGACTAGCAAAGGGCTCTCCTTCCAGGATCCCCTGGTCACAGATGGGGTTCCCCTGCCTGGCCCCTGTGCCTGCAGGCCTGTTGGTGGCCTGTGGCTGGGAGGGGAGCCCCCTCCAGGGCCCTTGCAGAATTAGCATCTGGCTGAGGTTGGCAGGTTCGCTTCAGGAGCTCCCAGACAGTGGCCAAGAGAGGCGGGAGCCAGTTTATGGGCTGCTGCAGGGTCTAACCCAGGACCAAGGTTGGCGTGTCTCTTACCTGATGCACAGGTGGCCTTGAGTCTCTCCAGCCCCCTGGCCTATACTGCTGGTGACAGACCCAAAGCCACACGGTGAGTTCTCAGAGGGACAGCGCTGCTTCTATTACTGTAGCCCGGACCACAGTCAGTGAGCCCTGGCCTGGGTGCCAGCCACCCTCTCACAGGGTTCTCTTCTCCCATGAGCTGCAGTCTTTCACGGTCTCCTACCTGGACCCCAAACTCCCATGAAGGCACCTCTGTCTGTGAATGGAGGCCAGATTATTATTGGTTGGGGGTTGAGGGTAGTATACGCCCCATGGGGTGCCTATAGGGCCATGTTGCTGACATCACTCTTTAAGTTTTCATTCTTTATGAGACTTAAAAATGAACATTAAAGAGACCCGAAGGCACCTCTGTCTGTGAATGGAGGCCAAATTATTGTTATTGGTTGGGGGTTGAGGGTAGTATATGCCCCAGGGATGCCTATAGGGCCATGTTGATGACATCACTCTTTAACTTTTTATTCTTTATGAGACTTAAAAATGAACATTAAAGAGACCCAGACTTGGAGGATATTAAACAAATAACTTTTTAACTAATCATTGTATTACAGGTCTGTTCCAGGTCTCAAAGCGAGAGGATAGACTGCCGGGCAGTTTATAACCTGGGCACTTGGCTTAGCCTATGGGGTCAGATACTAAGTAATGAGTGAAAAAAGACAGAATTTCACTAAAATAACTCTCAACATAATGGTATAGTGTTGTTGTTTTTTTTTAATTTATTTCTTCTTACTGTGCAGAGACAGAATAAAAGCATGTTTTCTGTTTCTGACATTATACAAGATTTCTGGTATTTAACATTCAAAAATACTTTCATTGCACTTTTCATTGAAAAAATATAAGATCTTTTTAGATGATATCCAAATATAAAATACGGTAGAGTTAAAAGAGATGGCTTAATATTGAGCTCCTACTAAATATATTCTGATAAGCCTCCCTTTTCATCAGATATTTTGGTGTTTTGTTTATTGTGCCCTGTGTATAAGGAAACGATTCTAAAATGGAGATGTGGTTGCATGTTTGTGAGTGGGAGAAGGAGAAAATAAAGTAAGAAACACTGGTAGAGTATATAGTCTCAAATAACCCTCAACTTTGGCCTTCATCGAAGAGGTAGGAAGCACAAGAAGCGATAATAAGGGGACGGGAATGTACTCTGACACCCTTTGTCCAGGTTAACTCTGAAAATGAACACTGTCTCCTGCACAGCGTCTCGGTTCAGTCCACTCAGTGGTCAGCCAGCACCTTTCCCAGCGTTCAGGCTATTCTAGGCCTCAGGGTGGGACCAGCGTTGTGCTCCTCTTCTCTCAAGATGTCAAGGGAAATGGGTCCGACTCCCTGAATGGTCTCCTGAAACGCCTCACATTGGGTGAAAAAGATGCGGAAGCATCATTCTCCATCACAGCTGCTGTGAGAAGGGGCCAACACACACCATGTTAACAGTTCGCTCCCAAGAACTTTTCTATGAATCTGTCTCTTCAGCATTCCCACGTTTATGCACACAAAGAAGATGAGAGCCTCAAGGTTGCAAGACTAATTTTTGAGCACCCCTTTTCCCAAGTAGTCTAGAAACCTCAATGTCCTATTGCCTGGGACATCTGGAATAGACTCAGTAATAATCCCACTTGGTATCTTAGTGTCATGTATAAAGGATTATAAACAAAGTGGCAGAGTGGCAGGGACAACGCAAAGCTCTTTAAATCATTCATACAAATTTCCTAAATTAGCTCATTATTAATTTCCTGCTAGGAAACCACTGCCCTACACAATGTACATAATGTTGACATGTCATTATCCACTGTTTTATACTGACAGCTGAATGAATGGAAGATTTTTTTCCTTCATTTCAGGGCATAAAGAACTGTGTTAAGCATTTGTTTCTAAATAAAGTGCACTGTATAATTGTGTATGAAATACATCATTCATTGCAGAATTAGTTTATCTTTGCAAGAGTTTTCTTGGGCTGCAGTTGATCATACATATTTCATGCCATTTCATATTTGTATATATTATATTTGGTATAATCTGGTTCTGTGTTAGAACATGAATATTGAATATTATTTGGAGGCAAATGGAGAACCAGTGTTTTATCTAGTAAACTAAAATGTTGGGTCATTAATCATATTCTCAAAACAGTTATTTGCATTAAAGTCATACAGGAAGGCTTGTATGTCAGCCCCATATTTGAAGTGAGAAAACCGAACATATTTAATATTTATTTTAAAATGTTGGTTTTCCTTCTATCTTCTTTCTAGCTTGATTTCATGTCCCCTGTGGGCTAGAAAGTTAACAAAACAAAGTATCTCAAACTCGTTGAAGCTAAGGTTCCCCATGCAGCGGCACTCGCATGAGACTTGCAGGAAGAAGACAGAAATGTGATCAAATGAACCAATGTGGGGAGTTTGTGTCTCTTGCTCCTTCTCTTCTGCAGTAACTATGATGGATTTTCTAGAATGTGGGTCTTTATTTCATAGGCAGCTACTGCCAGGTGGCTGCAGCACAGGTGTAATAATCGGGCCATTGGTGATTCTTCTGGCCATGCCTTGCCATGTGTAATTCAAGTCATGCTATCTGGTCTCTATCTTTTTTGTGCCCACAACCAAGGTACATGCCCTTGACCAGAATCGAACCTGGGACCCTTGAGTCCGCAGGCTGATGCTCTATCCACTGAGCCAAACCGGTTAGGGCTGGTGTCTATCTTTTCAGAAATTTTTGTCTTCTTAAACTAGCAAGAACGCATTCTTTTTTCTGCACCTAAGAACTCAGGCGGCAATTAAAACATTAGAATGTAAATGAGGGCGATGTAAATGAGGAATTGGTGGTTTTCTAACCTGAATGGGTTTAAAAGCAGTGAAGGTCAGATTAGAATTAGAGTAGGGAATGCAATGTCAAAAGCCTTGCTTAAAATTGTGTTTAAGCCCGGCTGGCGTGGCTCAGTGATTGAGTGGTGACCCATGAAACAAGAGGTCATGGTTCGATTCCTGGTCAGGGCACATGCATGAGTTGTGGGCTACATCCCTAGGAGGAGGTGTGTAGGAGGCAGCCAATGAACTATTCTCTCTCATCATTGATATTTCTATCTCTCTTCAATTATTAAGTAACTAGAGGCCTGGTGCACAAAATTCAGCCCAGCCTGCAACCTCTCCAATCTGGGACCCCTTGTGTAGGAGGCAGCCAATGAACTATTCTCTCTCATCATTGATATTTCTCTCTCTTTAATTATTAAGTAACTAGAGGGTCGGTGCATGAAATTCAGCACAGCCTGCACCCTCTCCAATCTGGGACCCCTCGAGGGATGTCTGACTGCCAGTTTAGGCCTGATCCCATGGGGGCAGCCTTCTAGTGGTGGCCATCTTGTGACAACATGGGGGTGGCCATCTTGTGATGTGGGGTGGCCATCTTGTGACGACATGGGGTGGCCATCTTGTGGCAGCCATCTTGTGATGACACGAGGGTGTGACGGTCACCTACGCTTTTATTAGCATAGATTTGCTTTAATCTGTGCATTACATCCTGCCACTTTCCTCAAAGGTATCTCAGTAACACATGTGCAGTTAATTGCTTGGCAGGAAAAATCCCAAATTATTTGCTCTGATGGTTTCAGGGTAGAGATTTATGCCCATTTTCAAAAATGTTGAACTGTTGGAATCTTCTAAGGCATGGTTTTTGGGTTGGTGGAGACTAACTACTAGAATGTCATGATAAATGTTTATCCCCATTCAAAAGCACGATATTCCATGTGGAGGGAATCACAGTAAAATCCAGTGCTGGAATATTAAAAATAGTATTCTACTCATTTGAAAGGTGAACATGTTGCTAAAAGCCTAGAATTTCAGTCAAATGTGTACCACATAATCATAGACTTTTTACAAGAGTGTCATTGGAACTAATTCATAAGACTTGTCCAAATCAGCCCAATTGTTTATAAGATATTAAATGCACAACAAAGCCCAACATGTGTGCTATGCTCCATAATCATAGCACCTGTTAAACAGCCCACCACAGCTGCACTTCTAGCGCATTACAAGCCATTAGGCAAGTTATACCAGTGCCTTCCCTTTATAACCTAATTTCTTTTCTTGTGCATGAGACTTTCTGGATCATAAAATGAGAACTTTTTTTATAGGCCTTCCCTGATTGAGATGAGGGGCGTGATTTTAAAATTATTAGCATGCTCTGATACAAATTGAAAATTTTATATTAAGATGCAGTAGTAAACCATTTCATTAACTTTTCATCCAATTTAAGATTGTTTTCTTCCCCTCGGGACTAAATGCTTGTAGGTTCATCATGATCTTTTTGGAACAATGTTTTGAAGAAAAGTTAAAAGTAAAACAATGGAGTAAGGGAAGACTATATCAAAAGATTTTTTTTTCAGGGTCCAGAAAGTTGCCAAATGGAAGAAGCATCTGGCATCTCTTTTATAACCTCGTTAATTTTTTAAGTATTTGCAGGTTGTCTAAATCATCAAAATCCCCCTGTGTATGCAGGCGCATACACACCAAATTACCTTTAGTCATAAAGAATACCAAGTAGTAGAGGCAATTTATTCACTGATTCAAGATTCAGTAGGTGTCCAGAAGCTTTCGGTGTCTGCTAGGCAGCAGGAAGACAGTGAAGGGACCTAACTTCTCTAACTTGGTTTCTGCTCTCACAGACCTTACCGATGCCCTGGGGAGGCAGACTCTAATCAAATGTACCAGAAAAACAGACCAACAGTGACAACACTATGCAGGGTGGGCCAAAAGTAGGTTTACAGTGGTTCACATGGAAAATAATGCAATAATCCTATATAATAAAAGCCTAATATGCAAATTGACCAAACGGCAGAACAACCAGTCGGCGGGGGTGGGGCCAGTGAGCAGGTGGTGCCAGGCCAGCCAAGGTGGGTGCCAGTAGGCAGAGGGAGGGGACGGCAATTGGGTGACAGAGGGGCAATTGGGGGGCGGGGCTGGCTGCTCACCAGCCAGTGACATCCCCTGATCACCTTGCCAGTCGCCTCCCGCAGAGGAAGGCCACCAGCGGCAGCAGTGGGGCAATGGGGGACGGGGCTGGCGCTGTCCCCCTATCAGCCCAAGGGGAGCGGGCCTAAGCCATCAGTTGGACATCCCCCAAGGACTCCTGGTCTGCGAGTGGGTGCAGACCAGGCTGAGGGACTCACTCTGAGTGCACAAATTTTCATGCACCGGGCCTCTAGTTAATAAATAATAATGCAAGAATAAAAACTACTTTTGCCACACCCTGTATGAAGTAGATTTACAATTGTGAGTACACAAGACATAGATTTAATCAAGCTATTGTAATAATCATAACCTGGTATGGCCATGGTGGCTCAGTAGTTGAATGTCGACCTATGAACCAGGAGGTCATGGTTTGAATCCAGGTCAGGGCACGTGACCAGATTGCAGGCTCTATCCCCAGTGGGAGGCGTGCAGGAGGCAGTCTATCAATGATTTTTCTCTCATCGTTGATGTTTCTACCTCTCTCTCTCTTCCTCTCTGAAATGAATAAAAATATATTAAGAAGATAATAATCATAACCTATGTCTTTTTTCATATGAACAACTGTAAACCTGCTTTTGCCAACCCCTGTACATACACACACACACACACACACACACACACACACACACACACACAGGTGTGTGTCTCATTACATTTCTATGAAGCACAGAAACAAGGGGAAGATGCCATGGGTGAGTCCGCAGCGTCTCAGGCCCAGCTCACTGGTGCTCTGTAGTCTTCCTTCCATTGGTTGCTGGGATGGAGCCAGACTGGCCTCTCTCAGTCCCCAGGGGCTTCCTGGGCAACCCCTGCCCATCGTTTCCTCACCTGCGGCTCTCTTCCTCAGGTAACCCTGGACTTCCTCTCGGCTGCCCACACCTGTCTTCATGTCATTTCATGACCCGTGCTCTTCATCATTCACCGTGGCCTGCTTCTTCCTCTCTGCGGAAGACATTGGCAGTTTCTCAGGGAAGTCCTTGCCCACTGTCCTAAGGCCGGTTCCTAATGACAGTGAGCCCCCTCTGGGGTGGGAGGGGGCATGGACAATATCCACTTGCATTCAGAGCCTAAGGAGTGACTCTGAAGAGTAACATAAGGGACTCAAAGCACATTGTACACAAAGATGACATACTACCCCTATTCTATTTTGTTTGTTTTTTTATTGCACAAAGCATACACCAATCATACTGTCTAGTATAGCTCATCAAGGATTCTAGAATTACTGTAAATGATAAAAATTCTAATAATAAAATGGCAGAGATCACCAAAAACAAATTCTCTCTCTCTTTTTTATATATATATTTTTTTTTATTGATTTTAGGTACATGCCCTTGACCAGAATCGAACCTGGGACCTTTCAGTCCGCAGGCCGACGCTCTATCCACTGAGCCAAACCAGTTAGGGCCAAATTCTCTCTTTAGAAAATCCCCAGGGGGAAAATATAAGTGAAAAAAATTAAGTCCACTTATCAATTATGATTTGAAGATGAAAGAGATTATGTTGAAAATGAAATTATTTTTATGCTGCATTAAAGTACATATTCCTAAATTCTTACTTTAAATTAACATAAAATCAAAAGACATGGAATTGGTCTTGTCCTGGTCAGTGTGGCTCAATTGGTTGAACATCATCCCATGCACCAAAAGTTTGTTCGTTCAATTCCAGGTCAGGATACAAGCCCACGTTTTGGGCTTGAACCCCAGTGGGGGTCATGCAGGAGGCAGACAATTGGTGTTTCATTCTCACATTGTTTTCTCTCTCTCCCTCTCCCTCCTTCTCTCTATTAAAAAAACAAAAATAAATCAATAAAGAAATTAAAGACATGGAATTGTTCCTAATTTCTTATTATGGTAAGTTTCATTAAGAATATTGGCTGGGTGGAACAGAGTATGTTTTAACGCATGTAACCTCGGCTTAATGATAAGAATCATATCCTTAGGTTCTCAAAAGTGGCAATGAGCTCAATAATAAACAAAAATACAATAAATGAGAACAAAGTTTGAATAGATAAAATCACAAAATGGAAAAGTATATGAATGACAAAGAAGCTGTAAACATAAGTAGGCATAGTGACTATAATGAAGAAATCATCAGGGAAATGCAAAATAAAACAATTTGCATACTACTTTTAAATAGTTCAAAGAGTTAGAGAAAGATAACATAATTAAGTCCTCCCACTGAAATTTATTTTTTTAAATGTCATAACTACACGGTACTTATTCCAGGCAAATCAATTTCTACAAAACAGTATTTCATGTTGGCATGCCCCACACCAAAGACCCAGACAACCAACATCTGAAAAGAAATTTCTCTTGATGTTTCTGAGCCTTGTGGAATTGCTAGATACTTAGTTGGGTGTATATTTAAACTTGTGAAGAAAATGTAAATACAAACTGTTTCATTTCCAAAGTGATTGCACTACATTATAATCTATTAAATAATTGATAAACTTTCCGGTTGTTGTACATACTTACCAACACTTGGTGCTATTAATCTTTTAAATTTTAGTTCTTCTTGTAAGCATGCAATGGCTTTTCTCCGCATTTCCCTGGTGACTATGTTTATGCTTATTGACCTGCATCTTATTGATCATTCATGTACTTTTTCCCTTCGTGACTGTCTGTTCAAGCCTTTTCCTCCTTTACTGTGTTGTTGTTTAATACGGAGCCCTGTCTTTACATTGGGTAAAACCCTCCGTCAGATATGCAGATGCATGTATTTTCTACCTGTGTGCACCCTGCCTCTTCATCTGGTTAATGGTGTTTATCCAGAGCACATATTTGAAATCTGATGAAGTCCAATTTATCATTTTTATTTCCAGGTTAATGCTTTTGGTGCTCTTTCTAATAAAACAGCCCCCTACCCAATGATTGTAAAGATATTCTTTTTTATGTTTTCTAGAAGTATGTGTGTGTATATATATATATATTGCAAAATATATGTGAAAATTTCTAGAAAAAAATGCAAAAGAATATATTTCCTGAGAAAAATTTCTGAGATAGATATGTGTACACAGAAAGTTTTATTTTTCCTTTTTATTTAATTTATTGGGGAGACACTGGTTAACAAAATTATACAGGTTTCAGGTACACAGTTCTACAACACATCATCTGCACACTGTATTGTGTGTTCATCACCCCAGGTCAAGTCTCCATCCATCACCGTTTATCCCCCCTATACCCTCCTCTGCCTCCCCTCACTCCCCATCCCCCGGCAATCACCACACTGTTGTACACAGGAAGCTTCATTGGGGAGTTAGTTCTCTTAATGCTTGTAAGGGATCCAAGGATCTCTGGGGCTGGGAGGCCTTTCAGAATCATCCCAGGTTCCCAAAGGGATTCACATTGATGAACTCCCTAAAAGTGAACCAATATTGCATTCCTGGAGTAAGTTCCACTTAGTAATGATGAAGTCTTTCTCAGTAAATTAATTACTTAAAAGTCTACATGGAGAAGAATGTCTTAAAAGAATTTACACAGAATTTATAATAATAAATGCGTAATATGCTAATTAGACCGGACGTCCTTCTGGACGACCTTCCAGACAAAGCTGCGGTGGCGGGGGCCGAGGCAGCTGCCATGGTGGGTGGGGGCTGAGCCTCTTGCATGAATTTTGTGCATTGGGCCTCTAGTAAACAAATAAAATATAAACAAAACTAAACAAACGAAAAATGAAAAAATAACAATTAAAATAATATCTCGCTCTATACTTGCTAAGGAATTGTTTATAAACTAATTCATGTTATCAAGGTAAATCAAGTAGTTTTATGACAATTTTTGAAACAACACTGTGCTACTTGTCTTGGAAAATATTTCCTCACCCTGACTCTACCTCATGTAAACAGAGGGTGAGTATGTATTACGTGCAAGAAAAGCCAAGAGTTAACTGATTTGGAAGTACATAGAACTTAATAAGTAGTGTTTGTATTTTTCTATAGGTGGGTATTACATACCCTTCATATGATGTGATAAGAAGGTCACTTTCCCTCTTTGGTCTTCTTTTTATTAAAATATATTTTTTATTGATTTCAGAGAGGAAGGGAGAGAGTTAGAGAGATAGAAACATTAATGAAGAGAGAGAATCATTGATTGTCTGCCTCCTGCACATCCCCTACTTGGGGGGAAATCAAGCCTGCAACACGGACATGTGCCCTTGGCTGGAATCGAACCTGGGACCCTTTAGTCCACAGGCCAACACTCTATCCACTGAGCCAAACCGGCTAGGGCTGGTCTTCTTTTTAAAACCCATAACCACTGTCTAATCATAGAAAAAATTCAGACGATATAATATAGAGAAATATTCCACAATACACCTAAAAGCTTTTAATGGCATCAAACTATTTCAAGGTCATCAAAAACAAGAGATGTCTGAGATACTGTTTCAATCTAGTGGAGTCTAAAGGGGTGCAATCACTGAATAAAACTCGGAATACTAGATGAGATCTTGTAACAGAGAAAGTACATTAGGTAAAAACAAACAAAAAACCCAATACATTATGTACTCTGGTTAATAATAATTTGTCAATATTGGTTCATTAGTTGAAACAAACGCATCAAACAAATGTTCTATATTAATACTAGGGACCGTTGGGTGTCAGGTCAATGGCGACTGACTTAAAACCTGTGCAGCTTTTCTGTAAATCTAACATTATTCTAATGCAAAAGCTTATAGAAAAATTATAGTGATTTATTTTTTATTCTAAGTATATATTTAAAGGAACCTAGATATAGTTCATCAAAGAGGATTTCTTTGTAAGTGTAATCCTGAAAGCAATACAGTAAGCCTATGATTATAATAGCTATTTTGTAGTTATATTTACCCCTTTTAAGCAGTTCCTACGGTTCCTTGAGATGTAATGAGATCTATTAGTCATTTTTAGATCTTGCATTGTTTTTATTAGCTGTTTTTCATACACATGCTGATAAAGACAATATAAAAATAGCCTATTAAATATTAAAGCAAGTCACCCTTTGCTTATTATTACAGTGTTTCGATTGCTTTGGGGTATCTCGTCCTCTTTGGAAGTGATTCCAATACTCAATACACAGAACCCTACTAACCTCACAAACATCACAACCTAATTAAGAAAAAAGCAAGATAATAAGCTGGACTTTTTTTTTCATGTGATGGAATCTGTTGTGCTTTTATTTCTCTTGTCCTATGGTGTTAGTTTTGGGTCTTCTGGTGTACAAGACTTTAAGAAACTTGGCAAATTGGAAAAGAGTAGCCTGAGGTAATGTCTGCTAATATTTTCCTGATTCAAGACTGTCTACTTTTGCTCTTGGGGGAATATTTTTATAAGCAACTGCAATAAAATAAAAACAAATAAAAATAAATTGTGAAATATCTATTTCAAATGCTTTTAAACCCTAAATTACCCACAAAGCCCTAGTAGAGTAGGTGGCATGGAATCGCATTGGTGTAAATGCCACCTTAGTAATAACTGCATTGTCACATAAGGGAGCAAGTACAGCTTATGCTTGAACGCTCACTCCTGTAAATCATCTAGCCCTGTGGTTGGCAAAACGCGGCTCTTTGGCCCCTTGTGTGTGGCTATTCTACAAAATAGCACGTGCAGGCGCGCATGTACAGTGCGATTGAAACTTCGTGGCCCATGCGCAGAAGTCGGTTTTCGGTCTGGGCGAGTCTATTTTGAGGAAGTGGCGTTAGAAGAAGTGGGGGGTGTCGGTTGGTTGGGCAACAGGAGACGCGGGATAGGCAACGCGGGGGAGGTACATTGTTTTGAGGTATGTTCGCTGAGGTCGACCCCTTCCAACTCTCCCATCCACACTCGTTTATCTGAAACAAGTATACTAGACGAGTGTGGATGGGAGAGTTGGAAGGGGTCGACCTCAGTAAGTTAATAACAATGTACCTACCTATATAGTTTAAGTTTAAAAAATTTGGCTCTCAAAAGAAATTTCAATCGTTGTCCTGTTGATATTTGGCTCTGTTGACTAATGAGTTTGCTGACCACTGTGCTAGGCCAACACGAGGACATCGTTGAAGTTTAAAGGACTCAAAAATTATGCCATGTTTTCCAATGCGTGGAGAAACGTTTTAATGATTTTGGAAATCATTACACATTACTGTCAAGCAGGCTGCTTATATTTTCCTCTGTGAATTCTTAAAATTAAAGAGCTAACTCAAGACCATGTGCAACTACTTCACCCTGTACGTTCTTACTCAACATTAGTTTCACAGTCAGAAACATCACTCTGCCCACAACCATTTTATCAGTCGCCATCCTACATTTGAGTACTTCCTAATTTAATGATCTATAATCAAAAAGGAGCGATAATTTGTCCCAGCCATTCCATTTTAATCCTCCTTCCTTTGGTCTCTTGCTTTTCCTCAGGATAATCACATTAGAGCTTTTGGATAATAACTCCAATAAATATCTAACAAATGCCCTCTACTGAAGATGTGCTTTTCAAAGGAGCTGTACTGTTACACGGACCTGAGTGATGGGTTTTAGCTTCAGTTATCTTATTGGCAGGTAGAGGGTCCGTTACCAAACAAGAAGCAGAAATGGGACCTTCAATCCTTATTTATTTCTGTTTCTCTGGCCCATAGTTGAAACAGGTATTTTTTTTTTAGATATTAGCTAACAGACTATAATATCTGAGACAATGGGAGCAAGTGAAGTTAGTCTTATGATATCATGACTTATCTCAGGGACTCATATTCTGGCCACAGTGTGTGTTAAATCAGAAACTGTAAGAGAGCTGAGATTTTACCCTACTTGCAAATTAGCTAACAGATTAGTTTGTAATAGATATCCACCCACATGCACACACACACACACACTCACACACACACACACACACACACGAACCTCTGGATAAAGGAACAGGCATTTGATTTATGCCCAGAGCATCTTGCCTCAGCTTTTCACGCTCCAGTTTCTTAGGAGATGACACTTGAGAGCCAGCTATTACCTGTGTGTAGCTGCGCCATTGGAGAGAAACTCTTAAATTATGAAACTTTGATTTTATAGAGCAGCTGTTGGCACATCTGCCTTCCTACCTTTCAGAGATAGCAAGCAAGACCTTCTTCTAAATGTAAACAATTGTTCTCAGAGGAGGTGAGGGAAAGTCTCCTGCTTTTCGTTGTCACCATGGGATGCAAACAGATGTCGCCGAGTTTTATTACTCTCAGAATGTAAGCAAATGGCTTCAGCGAAGGGAAGATTTCATTTCAATCTCTCGGTGCAGTGCCTAATTTCTCACTTCTGAGGCCTGGGTATCATTCAATCCAGCTGTAATTCGGGCTTCTCTTTGCTGAGATAGCTCCGACCAAGAAGAAAATATTAACAGAGTGTTGTCTCTGACACTGTAGAAACTGGACATCCAAGAAGAACATAACAGCCTCACTAATCGAGGAGGAGAATATTGAAATTCAGGGAAGATGAGGCCCCTTACCTTGGCAGAAACTATACCCAGAGAAGTGGGAGCCACATGAAGAAAGAGATCACACAGTGTTCGTCGGATCACCCGGAGCCAGCTGGTGAATACTAAGCAATTCCTGCACAGAGTGACATTCCATAAGGCCAACCAGGACCCGCCGGCCGATTGTATGCTGAAGCTCAGAGGGCTAGGAGCCCTTTGAGGTTCTACTCAGTGTAATAAAAAAGAGAAATAAAAGCACATACTGTGGAAAGGAGAGAGTGCAAATATCTGCATTTTCTGAGGATCTGATCCAGAACTTAGAATATCCTATTGAATCTATAAGAAAGTTACTAGAAATAATAAATGTATTTTTAAAATTGTGTGAAGTATAAGGTTAACACTCACAAAAATCGTATGTCTATATACTAGCAACATTTGTAAATTAAATGAAAAGAATAAGGTTATTGTAATAGAATCCAAAATATCAAACTTACAGGGATACATTAAAGTATGTATATACAATTTGACATCTCTGAGAATAGTAATATAAATCAATAGACAAGATTAGAGCCCAGAAATAAACCTACACATATAGGGTCAATGGAAACCTTACTAAAGTGTCAAGGTAATTCAATATAGAATGGGTAGTCTTCTGAAAAACAATTTGCTGAAACATTTGCATATTCATATGGAGAAATCCAAATAAAATTTATTTTTAGGTACAAAAATAACATGGATAACAGACTTAAATATTAAAATTGAGCTATGAACAAATTAAGAAAAGACAGAAACTCTTCCCCATCTTATCAAGTTTCCTTGGATAGAAAACAGAAAAATTGGCAATGGAACTTTATATAAAAAGTTCACTCTTCTAAAGGCACTATGGGACACATAAAAGGCAAATCATGAGCTGAGAGAATATATTTGTAAAATATATTTTAAAAACTCCATTAAGTGAAAAAATAAAATAAAAATGGGCAACATATTTGGACACCTACCTGTATGCCTGCCTCACTTAGGGGTCAGCAACAGAAAAGCTAGACTGCAGGTGACCAGGGTGGAGGAGGATGAGGGAGCCCGCTGGGTAATCTAATGCTAGCAATTAAATACCCTGGCATAGAAGTCACATATTTTACTTTTGCTCACAACTCATTGGCCAGAATTAGTCATGTGGCCATGCCAGCCCTCCAGGAAGCTGAAAATGTAATGCCACTCCAGCTGGAAGTGGGAAATACTTGCTGAAGAGTAGCCACGTGGATCCACAAGTCCAATTGGTCGTTTCTACATAAACTACTAATTACATTACACAGTTTGATGCACCTTAAAAATCCATTCTAGGAATAATTCTTACAATACGTTCTTAGCTGGAAGGCTGTGGAAGGTGCCTTGCGTTACAAGTCTTGGCAAGGTTCCGAGCTGAGCGGAGATTTATGGAAATGATAAGTGCAATTGGGTTTAGAGGAAATACAGTGCACTCTTTACTGAAGTTCAGGATTAAGCTCTAGCTGGTTCAACTCAGGAAGCTTTAGGCATGGAAATCACATTTAAAGACATTATCCGAAGTCTGTTCTATATTGCCTTGAAAAGTCAAATTGAATGTTCCTTTAAAAAATTTTTTTTTTATAGATTTCGGAGAGGAAGCGTGAAAAAGGAATAGAAACATCAATGATGAGAGAGAATCATTGATCAGCTGCCTCCTGCACATCCCCCACTGGAAACCAGCCTGCAACCCAGGCATGTGCCTGACCCAGAATCAAACCGTGATCTCCTGGTTCATAGGTCGACACTCAACTATTGACCCGGCCGGGCCAAATGAATGTTCCTTTGACACTGTTTTCTGAACACTGAGTAAGAGTAGCTCTTTAGCCCAGCAAGCCTTTGCACGTACTAATTCCTCTCTTTGGGGTATCCTGACCCACTTTCTCTGCTAGAGAAGCCTCATCTTCTAGTCTCAGCTTCCAAAGCGGGTCTCAAGCACTCCTCCTGCTCCTTCAGTTGTCTTTGCTCCATTGTCTGTGCTGTCAGAACCTTCATAGAAAACTAGTACATAGTACATCTCTCCTTATATTGAAACTGGGTCTCTATCAACACCCCTTTTCAATGTTTTAATAATCGCCCTACATTTTTTACAAGATTCACATGCATTTCACCTGTAGTCGCCCCTTCAAGAGTGTCATTTGTTCAGTAGTGTTTGTACCAAAAATGCTGCCGTGACTGCGGAGCAGAATGAAGATGCAGCTGTTCAAAATATTCTCCACTTTAGGAAAAGTCGTGTGACAAAATAATGCTGCTTCATAGAGGTTTGGATACACTGACAAGGGGGATGAATTAAATTCCAAAACGTAACATAGGTGCCCTACATAGATTAAGAAATGCTTTTATAGGCTATTTTGGGGGAGTATCCAAGATGGCGCAAAAGCAGTTGGTTCACAGTTGCTTGTATGGAAAATAGAACACTAACTAATAAATATCAGTACAGGAAGAAAGCCTGTGTTTCATGTTCTCACAACGATAAACCTTCTGTCCCACCCGATATAATGAGAAAATGGACACAAAGCAAATGTTTTCAGATGATAGTCCTGCTAAAAATCCCAAATTTATTCAACGCTACATCTCCATCATTGTGTTTTCATAACACATTTAGCATTTTCCTTTAGACAAGGCTAAACTCATTCTTATGAACGACATTAACTATAAAGAGGAATTCCCCATTTCAGTGGAGGAAGGGCAAAAAAAAAAAAGGGGAGGGAAAGGAGGATAACAATCTAGAAGAAACAAAAACTAAAGTCGGCCATGGCCGGTGTGGCTCAGTTGCTTGGAGTGTTGCCCCGGACACCAAAAGGTTGAGGGTTCGCCCTAACCGGTTTGGCTCAGTGGATAGAGTGTCAGCTCTCTCCCTCTCCCTTCCTCTCTGTAAAAAATCAATAAAATATATTAAAAAAAAGAAAAAGGTTACGGGTTCAATTCCCATTCAGTCAGGGCTCATACACAGATTGCAGCTTTGAGCCCTGGTCAGGGCATGAGCAGGAGGCAACTGATCAGATGTTTTCCACTTATGTTGATCTCTCTGTCTCTCTCTCTCTCTCTCTTTCTCTAAGATCAATTAAAATTTTAAAAAAGTAAAGTCATTCTGCTAAAAACACAGAGTGATTCTGATATCTACAGATTCCTGAGGGTGAGAGTGGAGGGTGGACAAGTCCCCCTGTCCCTGGCTTTTGGTCAATGCAGAGCTTTGCTCTGGGCTGAAGGTATGAGGATGCGAACTGAGTGTCAGAGTGCTGAGTGGTGGAAAGCATTTCACACTATGCAGGACACATATGTGGTCATAAAGCCCCGAAGAGACTTTAAAAGTGTCAAAAGGTACAACTAGTATTCAGGAAGTCCTGCCAAATACATGATTAATAATAAATAGGAGTTCCCGGGGTCAAACAAGGATGCCCTACATTGGGACCAAGTCCTCCCAGGCTGCTGGCAAAGGCATTCTGAAGTGCTTCAAAGAGGAACCTTTGAAAGGTAATTTGCAGACATTAAATGTAATATCTGACATAAATGATCCCCTTCTAGGCAGTTGCTTATCTTAAAGATAAGCTCTCATTCTTGGATCACAGGGTTTTGCGGGATGTGAAAAGATATATGAAAGCACTATTTATATTTAATAAGTTACTGTAGTTGCAGTTATTAATGTGTCCTGGTAAAAATTTTGAGCACATAATTCAGGATTTAACATTTAAAATGTCCTTCTTATGATAGCCAGTAAGCTTTGCTACTAAAAATCAATTTTCTCCCTAAATGCTGAAATGTGGAATTACATATACTTTTCTTTTGGTAAAAAGAGAAGCATGGGAATTAGCACTTAATCTTTCTCCTGTATTTTATATTTAAGGTATTGTGTGTTTTGCCTGTATAATGCCCTAACAAATTATGAGAGAATACTTTAAAAAGTCTACTCTTCTAATACATTAATCTCATATGGTTTTTCTTTGCCTTTCTATTCACAATAAAAGACTCTCTATCAGCTGATGGTTACTTTTGCCAGGTGTTGGAGATTATCTAAATGCTTCCATCCCTCACACTCATCTATAATAATAAAAACATAATATGCAAATCGACCAAACAGCCGAACAGTGGAACGACCATCCAGACGACCATCGGACAACCACGCTATGACACCCACTGGTGCCAGGCCAGCCAAGGTGGGTGCAATGCGATTGGTCGGGGACCCGGCCATTGCCCCATGATCGTCTTGCAGAGGGAGGCCCAGGCCACCAGCTGATGGGGCGATCAATCAATTGGGGGGCTCCACAATCGCCCCAAAGAGAGAGGCCCAGGCCACCAACCAGTGGGCTGCGGTGGGTGGGCGGGGTCTCCCTCTGTGGGGGCAATCCATCACAGAGTCCCGGCTGGGTGGGCGGGGCCTACCTCTTTGTAGGTGATCAATCCTGGGGCTCCTGGACTATGAGACAGCACAGACTGGGCTGAGGGACCCTCCCTCCCCAAAGTGCACAAATTTCGTGCACCGAGCCTCTGGTGTTTAAACAATGGCTCAGCATCCCATTGTGCTTACCAGTCAATTTTATGTTCCCTGAATTAATGAAAGAATTGATAATAAAGCTGTCTTTTACTAATACATTTTTACTGTAGGCAGTGGTTTTACATTTTGGATCAACTACTACCTTTCAAGTTAGTTTAAATAAATAAATAAACAAACAAACAAACAAATAAATAAATACAAGCAAAAATGCCCCTACCAAACTCCGTTTACCAAACAGGGCAGGCAGACTTCCTGAAGAGCCCAGAGGGCATCATTACTGCTCCCTGACCTTTAAAACCTGGCCTCAGCCCAAACTTGTGTTGTGCCAATTGACATAGTCATTTCAATCTAAAACGCATCCTTGAAAATCACTTCTTTTTAACTTTAAGAGAAAAGCAAAACATTTGATACAGTTTCAGTAGCTAAAACTACCTGTGTCCTGACCCAGGTGTTCCTCTGGCCCTCAAGTTGTGCCTGTGACTTCATACCTTCTCCCTGCTCTGCCATAAATTAGACCCACATGTTGGAGTGAATAAATGAAGTATGATACCACTGTAAGTTCTGTCACCAATCTGAATAAGTGTGTAGGGAAAGGTACTGGAAAAAAAAACACAATTCCATGAACATGATTATTCCTGTGAATTGTCTTCATAGTCAGGAACTTTAAACATAAAAATGTATCCTCTGAGAAAAAGGTTTGTATGTTTTTAGGTCTCTCCTTGTATCTTCCCACCAATCCTGTGGATTTGGGATTCCTCGTCACTTCCTGGCACTAAAAGATGGAGAGGAGTGGACTTGTGTGAGGGGTCCCTTGCATTTGCTATTACCCATAAAGTGTTTAGCAGATTTCTGGCCACAAATTAACCACTCAAAAAACATTAGTCATTATAATTATTTTAAGCTGTGCATGGAAAAGTGAAACTATACTCTTCATTATGTGTTTAATAAAAAATTGCTGAACATCTCTAGTTATTTATATGCCAGGAAGAAATTGAGCCATGGCAAGGCAGCTTAGTATAAAACTGGGAAGTGGAAAGCAATTACAATACGTTCAACCAAAGAATCACTCCAAAGCTCGCTTTATTTCTACTTGTTTTATTTAAGGTGAAGATGATATCAGGAAAACCAGCATTCTCATCGAAGTCCTTTTCGGCCCCTGCAGCTGTGCCTTCCCATTGCTGACAGCTCTGAGCAGGGTGTGCATGGCCAGGCATTGGCAGGTGATTGCCTCATCCTAGGTGAATCACTGTTATTAAAATATATTGTGAAAGGCACTTGACCCTGTAGCACGGCATTTTTGAGGTCAGAATAGTACTTCTGCTAAAAATAATGCTAGAAAATGACTCTTACCCAATAATAAACACCTGCCATTGTATATATAGAAAAAGAAGTGAACTACTTTTCATGTCAAAGATTTCATTCTCTTTTTCTGTTTTATAACCGAAACCGCTAAGCACCTTATACATCCAATAAATTGAACAATGCTTCATTGTCACGCTTCGGATTGCAACCCGTGTGTCTTTCTACTTCACACCATCCCAACCGAGTGCTGAACACATCCCTAGTTTCCCTTCCTGACAGGGACACTGGAGACATTTCATAATGAAGTGCAGGCATCATTTGAAAGATTATTTTCTAACTAGAGGACCAGTGCATGAATTCGTGCATGGGTGGGGGCCGGCTGGCTGGCTGCGGGGAGGGGATGCAGGAGGTTGGCCAGCCCCTCCCCCTGGTCAAACTCCCGGTTGAGGGGACAATTTGAATATTAGCCTTTTATGATATAGGATAAGGATTAAAATTATCAGTATAGGCTGAGCAAGAGAAATCTAAATGCCACATAAGGAAGAATGATAAATGAAAAACAAAATAAATTAAGTCAGTGATGGAGCCTGAAAATATTTATTTTACACAGATTGATTCTATATTAAATAAATAAGTTATTCATTTTAGAAAGGTGTTTCTATATAACAGAAATATAGCTCATCATAGAAAAGCAAGAATGCTGGTAATAATTTTTGTATGAAATTATTCTATTTCCAATATGCATGTACACACACAACTTTATTCTCATATATATCTAATTCTCTAAGGTTGGGGGAATTCTATGGTGGGGAAAGAAAAAGGGGGGAAGAAAAGAATGTGGGAAGTAAGGACATCTAGATTATTTGTTTTAATTACTCAGTATGTACCCACTAAGAAGGGGGTGGGGAGTCAAGCTCAGAAACCACAGGTACTACACAGAAAACTTGAGAGCAGGTCTACATTTTCCCGGTCACATTTAATGTACCCACTAAGAAGGGGGGGTGGTGGGAATCAAGCTCAGAAACCACAGGGACTACACAGCAAACTTGAGAGCAGGTCTACATTTTCCCGGTCACATTTATGAATTAATAGCAGAAACATTTATTAGGCATTCACTGCATAGAGGTGACTGTCCTTGACCTGGGCTACGTAGATGAGTCAATCATGGTTCTTGGTCGCAAATGCTCGTGGTCTAATAGGAAGAGAAGTTCACAAGCAGACACATGCACTGGACTAGGTTAGGGTCAGAAGACAAAGTGCACGCAGATTAGCAACCGGAGAGCGGGAGGATCTCCTTAGGTCATGCTGGTCTGTCATGGAGGGAAGGAATGCGTGGGGATTGTAAGGGAGCCTGCAGACTTGCTGGACAAAGATTCCGATAAGCTCATGTAAGCCAGGAAGCCTGTGTATTCTATTCATCAGTTTTCTTGTTGGTATGTACATCCAGAGTGTCATATTCTTTCTCAAGTAAATTATCGCCTTGATGAAATTCTCTGTATTTTAAATACTTATACAATTAATAAGAATTCTATTTAAAGAATGGACTTGGGATGGGGTGAGTCTGATTTGAAATCCTGGTTTGGGCCTTATTTCCTATATGACTTCAGGAAAAGTATTAAATCATGTTTAAGCTTTGGTTTGGTCATCTGAAAAATGGAGAAAATGGATTGACCTCACTGGACGGTTTTACAGATTCATGACACAAATGCATGTAAAACGATTCACATATTTGGTGAAATGTGTACTGAACTCTCAGTAAATGGTAGACATCCCCTTGCTTGAATAAGGCAATGCCATCATGCCATCTAGTAGCTTTTCCTACCGTAGATATGAGAGAGTGTGTCCTACAGAGAAGAGAATGAGTCATAAAGCTGCAATTTTACCAGAGTGGCAACCTTCTCAGGCCTGGAAGCATTTATAAAATGTACTTGACAAGATTTACTTATCCCAATTATTCCTACTGAAAGGCATGCACATCCACACATAAATAGAATAAACAATGGCGCAAAAACACAGTCACGGGTTTCTGTAACAAAACATATCACTTCCCATGCATTTTCATCACCACAATGCAGCTCCAATCTAGAAGAAAACAATAGCCATAATATATTGGGGAGAAAGTAATATGCTGATGGCAAATGATGGGAAAGCAATGCCAAGATTAAGGATAAGGGATTAAAGCACCAAGAAAACAAGTTGTATTGTGTGAAATTAATGAACTAAAAATGAGGGTATAATATCATTGCTACTCATTAAAAAAGTGTTACTTACTGAATCAGAAATACATGACATTTTTTAATAGCAATTAAACCCTAAAGGATTTCACATGGGAGTAGGGAAATGGAATAAGCTAAATAAATAGTGGCTTAGAATAATATGATAAACTGATCCATGAATATTTATACAGAGGCTGAAAAGTCATTAAGAAGAAAATTGAATTGTGAAATATTTGTTCAAATGTAAATCACAAAGGGTAGGATTCCAAATTTTCCATGTAGTATTCGTGTAAAATTTTTGTGTTTTACTGATTTTTGAGATATTCGATGTGCAAATAATGTTAATAGGAAAGACTTGCTCTTTTTAAAATTGCCTTTAATGTTTCCAATAATATTGCTATAATGAATATAATTCAGAGGAAAAAAAACCAGAAAAAATATGTTTTATGAGTTATCAAACTGTGTATTTCTTCACTTTCTAATTGACAGGGGTTATTCCAACTATTCATTTAAAACAGAAAGATCAACAAAAGTAAGGTATGAGTTTATGAAGAATTATTACACTCTATCCTGTATATGATGAAAGAGACTTTGACCTTGAATAACTCTGAACTTTATAAAGACATAGACTAATGATAAACATGTGTATTCTGGACATAGACTTCTTATGTTTAATTCTGGCTACTTTGTGAGCTCGGGCAAGTTGCCCGTTAATAGAACCTACCTCATCAGCTTGATAAAACAATAAATTAGTGAACGTATGTAAGTTATTTAGGATCTTTTTTAAAAAAGATTTTCTAAATTGATTTTTAGAGAAAGAAGGAAGGAAGAGGAAGGAAGGGAGGGAGGGAGAGAGAGAACATTAATGTCAGAGTGAAACATCCATTGCTGCCTCCTGGACTCCACCTACTGGGAATCGAGCTTGCAACCCTGGCACGTGACCTGACCTGAAATCAAGCAGGCAACCGTTCAAGTGCATGGGATGATGCCCAAACAACTGAGCCACACTGGCCAGGGCTCATTTAATATCTTGAACATAAAAAGTGCACCAGGTATTAGCCAATATTTTAAGTGTTTTTAGTATCAGTGGGCCATTTCAGCTGAAGTAAGAATTTCTAAGGGAGTATTAATATGAAAGTAGAGTAATCATAAATCTATTTAAGTGGATGCATTTACAGGCAATGGCATTTATATTCACAGAGATTATTTTTATTTTACTAAAAGACCTTAAGTTGAAGAGATTTAAAATTGACTTTTGTTTGGAAGGATATCCCAAACTCCATATGCATATCAATAATTAGCCTAGTGAACTAAGGTAACATATTTTGCTCAAGAGCTTTTAAATGGAATTACTTTCATATGCTTCTAAAGATCTCATTGAAGGTTAATGAACCCATGCATCTGCCAGAAATCTCTGAAAGTTCAAGTGCCTTCAAAAGCCACTATTAGATTGATTGTTTGAATGTTGCTCTTTCCTTCTTCTAATGGTTGTGAAATACAAAGGTGATAGCGCCCCTAATCGCCATGATCGGTTTCAGGGCATCTCACCTTACAAAGGCATCACAGGGCATGGGGTGAGAAATATTTACCCGGAGAGATGTACTGAACCGGACATTGAGTGAAATACCTCTCTCTTTTTTTGTATTCATAGTATAATAAATACTTTCAATAGGTTATGCCATTTACAATATAAAATATATAAATCTTACCTTCCATGAGTGTGCTCTATAAATTATTTTTAAAGTTGTTACTCTAATTCTTAAAAAAAAAATTATTGATTTCAGAGATAAAGGGAGAGAGACAGAAACATCAATGATGAGAGAGAATCATTGGTTTGCTGCCTCGTACACACCCCATACTGGGGATCAAGCCCACACCCAGGCATGTACCCTGACCAGGAATCAAACCTTGACCTCCAGGTTCAGAGTGATATGTAATTTTTAGACTGGAACACACGGTGTTCCCCGGATTCTTTGTCCGTGGGAGTAAAAGAATGTATCTATGGACTGAAGATGGTATAGCAAAGGTGGAGATTTATTGAAGAACAAGTACAGACTCCCACATGGGGAAGGGGAAATAATTTCACAGCACAGACTCCTACCTGGGGAGCAGGAAGAATCCCACGGACTTCCTGTTTCCTCTGTTTATAAAGGCTGCAGTTCCTGTGTCCTGATATCCCCTCTGATTGGCCACCATCCCCCTTTTTGAATTGGTCACTATAGCAACTCCTGAGCTCAAAGGTCAAACATTACATGGGATGGGTAATGCCCTCCTCCATCATTGTTCTCCTTTTCCTTCTGGGCTTTCTTCCTCTGTCTTTAGTTTGTAAATATAGACCTTTTGGCTACTCCCAGTTCCCTTGTCTTATGGAAATGTAACTTCTCTCAGTCTCCCTTGTTTTATGGAAATGTAACCAAGCCTGGCTTCCTTATGTTATGGAAATGAAACTTCTCTCAGTCTGTAGCCCTGTGTTTTTTTTTCATGGACACCCAATTCTAAAATTTCCCTAAACCTGCCTATATCCCCCTAAAATTCCTATTTTAATAGGTTGATGCTCAATCACCGAGCCACGCCGGCCAGGCATTACTCTAATTCTTAGAGCAATTATTGTATAGATGTGCCACATTTTACAAACAGAAAGGCTCTAGAAAAGAGATTTTTCCCCCCCAAAAAATAACCTTAACATTCCTTTCAGCTTGATTAAATTTTAGATGGGTTTCTTCTTCCTGACTCTAAGCCCCTGACCTTCCTTTTCTTAGAGCATTTACTTTAGAAAAAGTTTAATTGTAAATTCTTTATCTTCCCCTTTGATATGTAAATGTTCTCCCAGCCTCTGGTTCCTTTTTCAAGTAGGAAAGTCTTTCTCAAGGACCTGGGAACCAGCTCTTTGAAATGTAAATATCAAGATAGTATCTTATCTCCTTCTCTCAACTGGAGACTTGGAGCTGAACTCCTAAAAGCAAACACACAGGGCCCCAGTACATTGACTATCCTCCTCCCTAAAGTCCTCCAGTAATTTCCATGGGTTCAACCTGTGAAGTCCTTGTGGCCTTTGGTTCAGTAGGGTCAGGTTCAGTGTCTCTCCCCTATTGCAATAGTCTTGGAAAAAATCTCCCTTGTCTGTCCAAGGTGCTTGGCTCAATTATTCTTTGATATTTGTTTGTTTGCTTACCTGGATATTTTATTCAAAGTAACATCTCACTGATGTCAAGGGTAATCAAATCTCAATATAATAAACCGAAAGGTTGTTTCTTCATTCTATTTTACTGAATTTTTGACGCATACCTTTTTTTGATAAAAATTATGAGACTTGCCCTGACCGATTTGGCTCAGTGGATAGAGCGTCGGCCTGCAGACTGAAGGGTCCCGGGTTTGATTCCAGTCAAGGGCATGTACCTTGGTTGCGGGCACATCCCCAGTGGGGAGTGTGCAGGAGGCAGCTGATCGATGTTTCTCTCTCATTGATGTTTCTAACTCTCTATCCCTCTCCCTTCCTCTCTGTAAAAAAAACCCAATAAAATATATTTAAAGAAATTATGAGGTGCCACCCAGGTCTGTTTTTTATAAGGGATGCAGCTCAGGATGTTCTCTTTGCACACAATGTCTTTCATGATTCAAATGAAACATTTTTGCATTTTGTAATACATTCTCAAGCCATCTACTATAAAATAATTTAATGTTTCTTTGGGAAAAAGGCCTAGTAAGAAAGACTCTATAATTTGAAGACAACATGTGGGATACCAGTTAGAGTTCCAACTATTTTCTATTATTTTCAAGTAAAAATATTAGTTTAGAGAACTAAGAAAATGTGTTATTTTAAAAGCAAAGAGGCCAGATGCACACAAACACACACACACACACACACACACACACACACACACACACACAGAATTAGACTCCCATACTTATCCTGTTGCTGTAAATTGATTTCTTATGTGCTACCTATCATTAGACAGGGGTGGGGGGGGAAACATGCATAGAGTTTCATTTTAGTCAGAGCCCATTCAGAAATACAGTCTGCCAGAAATGATAAATGCTCAGAGAGATGCAAAACTAAAGAGCAATTAAGGATAATTGACACCTCATTGTCTTTGAAAGGCATCTATTCTACAGAGTTAAGGAGCCACAATACCTTGAAATTTTTTACTTGGCAAAAAGCCAATACCTACACAGGAAATGTGCTACACTTGGCTAAATTTCTAAATATTGCTAATTATGTTGAATAATTGCAAAAGGGAGAGAACAGTTGGATCTGCATGAATAGAGCCTGTAGCACAGACAGCCAATTTAAAGAACAGCCTGGAGAAATTTTACACACAATCTGGGGACAGGGAAGTCAACATATTTCTCTGAGGTCTCTTGCATTGACTTGTTCTACTCTAGATTTGAGCCATTTTTAGCATAATTGCTCACTCATGTTTCATAGATGCTACTGCCTGTATAGCAGTGGTTCCCAAACTTATTTGGCCTACCGCCCCCTTTCCAGAAAAAATATCACTCAGCCCCTGGAAATTATTTTTTTTTAAATTTTAATAGCAGTTACTCATCACCCCCAAATGCACCTGTGGCCATCACCGCCCCCCTGGATCGCTGCAGCGCCTACCAGGGGGCGGTAGCACCCACTTTGGGAATCACTGCTGTATAGGAAGGAACCATTCTCTTCCCCATTAGTCCCTGACATCGCCATTAAAACACACACACACACACACACACACACACACACACACACACTGGAAATTAAGCTTTTATAAACTTTCATGAGATGGAATAATATCAATTAGCTTCAACAGTAGAGTAAAGCAGGCACTTATTGGCATGATTTATGGGTTTGATAAGCCCTCGGTGACCAAACACAGCTTCTCCACAGGACTCTCATCTTGCTGCTCTTGCCCATTGATAACGATAATACCCATCACAAGAACCAAGCTCCAAATTAGGGAAAAAATGAAGTCATTATTGAGTAAACAGTCATGTCAAAATCACATTTGTTGCTTGGTCAGGATGGAAATAATGGTCTCTGCTAAGGGCATTCATTAATTAGCCACGTAAAACTGTCATTGCCTTGGAAGAAATAGGAGCAATGCTTGAGTATATATTAAAAATATTCCATGACGAGGTGGAGAAGTTGGGGAACAATGACACACTCATTGAGAGCATGGTTACAATAGTTCCTACCACTGACACATTGTTGAGAATGTTAAGCAGATAAAGAACGTTGAGGGGAAATCTTTTAACATATGGAGAAATAACGGGTTAGGGTTAGGAGGAAATCTCTTACAAAGCGAGCTCAAGTAAGCACTAAGAACAATATCCTCACTCCTCCTGTTTTTCTCTCAGACATTTCTTTTCCTTTGATGGCCCTCATAGTTATTTCTCCTCTCCTCATTCATTTTGGTTGTCCCTCTTTTTCTGATAAGCAAAAGAGCTAAAGGGAAATAGAGTTTATGCAGGAGAATTTCTTGTTACAGAGAATTAAAAGTACTTAAGATAGAAACCTTTTAGAACCCCTGAATGTTAGGGCACTGGGCCCATAGTGACAGTCACTTTCACAATTCCATATAAAATTTAATTTTAAAATTCATATTGACTCATAACTATAAATATTGACAATGAAATACTTGCAGGGTAAGTTAGATATGTCCCTATATTTTATTTTTCATATATTTTTTCTGGATGGAGACTCAGGTTGATGTGGAATGGAGAGGTCGGTCACTATGCCTACTTCTACCCTCACAGTCCCTTTCTATAGGAATCTGTTGTTAGTCTGCAGACTAGGTACCACCTTAGGAAGCACTCCCACCTGCGGAGATTATGAGGTTCATTGACTTAGGGTGTGACTTGCACATCATGCTTTTTATAATCTTCTAGCATAACGCTGATGTGCAAGTCAGATTGGAAATACCTAAGGCAGAGAGCAGGGATTTGCTGGTTGCAGCAAGAGTAGTATAAGTACCGGTAGGAAGTGATTATTTGGAGATACATTGCATGTTTTCATCTCGTTTCTCTGAGGCCTACCTAGGATTGGAGAGATACTCATGTATTCT
Organism: Myotis brandtii; assembly: GCF_000412655.1. NCBI lineage: Eukaryota > Metazoa > Chordata > Mammalia > Chiroptera > Vespertilionidae > Myotis > Myotis brandtii. Next base: position 2,055,683 of record NW_005364633.1, read on the forward strand.
TATTGGCAGTTTTGTATCTTCTTTGTAAACCATTGTGTGAGAAAATCAAAATAAATCTGTGTTCCTACTACATAAATGACAGATACTTATTTCAGTATACAATGTACATCATTTTATACATTATGCATTCTGCATGAATTAGCTCATTTAATTTCAAAGAACTTTGAAGTACAAACACATTTTTTTTGATCTCTGTTTTAAAGAACGGAAAACAGGCAAGGAGAAGTAAATACTTTCCGAAAATTCACATTGATAATGAAGAAGTGGTGAAGTCCTCTGAGCTATGTTGATTTTCACAGCAATGTTTTTAATTAATAGGAAGAGTACTCCTAAATCTAAAAACTACTCACATCAAAATGGGCATCTGCTATAGAATGGGCATATAAACTTCTGATTGATTTTATTCAACACACACATATTGAGGACTTACCATGCAACATTCATTAAAACAGACACTGCCAATGCAAAGGAGTGTAGGGATTTAATGTATCCTCATTCAAAAAAACTCGAGAACGTTAGTAGTTACTGTTAAAGTTAAATTAAATTGAAACTATACAAGAACTATTATTTGGCCAGGTTCTCTTGAGCTAATGCCTTTTATACATTATTATGTTAAATAGCATAATACTTAGAGGCAGATAGTAAGAACCCTCTGTAAAAATGAGGAAAAATGATTGTATAGATGGAAACATTTATGCATTTTTCTGCATATAATAGAGATTTCTTGATTCAAATGCATCTCTCACTCTCCAGCCTTTCCACTGTCTCCAATTAATTCATTGCTGCTGAGACCAAAGAAAATATTGATCAATAAATTATCCTAGTAGGATCATTCAGATTTAACTAATCCTTATGCTATGCCAGTTTCTATCACTGTGGCAGAAAATGACCACACACTCATTATTATCTTACTAGAGGCCCGACGCATGAATTCGTGTACGGGTGGAGGTCCCTTGGCCTGGCTGGCGATTGGGGCTGATCAGAGTGGCGCAGAAGTAGCACACTGACCACCAGGGGGCAGCTTCTGAGTTGAGCATCTGCCCTCTGGTGGTCAGTAGGCATCATAATGACCGGTCAACTGGTCATTCGGTAGCTTAGGCTTTTATATATATAGATAGTTTTAAAGGTTAGAAGTCCAATATAGGTCTTATGGGCCGAGAGCCACAGTGTGACCAGAGCTCTGTGCCTTCCGGAGGCTGTGGAGGAGAATCTGTTCCTCGCCGTTTCCAGCTTCGAGGGGCTGCCTACATTCCTTGGCTTGTGGACACACTATTGCAGCCTGTATTTCCCATGTCACATTTTCTTTTGACTCTGACATGCCTACCTCCTTCTTAGGAGGACCTTCTTATTGATCTTTGACCCTTTGGCTTCATCCAGGATAATCTTTTCACACTTAATCATAGATGCCAAGTACCTCTGTTTTATAAGGTAGCATACGCACAGGTTTTGGGGATTGCGATGTGGATATCTTTATGGGGTCATTATTCTTTTTACCACACTGTATGAACGTTGTTTCATTTAATTCCAAAACCTAATTCAGTAGATGTTGTCTCATTAGCTGAGGTTTAGAGCACGAGTGATTTTCCCAGTTCCCAATAGAACAGATTCAAAACAAAGATCACACTTAGATTTCTGTATATTAATTCCTTTTGCTGCCTCTGCCAATTTATATTAAGCTAGGGGCCCAGTGTACAAATTCACCTTGAAAGGAACTGTGGACCGTGAGGCTGTGGTGGGCACAGGGGCGGGTCTCGGCCCATCCTCCACACCCCTGCCCGGCCCCTCCCACCGTGGCCCCAGGTCCCCTGTCTGCCGGCAGCCCTGCTCCTGCCTCCACCACTTCCACGTGCTGACAGCGCTGGCCCTGCTCGTACCTGCTGATGGTGTGAAGCGATTGGGGCTGGCACCAGCTGCAGGTGCGAGCGCTGAGCAGGACTGCAGAGTGCGGGAGCAAAGAATTTTCAGGAGCCACCAGAGGTTCGCCCTGATGACAGCAACTGGCGCCCTGCCTTTGTCTGGCGCCCCCGCTCACCTGCTCCACCATCCCACCACAGCCAATGTCCACCATGGTCTGCGCTCTGCTGCCTGCTGCCAATGCCCACCATGTTGTGCATGTGCTCCTTGGTGGTCAGTGCACAATATAGCGACTGGTTGTTTGGTTGTTCTGCCATTCAGTCTATATGCATATTAAGGTTATATAATATATGCCTATATATATATAATATATATATGCTTACTACCAATTCCAAAGTTCATCATGTTTTTATAAAAGACAGCTAGATAGTAAATAATTACTATTACAATTCATTGAGCTTCTACTACCAAAGAGAAAAAAAATTTAGTGTTACCCAGCAAAATTTTTTATTTGAAATGAATAATGAACACATATTTGAAATACTTAATACATACATATTTGGGTGAAACTGTTCATCTGAAACTACTGACCAAACATATGCATGTTTAAATTCATTAATCAATAACCAGAAAAAATGTTGTTTCTAGATTTCTTTGTAATATAATTTCACGTAAAGCAGGAGATAAATAATACACCAAAATTTATAATAAATGACAGAAAAGACATTACAACTGGTAATGCCCAAATGCTAAAAATAATAAGACACTATACTGAGAAAATTATATGCTAACAAACTGGATAACCTAGAAGAAATGTATAGCTTCCTAGAAATGTACAATCTTCCAAGACTGAATCATGATGAAATAAATCAAATCCATAATAAAAACCTCCCAACAAAGCAAAGTTCAGGACCAGATGGCTCCACTGATGAATTCTATTAAATATGAGAAGAATTAATACCTATTCTTCTTAAAGTCTTCCAATAACTTAAGAGGAGGCAAACTTCTAAAATCATTTTATGAGGCCAACATTAATCTAATACCAAAACCAGATGAGAACACAAGAAAAAAAAAGAAAATTATAGGCCAATATCCCTGATAAGCATAAATGTAAAATCCTCAACAAACATTAACTGAATTTAATGGGACATTAAAAGAATCGTACATCATGATCAAGTGGGATTTATTTCAGGATGCAAGGATGACTTAATATCGTCAAATCAATTAATATACCACCTTAACAAAATGAAGGACAAAAATCATGATCATCTCAATAGATGCAAAAAAAGAGCATTACACAAAATTCAACATACTTTTATGACAAAAACTCTCAACAAATTGAATATAGTTGGAACCTCATAATCATAAAGGCCAAATATGACAAAACATGGTTAAAATTATACTCAATGGTAACAGCTGCAAGCTTTTCCTCTAATAAGACAGGGACACTCACTGTTGATACTGTTATTCAAATAGTACTAGAAATCCTAGCCATAGGACTTAGGCAAGAAAAAGAAGTAAAAGTCATCCAAATGGAAAGCAAGTAGTAATATTGTCTCCATTTGCAGATAACATGATTTTATCTAAAGTAAACCCTAAAGCTTCCACCAATAAGCATGTTAGAGCTAATAAACGAATTCTGTCAAGTTGGAGAACATGAAATCGGTATTTTAAAAGACAATTGCATTTTTATACACCAGCAACAATAAGAAAAATGAGGAAAACAACCCCATTTACAACAGCATCATAAAGAATAAAATATTGAGGAATAAATTTAACCAAAAGGGTAAAAAAAAATCTGTAAACTAAAAGTTATAAAATATTGATGAAGGAAATTGAAAAAGACACAAATAAATGGAAAGATATTCCATATTCATCGATTGGAAGAATTAACATTGTTAAATTGTCCATATTATCCAAAGAAATCTACACATAAAACTATCCATGGCACATATATCTATTTGAGGTCAACTCTAAGGTTTATGGATTTCATCTTTCTTTATGGAAAGCCTACTAGGGCTAAATTGTGGCAGCCATTTTATTTTATTTCAAATTGGCAATCTGTTTATTCATACCATTTACTTAAAAAAGTGTATTATCTCTCTTTAAGTAAAATCAATATTTGGAGAAAAGCCAATGTAAATGTACGTTGTTCTGTTATGTACTTATGTGGACAACTGCACCTCAATTCTGTTGGCTACCCGACAGGGAATGGACCACAGACCTGTGACCTTGAAACAAGGGAGGGGAACATATTGCACAGACTCTTTCTTCTCACTGATGAGGGTTGTCTGAGAATTTGGTAACCCTTTCCATCTCAGGTCTGTGCCCTGTTCAGAATGACTGAATTGATTCCTATAGGAGTTTCACATTCCCAGAGAGGCAAGGGGGTGGTGGTAAGGGCGTGGTGGTGGAGATACAAGAGATGTGTAATTCAGCCCAGGTGGAGTGGTACCAGGTCACATCTAAGGCAGCTGATTGCCACAGCCACCCTAAGAACTGGAATTAAGCGAAGGCAAAGAGGATGTGTGATGGAGAACTGGACATATCCACTACACTACAAAATGTAAAATATTTTTTTTAGGCTATAATAATCTTTTCCCTCTCCACAGTTAAAAAAAATTACCAAAGTTCATGTGTAATGTGATACATCTGATCAATCCTTTTTGGAAAATGTAGTTAATTGTTCTCACATGATTTTATGAACACCTACATCTGAATTAAATTTTACTCTTTCATCTGAGTTTCAAAACTCCATTAGATATGCTCCATTTGTTTATTGTTGGTTGGTTGTGTTTTTGCCAGATTAATCAGCCAGTGGGAATTTGAGGTTTCCTTAGATGCAAGAAAACAAAGACTATGTTGATTTTTGTATTTGCAAATATTATGATAACCTCTTCATTTTCAATTGCCATCCGTATTTATCTCTTTATAAGTAGGATGGATTTATTCCTATTTGTGGTTTTTATGAGCTAAGATTCGTGTAGCTCATATTGTGAATGATGTGGAATTTCTTGGTTGTCATATCCCTCTAATTGAGAATGATAAAATAAAGTACATCCCCTATGTATGGAACATATATGCATAACCCATGGACACAGACAATACCATGGGGAAGTCTTGGGGTGGGGTGGGGGGTGGTTGGAGGGGGGCGAAAAGGGAGAAAACAGGAGACATCTGTAATACTCTCAACAATAAAATACATCCCCTAAACTGAGCTATTCCACCGTTTCCCAGCTTTCAACCGGTACTATGGCTTTCAGATACTTTTTGCTCAGTGTTTCTTCATGCATCAAGCCTATCAAAGCCTAAATGTTTCCTTCTCCTGACTACTCAGAATCAGCAAACTCCACTCTCTTCCCGTGGATCCTACAGGGCCATCAGTTCAGCAATTTATTCACATGAAGGTATGCACTCCTTCCTGGAAACCTTGCCAGTGTCCCGGGACCAGCTGGCTCACTGATGCGACTTGTGAATAGCATCACTGGTATGATTTTTCCCTACAGAGCCTCCTGTCCTACTCCTTCCTACCTGCCCATAGTTTCAATTCCGATCATAACATTTGACCTATTCCTTCCCATTTAGACCAGTGCTGATCGATTTCTTTATTTTCTGTGAATAGCAAACACAAAAATAAGATTTGTCCCTGCCCTAAAGGAGGTGCGACCGTTTAAACAAAGGAACGGCAGGAATAACACAGTCGGTGCACCTGCTCGCCAGTGGAGATAAGCTCCAGCCTCACGCCCAGCGCTCAGCATGCTATCAATATCCCCCGGGACTTTGTTTCTTTCTGCTGATCTGTTCCCACGGTAGTCACCATCGCACCAGCTTTGTGCAGCAGCGGAAGACAGTCAGAGCCGCTCTTCTGTTGCTGTGACAATGTGAGTCAGCAGTCTCACTCGCCGGGGACTATAGCCAGGGTCTTTGTTCTTCTCAGTTGTATACATCTGAAACTATAACAGTATCCCCTTAATTTCAATATGGAAATCCACAGGACATGTGGCTGTATATCCATCAGGTGGGCCATTTGAAATCTTTGATGAAAACATGATGCCTGAAGTATCACATGAACTCACTCATATGTGGAATCTAATGAGCCAAATAAACTGATGATCAAAAATAGACCCAGAGTCATAGAAGCATGAACAGACTGTTGAACCTCAGAGGGAAGGTGGGGGAGGATAGTTGGGTGGGAAGAGATTGACCAATGAACTTATATGCATACTAGAGGCCTGGTGCACGAAATTCGTGCAAGGAACTCGGCCCTCGAAGCCCTGGCTTCATCCAGAAGGTTGTTCGGCTGTCTGGTCTAATTAGTATGTTACACTTTTATTATTATAGATATGCATAACCCATGGACACAGACAATGGAGTGGTGAGGGCCTGGGGTGGGGATGAGGATGGGAGTGGCTGGAAGAGGTTCATGGTGGGGGGAAAGGAGGACCAATGCAATACTTTCAACAATAAAGATGTAAACAAACAAACAAACAAAAGAAACATGATGCCTGATTTTTCTGCAAACCAACATCTATAAAGTCACTTAGAAACTCTTACCACTAATGCCTAATTTTTGAAAAAATTCTGAGGTTACATATGGTAAAAGTGTTTTCTCAACTGGCCATCCTATATAATAAAAGCCTAATATGCTAAGTGCCCAGTCATCTGGTGACCAGTCGACTGTTCAACCAATCAAAGCATAATATGCTAATGATATGCTAAGGCCACTCAACCGCTCGCTATGATGTGCACTGACCATCAGGGGGCAGACAGTCAACTGGTCGACCAGTAGCTATGACATGCACTGACCACCAATGCACTGACCACAAGGGGGCACACGCTCTGACCGGTAGATAAGCTTGCTGCTGGGGTTTGGTCAATCGGGACTGAGCAAGATGGGCCAGACATGGCCTGGAGCCCTCCCATGGTCCTTCCCCGGCCCTGGTCATGCACCATTGGGGGCCCTCGGCCTGGCCTGCACCCTTTCGCAATCCGGGACCCCTGGGGGGATATCAGAGAGCCAGTTTCGGCCGGATCCCACAGGCCACTCCCCTCGGGAGGGTGCCAGATACAGGGCTCATGGCTGGCGAGCACTGCTGTGGCGGTGTGAGCCTCTCCCTATTGGGACTGATTGGGCACAAGCCCGTGGCAGGCACAGTGGGGCAGGGATGAGCGGGAGCAGCAGGTAGGAGCTGCAGGTGGCATTGGACTGTGGGTTTTGGCCCAATTCCCACAGGCCACCCCAAGGGCCCCCACCTGTGCACGAATTTGTGCACCAGGCCTCTAGTAGTTATATATAACCTTCTGGAAACAATGTCAAGATATTTAATAACCTCCTCTGAGATTGTACGAAGGAAGGTGAAAGTTACCACTGCCACCTTCTATTTCTCTTGTCATACACTCTCATTTGGTACTCTCAGCCATTCTTTAGAGTTTCTTAAGTTAAAGGCTTATTTTTAGCTTCATTAGGTCATCTCCGACTCTAAAAAGTCCCTGATTTCACTCCTCTAAGCATACATGATAGGAGGCTCATTCTTTTAGGATTTACTGAAAAATTAATTCACATCAAATGAATGGTTGCTAATGAGATAACATGTCGTTCCTGTTTAATCAAGAATGTCAGGAGTGAGTGTGGTCCACTCAAAGGCCTGGAGAGGCAAGGACAAGACTGAGGGTGCTGGGCCAGCGGGCTCACGCTGCCTCTGCATGGGGACCACATGGAGCAGAGATGCTGGCCAGGGGTTAGTCAAATGGACCCTGAAGTGTCTTGTTCTGACAAATAGGAGGAAGGAGAAGCAAACTCCAATGAGTATTTAGTGGATCAAATATTAAGAGTGAAAAGGATCAGGGCATTTAGATTCAGACAGCTCTTGGCAAATGAAGTTGACAGATTGTAGAATGGACAAAATAAGCAGAGGTTGGATATAATTCGTTTTCCTTCCTTCCTTCCTTCCTTCCTTCCTTCCTTCCTTCCTTCCTTCCTTCCTTCCTCTTTCCAGCACCCACACAACTTCCTCTTTTTAATCTGGGACACATATTCTTAAACTGAATGTCAACAGAGGAAGTGTTAGGAGGTACGTAGGTGGGCATGAAAACGTGAGCAGCACCTCACGCGCTGGGCTCTCTGTGGTACTAACTGCGTGCAGTTCTATTAGAGAATAACTGGCGTATAATGTGTGCTCTGAATTTTGTTCATGTTTCCATTTTAAGCTGGGAGCTGCACTCGAGGCATTTTGTAAATGAAGAGTTTTATGTTATTGTTTTCCCAAGAATTTAACATTTCAATTATTTTCCTTTGTTCATTGATTGGCATCTTTAAAAGTCAAATCTACACACCATAGCTTGCAAACTGCTGTTTTGTGTTTTTCTCTTCTAGAATCATAGAGACCACATGTATGTTAACTGGGAATTTCCTGGAATAAATATATGCTCTAGGATTGACAATATCTACTTTAAAAAACAGTATGGTATATATGCTTGGCAAAGATTCAAAGACTACTTACAATAATGAGAGCACTGGATTCCTTTTTAAATTGTCTTGCAATAAAATATCTGCATGGAGATGTTTAGTTGTCTGAAAATAAAATGCGGCTGTTGGAGAAGATGAGCCATTAGGAAACTAGACAACCACAGGAAACAATTTTGCCAGGAAGGAAATAGTGCTCATCATTGAATTAACAGTCAGTAAATTGATCAACCTGATAAATATACATCCTTTTATTACTATTGAAACTATTAATGCATGTTGAAACGCATGCGGGAAGATAAGCTTCAGTGAGCCCGCATAACTCATCAGACGTGAAAATTGTTTTTGTTAAAAAAATAGTTGCATAGAGAGAGAATTATTTTCTATCTGAATTCATTTATCTGACCCCAAACTTACCTCTTCAACTATATATACAATACTAGTGCCCCGGTGCATGGATTCGTGCACATTGAAAGGAAATTAATTATAAGGTGGCCAGTGGGGCGGGACTGGGGGAGACGGGCGAGACACACCCTGGAGCCAACTTCCCACAGTCTCTCCCCAGCTGGCCACACTCAAAGGTCATCTGCCAAGTGAGTGGGGTCCCTCTGGCAGGCAGAGTCCCTCAACCTGGCCTGCGGAGATCAGGCCAAAACTGGCTCTCCAACATCCCCCTAAGGGTCCCAGAGTGCGAGAGAGCAGTTCTCGGGTGATGCATCCAGGAATTGGGCTCCCTCCTCTCTGGTTCCTGGTGTGTCACCCGAGAACCACCACTGCCAAGTCCCGCTGCCAATGCTCGCAGCTCCCACATTGAGTGTCTGCCTCCTGGTGGTCAGTGCACATCATAGCTACCGGTCAGATGGTCAGACGGTCGCTTAGCTTTTTATATCTATAGATATACAATTGCAGCCATAGGTATTAACATTTTTTTTCCTAGTCTGTTTTGTGGCAACAGAAAAGGTTAGTGGCTCTTGGGCCAGAGAGCAAAGGTAAAATAGCAGGTGGAGGGCATGAGTAGAGGTGACCTTTTCTACAGTTTGGGCTAAAGAAATAGGTAAATTGCTTGACAAATATCCATAGTTAATAAGTACACATATCTTCCTCCTTCATTTCCAGATATAAGACACAAATAAGAAAGAATCTCTCAGCCATTCTTTCCCGCCTGATCACCAGCTAAAATGCTTTTGTTTGTGTGCTTGTTCTATGATTGCTCGATCCATCTCCTTGATAAGGTTGTGTTTCCTTCCACACTTCAGATATTTACAATGAGAAGTTTGTCATTTCCATCAGTACAGTTAGAACAACACCATGTATGTATTGGTGTGAATTGTGTAATAGAAAGGTTATTATTATGACAAACATTTTATACCTATTTGGATGAAAAACTGAAATAAACAGAAACCTCTTTGCACATGTACGTTACTGAGGGATTAATTTTGCGATCTTAGCTTCTGTGATGGCCCCCAGAATTTTAAGCAGGGCTGTGTACAACTGGTATAAGGGATAGAGAAACATTTAATTTGTCCTACAAACCCCGACACTTTCAATAATGAAAAGGACACAAAAAATAATTACCAGCTGCCAACTGATCTGTGAAAGGCATAAACCCAGACTGCCTTTGGAAGACCTGGAAATAACGACAGGACCCCATGTGGTGAGACTTAGACACTCTCCCCGATGCTCTCAGATATAACAAACACCTTTCCTCGAGTCATACTTCTTCCAAGACATGGAATAAACAACGGGAAAGCCATTTACATGGATGGAAACAAAGGTGGGATTATTTTATTTAAGAGTTGAAAACTATGGTGAATCAACATCACTAGCATATAAGTAGTTTACCCTACAATTATTTATATATTTCCTTGTATTAATGTGTCAGATTGGAGGAATGACACTTTTGAAGGCACAAGAAGTCTGTTTTCAAAGACAAGTGGAAAGCGTAGGGTGCTACCCGGGCACTGGGCCTGGGAGCTAGAACCCAGATTATTCCCACGGGATGGTGGAAGCTAGAGCAGCTGCCCAGTCCACTGGGTTGGCTCCAGGACTGGGAGTTCTTGAAAGGAAATACATAACTTGGAGATACAGTCATCAAAACAAGAGGATAAAAAATATCTGTTCCCTATCTCACAAGTTGACTTCAGGGACAGAGTAGGTTTACTTCAGAAAAAAAGAAAAAAATTAAGAATTTCAGAGCTGAAAAGGTATTATTGGAGATAACTTACTTAAAATTGCTAATTTTTCAGATAAAGTTTTTGAAATTATTGAAATGGGAGAGATTTGACCAAGGTTAAACCATTTTAAGCAATTTTATTATTTTCTTAGATGAAAAGTATAAGATAAAAAGAAATTTTAAATATGATTCCTCATTCCATTAAGAGATTATAGGAGTGTAATGGAAGTGAGAATACATATGAATAAGAAAGAGTATTCCTAACAGATTTTTACAGCTTCATGAAAATTGGCAGATTTAGAAGAATTAGACACCCAGTGACGATTTGTCATTTGAATCGTTAGGACAAGAATTAACTGCTTTTATTATTGTTTTAACATTTGGGTCTTTGGCAGTAGTAGGATTTAGTACCTACAATATTCTTGGAAATTGAGTATTTTTGCTAAGGCTTTGACCTTTCAGCAGGATTGCTTGGCAACTCTTTCTATCCCCACAGGTGACTGAGACCATAAACAGAGGGAATTGAATGACCAGTGAGTTAGACGCATTATGTAAAAAGGTCATAGAGGAAGGCATGGTTTCATAATTCATGGAAAGTATAAGATATTGAAATATCTGGATGGCAAGACATGTGGGAAGGTAGGGGAATGATTTTAATCCTTGCTAATAATGATAAATTTGTCAAATTCAACCTCAAAGTGATGTTTCACATTATTGCAATAATCTCGGATTGGGAGCAAAGGGGAATGCTGCCAGGGGATTTCTGTAGGACTCCCATCCTTTCGGAAGTGGGGTAGACTGCGCTGATGAATGCTGCCCTGTTGAGGCTGCTCTGTACCAGTGACAGAGGCTCACTTGAGGTGACAGAAGGCAGGAGGGACTGTATTGGGGCACATACTCACTTGATGTATTCAGATGAAAAGCAGTAATTTTGGTTCCTACTGTCTCACATAGAAAATTAAAAAAACAAAAACTACTGCATATTCATCCATCCCTCACCAATATCCCGGCTCAGTCTATGTTGAAGTGAAAGAAGAGCGTGAAGTGTTTTAACTTTTTTTTTTTT
>NW_005364633.1:2068862-2083590 GCF_000412655.1 Myotis brandtii
ACTTTTTTTTTTTTTTTTTGCTTATATACGGAAGTATTTAGTGAACTTATTCATAAGTGACTTGACTTTAAGATACTCACATAGCTTAGGCATTTGAGTCCTATTTGTAACAATATATTTACAGAACAGAAGAAAACAAAATAGAAGAAATATTAATACAATATTCAGTGACAGAATTGATATAGCTTTATATGTAACACCATGTGTACATTCTTTATATGTTGAGAATAACAGGAAACTACTAACCAAATATTTCAAAGTCGATGTTCTCTCTTAGGTCATATATTTTGGCAAGAGAAAGAATGATTGCTGTGATTGCATTATAAGATATATACATGTATTTGTAAAACAGTCTCCGAAGGAAGACAATGGGTTGCTATGAGGGTGAAATTTAAAGCATGAATTTATGCAAGCCATTCAATAAAATCCACATATTGGCAGTCTACTTTTGAGTATCAACTATTTCAAAAGTTGGGTACTATCTTAATATCAATGGTAAAGCATTCGAAATTTTAAATGTTAACAATTATATTGCCACATTTTTTTGAATTTATAAATGCATATTTATTCCATAGTTATAAATATTTATAAAATCACACATATAGTACATTTAAAACACTAAAGGTATTCATTAGTATCAAATGTATTCTAAAGGATGTTGGCTAGGTTAAATATTATATTTAAAAGATCTTAAACAGCCTGGCCAGTGTGGTTCAGTGGTTGAGCTCCAACCTATGAACCAGGAGGCCATAGTTTGATTCCCTGACAAAGGCATATGCCTGGGTTGTGAACTCCATCCCCAGTGTGGGGTGTGCAGGAGGCAGCCGATCAATGATTCTCATCATTGGTATTTCTATTCCCCTCTCCCTCTCCCTTCCTCTCTCTGAAATCAATAAAAATAGATTTTTTAAAAACATCCTATATAATGAATAATATATGTCATCTATGATTGTTCTCAAGTGTACAATTATATTAGATATTAATATAATTTTAATATAATCTGGTCTAGTAGGGAAATAATATAATTAAGATATATTATTAACAAGAAGAGTAATAGGAATAGTTATTTCTAACACATAAGAAAAGAGAATAAAATGTTTTACAAATTATATTTTCAAGAGAGAAATAGTAAGCTTAGCTATTGTAAATGCTTGTTTTCCTCATGAGGAAAGTAGAATGGAAAATGATGAGAAATAAAATATATTACAAGTTAATGATTATTATATGATCCAGCAAAATTATGGAAGAATATTGATTAAGGAAACAAAGACAAGAAAAAGCGGAGCACTGTGTCATACACACTGCATCATACACACTGCATCATCCACACTGCATCATCCACAGTGCATCATACACACTGCATCATACACAGTGCATCATCCACACTGCATCATACACAGTGCATCATCCACACTGCATCATACACAGTGCATCATCCACACTGCATCATACACAGTGCATCATCCACACTGCATCATACACAGTGCATCATCCACACTGCATCATACACAGTGCATCATCCACACTGCATCATACACAGTGCATCATCCACACTGCATCATACACAGTGCATCATCCACACTGCATCATACACAGTGCATCATCCACACTGCATCATACACAGTGCATCATCCACACTGCATCATACACAGTGCATCATCCACACTGCATCATACACAGTGCATCATCCACACTGCATCATACACAGTGCATCATCCACACTGCATCATACACAGTGCATCATCCACACTGCATCATACACAGTGCATCATCCACACTGCATCATACACAGTGCATCATCCACACTGCATCATACACAGTGCATCATCCACACTGCATCATACACAGTGCATCATCCACACTGCATCATACACAGTGCATCATCCACACTGCATCATACACAGTGCATCATCCACACTGCATCATACACAGTGCATCATCCACACTGCATCATACACAGTGCATCATCCACACTGCATCATACACAGTGCATCATCCACACTGCATCATACACAGTGCATCATCCACACTGCATCATACACAGTGCATCATCCACACTGCATCATACACAGTGCATCATCCACACTGCATCATACACAGTGCATCATCCACACTGCATCATACACAGTGCATCATCCACACTGCATCATACACAGTGCATCATCCACACTGCATCATACACAGTGCATCATCCACACTGCATCATACACAGTGCATCATCCACACTGCATCATACACAGTGCATCATCCACACTGCATCATACACAGTGCATCATCCACACTGCATCATACACAGTGCATCATCCACACTGCATCATACACAGTGCATCATCCACACTGCATCATACACAGTGCATCATCCACACTGCATCATACACAGTGCATCATCCACACTGCATCATACACAGTGCATCATCCACACTGCATCATACACAGTGCATCATCCACACTGCATCATACACAGTGCATCATCCACACTGCATCATACACAGTGCATCATCCACACTGCATCATACACAGTGCATCATCCACACTGCATCATACACAGTGCATCATCCACACTGCATCATACACAGTGCATCATCCACACTGCATCATACACAGTGCATCATCCACACTGCATCATACACAGTGCATCATCCACACTGCATCATACACAGTGCATCATCCACACTGCATCATACACAGTGCATCATCCACACTGCATCATACACAGTGCATCATCCACACTGCATCATACACAGTGCATCATCCACACTGCATCATACACAGTGCATCATCCACACTGCATCATACACAGTGCATCATCCACACTGCATCATACACAGTGCATCATCCACACTGCATCATACACAGTGCATCATCCACACTGCATCATACACAGTGCATCATCCACACTGCATCATACACAGTGCATCATCCACACTGCATCATACACAGTGCATCATCCACACTGCATCATACACAGTGCATCATCCACACTGCATCATACACAGTGCATCATCCACACTGCATCATACACAGTGCATCATCCACACTGCATCATACACAGTGCATCATCCACACTGCATCATACACAGTGCATCATCCACACTGCATCATACACAGTGCATCATCCACACTGCATCATACACAGTGCATCATCCACACTGCATCATACACAGTGCATCATCCACACTGCATCATACACAGTGCATCATCCACACTGCATCATACACAGTGCATCATCCACACTGCATCATACACAGTGCATCATCCACACTGCATCATACACAGTGCATCATCCACACTGCATCATACACAGTGCATCATCCACACTGCATCATACACAGTGCATCATCCACACTGCATCATACACAGTGCATCATCCACACTGCATCATACACAGTGCATCATCCACACTGCATCATACACAGTGCATCATCCACACTGCATCATACACAGTGCATCATCCACACTGCATCATACACAGTGCATCATCCACACTGCATCATACACAGTGCATCATCCACACTGCATCATACACAGTGCATCATCCACACTGCATCATACACAGTGCATCATCCACACTGCATCATACACAGTGCATCATCCACACTGCATCATACACAGTGCATCATCCACACTGCATCATACACAGTGCATCATCCACACTGCATCATACACAGTGCATCATCCACACTGCATCATACACAGTGCATCATCCACACTGCATCATACACAGTGCATCATCCACACTGCATCATACACAGTGCATCATCCACACTGCATCATACACAGTGCATCATCCACACTGCATCATACACAGTGCATCATCCACACTGCATCATACACAGTGCATCATCCACACTGCATCATACACAGTGCATCATCCACACTGCATCATACACAGTGCATCATCCACACTGCATCATACACAGTGCATCATCCACACTGCATCATACACAGTGCATCATCCACACTGCATCATACACAGTGCATCATCCACACTGCATCATACACAGTGCATCATCCACACTGCATCATACACAGTGCATCATCCACACTGCATCATACACAGTGCATCATCCACACTGCATCATACACAGTGCATCATCCACACTGCATCATACACAGTGCATCATCCACACTGCATCATACACAGTGCATCATCCACACTGCATCATACACAGTGCATCATCCACACTGCATCATACACAGTGCATCATCCACACTGCATCATACACAGTGCATCATCCACACTGCATCATACACAGTGCATCATCCACACTGCATCATACACAGTGCATCATCCACACTGCATCATACACAGTGCATCATCCACACTGCATCATACACAGTGCATCATCCACACTGCATCATACACAGTGCATCATCCACACTGCATCATACACAGTGCATCATCCACACTGCATCATACACACTGCATCATACACAGTGCAAGCGCTTGGTACAAAATGAGTGAAAGATGAGCCTGTCTTTCCCTTCACAAAGCAAGTCACTTTTATATGTAAATGTACCACTTAGCATTAGCATTTTTTAATGCTCTTGAAGTATGATTTCAAATAGAGTTTTCAAACCAGGTTTTTATTTTGCTTGTTTGGTATATATTTGATATATATATGTATGTAAATGTACACACATGCACACTTAAGATTGCCTCACTAAATTGAAATTGACATATAGAAGTGTATTGTTAACTTCTCAAAAGCAAGAACTGTATTTTGTCTCTATGTGCCTAACACCGCAAACACAGTGCATGTATTTTGTCTCTGTGTGCCTAATACAGCTAACACAGTACATGTCACATAGAAGCAAATTGATTGTTGTTTGGGGAATTACATTATTTATCAACTAATTAATAAATGTATAAATAATAAATTCATGACAGAAAACCTACATTCTAAATAAAATCCTTTACACTTTTTATTGGAGAGCTTTATTTCTCTTTACAATGTTTCTCCAAACCTCACTGTTGAGAATTAAAACTCTGATTCCATTGACTCCTCATCTCTGCGATTCATATTCTTAAAAAATAAAATATAAATTAAATTTTAGTTAAAAAAAACACAGTATGACTTGATGATTTTAGTTTAGAAAGAAATCAAAGCAATGTCTGCTTTCCACAATAGACATATTTGAATGAAGTTGCATTTAAATAACCCTTCACATTCCAACAGAATACCTTTAATTTGTAAATTTCAAATGCAAACTATAGAGGAGTACACATCTAGAAAATGGACCTTTGGGATCTAAACCCGTCGTCATCAAAGTGTGAAGTTCTAATTGTATTGCTTTTAATAATATGGAGATTACTCAATGCCTGCAAATTCAAGAGATGGGAAATGGAGAAGTCGCAGTGCAGGGAGATTTATGCTGAGAAGATTCTG
Organism: Myotis brandtii; assembly: GCF_000412655.1. NCBI lineage: Eukaryota > Metazoa > Chordata > Mammalia > Chiroptera > Vespertilionidae > Myotis > Myotis brandtii. Next base: position 2,074,253 of record NW_005364633.1, read on the forward strand.
AGTTGTCACGATTAAAAATTTTCCACCCATTATGTGAGTCCTATTGATCATTGCAGGAAGCAGAAAAGTGTGCTGTTCATTGATTTTCTCTGGCTACTGAATGCATTAGGCTTGACACATTTGATGGGTAGGCAAGTTTTCAAAGGAAGCTTAGTTAAGCTAATCTTAGTTCAGAGGGATAGTCACAATGGAATGAGAAACCTTGTAATCGCAAGAGCAAATAGAAGAGTCAGAGGACTATATTATGAGCCATATCAGCATAAAAATTAGACATGAGCCTTCCCAAGAGACTATAGTCAAACACATCAAGGCTTTGATGCTGTCTTTTTATAAACGTAGCAATTACTGGGTAAATCGGGTTTTAGCTTTTCACCCTTCAGCCAAGGTAGTTAATGCAAAGCAATTAGTTGTTCTGTCTGCTTAGCGAAGGGTGAGTATCAGAATTCTATCAAGTTCATAAAAATATAAAGTGAAGACCTTATACAATTGCATCCCACAAGTGAGAATGATAGCAACGCCACTGCCTATAAAGTCAATATTTTGTTTCTAATGATTTGTTTGTAATCCTTCTTGTTATTATCCTGACTCTTTAAAATACAAATTCAATCGTGACTTGTATCACAGACTATTAAAGTAGAAAGAACGATAGCACATGCAAATCATAAAGCCTGTTCTATCAGGGAATTATTTTCCATTAGAAAATAAAGCTAGAGAGCGTGATCCCCCATCCCTGCTGGAAGCTGTCTAGTTGCTTATTAGTACAACATCAGAGAACAATGTTGCCTCTCCGTAGTACAGGATGGTGTCAAAATGCTATGTACATTCTTCCAGTACATTAAGTCCCCGGGCATTGTGTATGCTTTAGGTGAGGATTAATTAACTCAGCATAAAACAAGTAGTCTTTTATGCCCACAAACAAACATTGTATATTTGCCAATCACCTTTCTCATTTTTTTTCTAGGTCATTTAGCACACAATTCAAATTTATAAGAATGAATGAGGTCATATAGACTGTTTATATCTTGTTCCAATTTAATGACAGTCAAAAACGAAAGCCCCCATCCCTTGGGCACACTGACATGCGTTTCAATGCCTTTGGAGATTTTTCAATAAAAAAAACAAACAACCCCAAAAAACTGTTGTAAATGATCAACCATGTATGGGATATTTGTATTTTTTAAAAATATTTTTATTGATTTCAGAGAGGAAGGAAGAGAGAAACATCAATGCTGAGAGCGAATCATTGACTGGCTGCCTCCTGCACGCCACCTATTGGGGATCAAGCCTGCAACCCGGGCATGTGCCCTTGACTGGAATAGAACCCGGGACCCTTCAGTCCAAAGGCTGACACGCTATCCATTGAGAAAACCAGCTATTTAGATTTTTAACAACAATTTTGCTTTTTGATATATTATCAAAATGCTATAAGAATTAAGTATTTTAAAATATTACAACCACTACATGTGGGCTTGCCAACTGGTCCTTGTCCACGGAGGACAGACCACGCCAGATTGGTACGTGGCAGTTTTAGTAAGAAAGAACTTACTAGTATGTCCGAGGCCTATCTTGGGCACTGCAGAACGAGTGAATTTCTGCATCCACCCACCGAATCTTAAAAGTTGATGTAGAGGCCTTAATAGGGTTCAGTCACGTGTACTATCCAGATGGTGTCAACAGCACACTGCTCTCTCAAGGCTGCACCTTGAAAATCCCTCCTCCCCACCCCCCCGACATGAAAACAGTGGGAAGAACTTACATTCTAAGGAGAAGGGTGGGAAGGAGTCTAGCTCATGGGTCAACCTGCTCTCATGGCCTTTCCATGACCTTCTCCAATATTCCACCCCTCATGGCCTGTTCTGACAACCATATAGACTCCCCCTTTTCTGCAATGTGCTCTGAGCAGTCAGCAAGGGGTTTCATTAGCATAAAGTTGACTGGGTACACTGGAGACAGATACCACAGCAACAATATAGGCCCATACAAGAGAAAACAAAGATCCTATATAATAAAAGGGTAATATGCAAATCTACCTAACAGCTGAACAGCTGGTTGCTATGACACACACTGACCACCAGAGGGTAGATGCTCAACGTAGGAGCTGCCCCCTGGTGGTCAGTGCGCTCCCACAGGGGGAGTGCCGCTCAGCCAGAAGCCGGGCGTATGGCTGGTGAGCGCAGCAGCAGTGGTGGGAGCCTCTCCTGTCTCTGCAGCAGCGCTAAGGATGTCCGACTGATGGTTTAGGCTTGTTCCCTACGGGGAGCAGGTCTAAGCTGGCAGTTGGACATCCCCTGAGGGCTCCCGGACTACGAGAGCCCGGGACTGCAGGCTGGGCTGAGGGAACCAGGCCCCCCCCCGAAGTGTACGAATTTCGTGCACCAGGCCTCTAGTTAAGATAATAATTCCCAAAAGAAGTAACACATTTTTTTTGCCACTGTATATCCCCATGATCCAACAATGGGGGAATCCCTACACTGAGGGTTGTCTTGCAGGGTGCTCACTCGTGTCCTCACGTGATTTAATAAATTGACATATTGCAGACTCATCAGGTGTGAGCAAACAACATGATTGTTGGATAATGCCCCCGTGTGAGGCAGTCATAATGTGCAAAGCCATCCTGTTTTGGAGAACAGCTTTTCTCATTAGAGATATTGTAAATTTCAGTAAAGACAGGCTTTGCTGGCTCTCACTGAAAGATCAGTGGGTGGACTGAGTAAGGGCTTTTTTCGCGCATTGTAATGTCCTTCAGGCCAATGGAGGGGGCAACATGGCATCCAAATGATTGTACCAGCCCAGCCAGCATGGCCCAGTGGTTGAGCGTTGACCTACAAACCAGGAGGTTACAGTTCGATTTCTGGTCAGGGCACATGCATGGGTTGCAGGCTCAATCCTCAGTGTGGGGCATGCAGGAGACAGCCGATCAATGATTCTCTCTCATCACTGATGTTTCTATCTCTCTCTCGCTCTCCCTTCTTCTCTGAAATCAATAAAAATATATGTTTTTAAAAAATGATTGTACCAGTGGAATCCTGATCTTGCCCATCTGGCCCTGAGGAGAGGGAGGTCGGCAGCTTTAGGAGCTTAACCTGGTTGTGCACATCACACAGGTTGGCAGGGGAAGGCAGCGCCATCACATGGGAGGAGATGCACCAAGAGAGGAATACACGGGACAGGGACTTGACCTTCTCCCTCTTTCAATGCTGTGCGTTCTGTTCCAGTCCAGTGTGAAGCTGGACAAGGGATTCCAGTGGAGACTGAGTAGCGAACTCCCCTTCACCCAGGGGTGTAAAGTAACTAACCCATCCGGGCGGGACATGCCCCTGCAGATTCCAGTAGATACACCTTCCTCAGGTGTGAGGGGGCTGGATCGACGGCTGGATTGATGTCGAGGTCAATGGGGAAATGGCTGTCTCCCATAACTTCCACACCTTTATGGTACTGAGTATCTCCACAGGTGTCCCCAGTCTGGCATATGGGGCTACAGGCCCTAGCGGTTGGTCCTTCAAATGTGTTAAAGCCTGGGACAGTAGTGTAGTCCACTCAGCAAGGTCGTTCTGCCTGCTAGTGATTTAATCTGCTGATTTAATGTTCCTTTTTCTTTCTTTCTATCAACCCTGTTGCTAATGGGTTATGCAACCTCTATTCAATGTCATGTTCTTTTGCCCAGGCTTGAATATCATGACCTTTGAAATGTGACTTCTAGTTACTGTGTATTCAATGAGGCTTGCGAAAGTACATATCAAAAGCAAAGATTTAAAAGCTACTATGTAGAACAAAAGAAGACAATATTATGTTTTCTTTTCATAAAGGAAAATAGGGCAAAAGATTTTGGCGGGTTAAATATGATCTTAAATTTTTAATGTTTTTAAAATAAGTTTTTATTGATTTCAGAGAGAGGAAGAGACAATATTATGTTTTCTTTTGTTTTGTTTTCATAAAGGAAAATAGGGCAAAAGATTTGGGCGGGTTAAATATGATCTTCAATTTTTAATGTTTTTAAAATAAGTTTATATTGATTTCAGAGAGAGGAAGGGAAAAGGATAGGTCATAGAAACACCCATGGGAGAAACTTCATTGATTGGCTGCCTCCTGCAAGCCCCCTACTGGGGATCGAGCTGCAGCCCAGGCATGTGCCCTGACCTGGAATTGAACCTGTGACCTCCTGGTGCATGGGTCGATGCTCAACCACTGAGCCACACCGGCCAGGCATGTTCTTACATTTTAAAAAATAAGCTAATGTATTTGTTTCTTTGAGAACAGGATTTATTATGAAACTATCATCATCATCATAAACACATTTTCTAAGTTGGCTCTGCCCTGGAAGGGGACTGAGACTGAATTTCAATGCGAGCAGTTTCTTTGAGAGACAATTAGGGGAGCTTCTGTAGGGGGAGAGAGTAAGACAAGTGTCATTGGGATTGTTAGTGTTTAGAGCAGTGGTTCTCAACCTTCCTAATGCTGCAACCCTTTAATACAGTTCCTCATGTTGTGCTGACCCCCAACCATAAAATTATTTTCATTGCTACTTCATAACTGTAATTTTGCTACTGTTATGAATCATAATGTAAATATCTGATATGCTATATATGCTTTCCGATGGTCACGACCCACAGGTTGAAAACCGTTGGTTTAGAGGGATTGGCGCTCAATCCCAGTGGGGACCTCTGGGACGAAGTGGTGATCTTTTCTCAGAGATGTTGTGAGGCGTGAAAGTCTCTTCATTATTGAGTGCTGTTCACAGGCTGGTACACTCCAGCACTGATGGCCTGCGAGGTGCAAAGCTAGAGAATGTTCTGGTGGAGCAACCTCTATGTGAAGACTTTAGGTGCCCATGGCAGGAAGCTATGGTTGATAAAGGACATGTGTGTGCTGAGGTAATAAACCCAGGCACTGAGGCACCATTCTATCTTTCTCTAAAACGTAGACACTTAGATTATTCATCTTTAGATGAATGGTATTACACTACTCAAAGCATTCATAACTCCTCCAAAGAGTCAATAAAATAATTTCAAAACAAAATTAACCAACCTAATTCACTGTGAGTGGACTAGTTGGTTACCACTGTCATTTGTATTTATTATTACTGAGTATCAGGTAAGACAGTAAGTGTTAAAATTTAGAAACAACATTTTCTAGTATTTTTTATAATTATGATTGTCTGCAATGACGTAATAAGAGAAGATTTTTGCATCTGCTGCTTTCGCCATGTTACCTCGCACTGTTTGTTCCTGCGCACGCCAAGGCTCGATAGCCATCATCCCTCCCTCCAGTATGGACTCTCTGTAATCGTGAGGAGGTATAAGCCTTGATTTCCTTAATTTAAAAAACCCTTTAATGACTGAGGTGCAAGAATAAAGAGTAAATGCATATTTTAGACAGTTTCTACTATATATTCTACCTCGCAACAAATACAGGGCACTCATCAATGCTTATTTGAACTAAATAAATAAGTTTCAGTAGAAACTTTATTTCAGTTTGATTTTATGTTCTGAAAAGGTACTTAAGTTTGTTCAAGAAATTTCAATCAATATAATCAATGTTTAGGTTTACATAATTATATTGTATTTATCGCTTTCAAATGTGTAATTATAGAAATACTTTAGGGTAAGCAAAGTAAAGGCTTAAACAATGTAGCTCCACTATATCTTGCTTATATAACTATTTTAAATCGATGCTTCCTCTGAAATCATGCTGGAACCATACATGTGTAGCTTGCGTCCTAAATTTTATGGACTATCGCTGTGAAGTCCTTGTGATTGTAAACTTTTATTTTGATGATTTCACTCTGGATCAATGTTGCTTCCTCCCAGCAGAGGGGGAAAAAAAAATCTGCTTGTCTCTCACTGTGGATAATATTCCTGCTAAATGTAGTGAGGAAAAAAATAATTTAAATTTTAAATTCACTTTAATTTCATTACCAAATGCCCTCTAGGGAAAACATTTTTTCTGTCAAGATAATTAATAATTTTAAAGGGTGATTTCAATATGCATTTGCCTGCAAGAAAATACATCACACAAAGGCTTGGGAAAACAGAACTCATATGTTGCTAGATGTGATATGCCCCAATTATCTACTGGGAATGTGAACACATTCATATCCAAAATTAAACATAAAAGATACATATTCTTTTTGCAAAGTCAGTCCCTGAGATAATAACCTATTAATATGGAAAAGAAATAAAAGATAGCGCTTCTATTTGCTTAATACGTTTCTAATTTGGTTCTCGGAACTGCAGCCAGCGTTTTGCTTTGTGAGCCCTTTCTCTCGTATCTATATTTCCAACACGTGCAGGAAGTGAGTAGCCTCTGTAACAATTCCTTTCCACCTCCGTGGGAAAACATTAAACCAGCGCTTCTCAACCTGTGGGTCGCCAACCCGTGGGTCGCGACCCCTTTGGGGGTCGAATGACCCTTTCACAGGGGTCGCCTAAGCCCATCGGAAAACACATATATAATTACAGATTGTTTTTGTGATTAATCACTATGCTTTCATGATGTTCAATTTGTAACAATGAAAATACATCCTGCATTTCAGATATTTACATGACGATTCATAACAGTAGCAAAATTACAGTATGGTTGGGGGTCACCACAGCATGAGGAACGGTATTAAAGGGCCGCGGCAATAGGAAGGTTGAGAACCACTGTATTGAATGTTTGTGGGAGGAGGGGAACAAAGGGCAGACCACGCAAACTCAGGCACAGAGCACGTGAGTAATTCAGCACAAGGTGCGCGACAAATTCTTTTTCTCTTGTACTGTTTGTTGGCTTTGTTCTGTCCTTGGACTCAAGTGGAGGGATGTCTTTCCTGTCTGGAGAGTGGGTGTTAATTGTGAAAGTTTTATTCTTCGGTGATGACAGCATTCACAGGTGTCTAAGGTGGTTGAACGGATGGTAAGTGATGAGTTGCAATGAGGAGGAATGTGATCGAGGGAGAAAGGAATGCCAAACACACCCGTGGGACTAACTCATCCAAGAAAACACGGAAGTTATTTAATCATGAAACCTAATTTATTGTTGGGCAGAAAGCCATCTTGTCATGGAAATCTAAGCGTAAGGCCTGAATAAAACCGAGTTATCGTGTGTAAAACTTTCTCTCTACATACTGTATTTGAATAAATGTGTCGAGAATCAGTGTATCATAATAAAGGAAAAAGCCATCATGTTTTGGTTTCTGGATCTGAATCCTGATTTTACCATTTAAGAGGTTATTGGATTTACCTGAACTATTAAAATAAGTGGTGATTCCTCTCCACATGTAAGGTGTATACTGCTGTATTCTTCAGGAATGTTCTAAGAATTTCATGAGATGATAAAAATGTGAAGTTCAAATGAGAGAGGTGGGCCATAGCAGTGCTTCCTGTCAACCATCATTGTTCTTAATAATACGTATTTTAATAATAACGTAATTACTTTTTTTTAGTTGGGAACTCTCCTTCAGTATGTAAGCACTGTACCTACAGATAACCTTAAGTTAGCCATCTAGTCATGACTAAAAGGTGGTTGTAGAAAAAATAATAACATGACCTTTATTGCTGTATTTATAAAATTAAAGTTCTCCAAAGCCAAACTTTATAGTCCATTAACTTCATGTCCTTCTAAAGCCAATTGCAGAATGCTTGTAAGTTCAATGACCAACGGCGTCCTTAAATGCAATGCCCTTTGTACTTAAATGTGATGCTTTAATAGGAACTGAGAAAAATTCTAACCAGTGACATCCACCCTGGGCACTGTTATGTTGCTTTGGTTAAAGTGGTTCAGAAATTAAGTATCCCTCTAATAAAGTTTTTTGTTTGTTTTTGCAGTACTATTCGGGAATGTAGATTGCGAGAATGTCATAAGAAGCAGTTGAAATAGTTCTAGACTTTGTTATCACTTCTTGCTTCATTAAAACCCATAACTTGCTTGAGAAGAGCGTGGCTTTGCTGGGAATGCTTAAATTTATTTTAGAGAGGAGAGAGAGAGAGAGAGAAACATCAATGATAGGAGAGAATCATTGATCTGCCGCCTCCTACAGGCCCCCTACTGGGTATAGAGCCTGCAACCTGGTCATGTACCTTTGTCCAGAATCGAACCTGGCCCCCTTCAGTCCCCCAGCTGATACTCTATCCACTGAGCCACAGTGGCTACAGCTTTGTGCACTTCTTTAAATAGCTAGTCATCCCTGTGCCTTGAAGTATACCCTAACGGATCTGCCCGTTTCATCATTTGCTCCACCTCCTCTTCTGTTTATTTTCATTCTAAGCATCTATTAGTGCCTACATGTGGTAATTAGTGTTTGTTGAATAAATGCCCTAGAGTGAAACACAAGAGTGCAAAGTGAAGGCCAGCTCCTTCTCGTTGGCAAAGGGCTCACGGGGATTACTGGGCCTTTTTCCTCATCTGAAAGACACATATAACAGATGGTTTTCACTCTGCATTTGCCAGACAGTTGAATATGTAATTAAAACATGACTTTGGAGAAAATATCGAAGTAAAGGCCAAAATGAAGTGTTACGGATTGAATAGTTTTTAAGAATAATTTTGAAGACTTTTCCCAATATGTTAGGACATTAAATTTCTATGACTACTTCATGACACTCTTTTTTTTCCCTTTCAATTTTGTTGTGCATTGTTTCCAGGTGTGCAGCTTAGTGGTTAGACTATCTTACACTTGACATAGTGTTCCCCTCTATATTTCCAGTATCCCAACTGGCACCATACATAGTTATCTCAATATTATTGACTAATTTCCGATGATTTACTTCCCCATGACTATTTTACAACTACCAATTTGTCCCTTAGTCCCTTTACCTTTTTCATTTGAATTCCTGTTTTCCAAAAGAGTGAGTCTGGCCTGGCCAACTTGGCTTAGTGGTTAAGCGTTGACCTATGAACAAGGAGGTCACAGTTGGATTTCTGGTGAGGGCACATGCCTGGGGTCGCGGGCTCGATCCCCAGTGTGGGGCTTGCAGGACGTTTCTCTCTCTCTTTCCCTCTCCCTTCCTCTCTTAAATCAATCAAAATATCTTTTAAAAAAAAGAGTGAGTCTGCTCAAGAGGAGTTTGACTTCTGTTAGTACATTTTTCTTTCCATGGGAAAGGAAAAACAACCCTGACAATAATGAAAAGGTAAATTCCCGATACTTAAGACACTATTTCGAGGTGCCTTATTTACTATTTCATCATCCTCTGGCTAAATGGCACAGTCCAACGCTGTCTTCAATAATGTAAGTAACAGATTCCTTGCTTTAAAGATCTTGCCATCTGAGTATTTGATTGTATGCTTTTATGGATGTGTTATCTCGGCGAGTGGCCCAGGCCCAGGCCTGGCATGTCGCTTCTCCTGCATGGAAACATGTG